>NC_088651.1:26094561-26568561 GCF_964019385.1 Sycon ciliatum | reverse complement strand
GGTATGTGACCTCGCTCCTTGTGTGATGCATTACGCTGAATTAACTTAGGACTAATACCCTCGCAGTCAGCATTATTGGCCTCATTGGTTTCCAGATGTGGGTAAAGATTATGTGACTAATCCAGCTGTGCTAAACATGTTTGTTGTTCGTTTGTTTGTATTTATCTGCAAGAAGAAGTGCCAAGAACCCAATAACATGAGAGCGAATGTGATGATGGCTACGGCCAACATCTTTGTGTCCTGTGTCTAACAGATGTCAATCCACACTGTACTGTCATTGGTCATCTGCTACTATGTACTCACCGGTACTACAGTGATGAGTTGTCCAGCATCATGTAGGTGTACTGGTGTACCTTGGTACACTGTAAATTGCAACGATGGCCGATTAACAATGGTGCCGGGTGGAATACCGAATACAACAATAACTCTGTGAGTCACCCATCTTGGAATATGCCATTCACACTTTCCATATTTGTTCCTCTGAATTGTTGGCGTTTGCAATGTTTGAATTCTTTTATTCTCACGATGGCCTGTGGCCAATAAGAGAAAAATAATTACAGGCACGGGGATCAGATACAGAGAGATCAAAGTTTAGCTGCTTGCTGAGGCAGTAGCGATGGCAATACTAATTGGGAGTTAATCACGTAGGCTGGGCGCAATGGAGCTATAGATGTGCTGAGCAATGTGAGCAAGTACATACGGAAGAGATGACAAGTGGTAGGATGTTTGCTTTGAAATCTCGTCTGGGGTTGATTTGCCGGATGTGATGAGATCATCTGCTCAAAGCTCCGTATGTGATGGATATTCATGATCCATTGTTTATTAGAAAGCTCAGGACAAGAAGAAGCCATTGTAGCAAGTCGCATCTCAATTTTTTAACACTCTCACCACCAGCAATACAGAAATCGACCCATGGCGGTCGTTATCAGAAATAATTTGAACACACTAAAATGTTTTCAGTTCATTACAAATTGGGGATCAACGTTGTTTGAAGACCTGGGCTTTCGAGCAAAAGCATCGCATTAACTCCTTGGTGAAGTATCGTTGGATGACAAAGCTCAAAGTGTTGGTTCACATATCGCCGGTACGCGCCGGGAGTCACCGGGAGTGGGCCTCTGGCAACTTATCCCGGCGCATTGCGATTATGTGAACCAGTGCAGTCGTAACAAAATCATACGGTAAAATATCGCAAGCGACCGCCGGCAAAGTTGGACACTCCCCAACTCTTGCGATTTGCCCCGGCGCCGATCCCGTACAATTTTGACCAAAGGTGGTTTGTGATCCGTTCGCGCCGGTGATCGCCGGTGTCGGTAGACAGACTTTGTCAAAATTTCAAACCAAGACTCATCCTAAATTTTCTTAATTTGAAGATAAATGTTAGGTACCTCCTCCCATACAATCTTACCTACAACCTTTCCTAAGCTCGCCGGCCGGCATGCACCCGTACTACGTCATACTCACTTTTCATTCCGTTGGCCTGGGTAGCTACTTGCGCGCCCATGTTTGCCATAGCTACCCAGGCTCTTTATATTGCGTTGTTTCTCAGTCGAGCTCTCTCTCTCTTCAATAATCTCGCTCTCGTCAATAATCATAATGTAGTCGTAGTAGTTCGTCTTTGTCTCCATCTCTTCCTCTACCCTAATAAATGTCGTTCCACCTACCTGTCCCGTTGTGAATTGTGTCTGGAGAATATTGGGTGTAATCTACACTCAACATTGGCGCTCGACCGTTGCTCGGAACCCATGACCCTCTTGCTCTGCCGCCCGGCATTCGTCTCGTCGTCAGTCTCGTCTAGTCTTCAACCTCGTCTCGTCTCTGTCAACCTCGTCTCGTCTATGTCTACCTCGTCTTGTCCAAGTCATGCAGGTCAGCTATTTTTCATTGTTTCTCTCTCTCTCTCTCTCTCTCTCTCTCTCTCTCTTTTTCGTGCGTCCTACTTCGTCCAATGTATTTTCAGTTTATTTATTTCAAGAGTCGGCGTGGAGAAAGCAATTTTATGAGTACAATTACGAGTATAATAGATGCAGACATGGCCAGACAACAACGAGTTATGCCTCATTTCTTGTTGGATGAGAGCAACGAAGTAAACAAGGAATTAATGCTGTTCTTTTCGAAACGCGAGTGCACAGTCCAGAGTTCACGGACTGTGCTGGGAGTGCAGTACGCACTGGCTGCACAGTGCGGAGTTGCAGCATACACATGAAGGTGCGTGCTGGTCTAAAGAAAGTGTTCTTTTTGTTCTTGCACTGCTGCTGTACAGGGGCGTTCTTTTTGTTCTTGGAGCAGCTGTTGCTGCGACCCTGCTGTTGCTGCGACCCTGCTGTTGCTGCGACTCTGCTGTTGCTGCGACCCTGCAGTTCTATTGTTGTTGTTATAGTGTGTACGAGAGAGTCGAAAAGAAAATGGAATTTTAAAGGATTTTTATTATTCAAAATTAACTCGTGGTCTGGCCATGTCTACATCTATTATACTCTTTATTTATTTCGTGATTTTTTGTAGTGTGTGTGTGCGCGCATGTTTCCCGCCATCAATATTATGGGTCCGTGGGTGAGCCACGCACTATCATTCTGGTTGCAAAAAGTGCATAACTAATCTGTTTAGGCATGCGAAGCAGAACAAACTGTAGTGCATGTAACGGATGATCAAAACACTGCATCAACACAAAATCATTTTGACATTATCTTCATCTTCTAGTGAAGGAAGTTGTCAGTCACTGCAGCTTTCCTGAGACAATTTCAACGGAAAAGAACTGCGCTACCTAATCCGCGTCATGAAAGGCCGTCGGGCAGCAGCACGTCGTTCGGAAGAACGGAAGTGAAGCATAGGCTAGGCATAGACAATATTTACAACAATAGTGTTGTTGTGCGCCAACAATCAAACCTTTGCAATTTGCCTCGCACAGGCTTGTATCAAATTTCGAGAGAAGGTGGGTTTCTTGAACGCTATAGTCGATCCTGCAGAGGACCATCGATCGTTTTTTGAGCTACTCTTGGCTAGAGAAGGAGAAAAGAATGAACTTCGAATTACAAGGATAGCAACTCAATCTCACTTCGAAATAAGGGTTCAAAGGACATAGCCAATGTACTGTAAACAGCTCTTCTGTACGAAGACTGGGTTCGAATTATCCAACCGGCGCACTTTTCGTACTTCGAATTATGCATTCGATTTTGACTTGAAGTGACTTGCAGAAGATCGGAACGACAAAAAAGTTCGAATTACACGGAATGTTCAAATTATACCGTATTCGACTTAGAGGGAGTCTACCTGTATAGCACTTTTGTGAGATCCGTGCGTTGTGTGTGTGTGTGTGTGTGTGTTTTTTCTCATCGTCTTAATATTTCTCGCGAGGTTGCGGTTCTTTTTTTTTGCTCAGGGCAGGTATGTTAGGTACCTCTTCCTGTACAATCTTACTTAACAACCTTTCCTAAGCTGGCCGGCCTGCATGCACAAGTACTACGTCATACTCACTTTTCATTCCGTTGGCCTGGGTAGCTACTTGCGCGCCCATGTTTGCCTTAGCTCCCCAGGCCCTTTATTTTGCGTTGTTTCTCAGTCGAGCTCTCTCTCTCTCTCTTCAATAATCTCGCTCTCGTCAATAATCATAATGTAGTCGTGTAGTTCGTCTTTGTCTCCGTCTCTTCGTCTACCCTAATAAATGTTGTTCCACCTACCTGTCCCGTTGTAGATTATGTCTGGAGGATGTTGGGTCTAATTCATACTCAACATAAGATGAGGTCCGTTCGCCATTCTTGTAGCCGTTTCAAGGTCGTAAATTAAGGAGGCTCAGACCACCAAACTCCAAAAATTAAAAAAATGGATAGTTGGGAATTTGTCCCTTGGGTAGTGCTTATGTTGACTGTCCAAAAATATTGTGGGGGGGGGGGGGGGGCACTGATATGTTCGGCGTCGCATGAGTTGTTTTTTTGGAGAGGCGTCGATACATGAAATTTTTTCGTTTTCAATAAGAAAAATCTGTTCTGTTTCCTGTTGAAGTGTGTCTTCCTCAGATTGTTTAGTCTAATCTATGCAAGCCACAACTATGACACATACCCACCATTGATAATTGTATTATCTTACTTTACTTATGAAGTTGGTTGCTCCAACGAGGAGCACACGCTTCTTGCCGAACTTGACACTTGACTGACTCACGACTGCCATCCGGAGCACACCAGGAGCACGTCGCACCTTCCGCTCGGCAAACCTGAAAGAATGCACCACTCCCTGCTCAATACACAGTGTTTCGGGGAATTCACCCCTCATCAGTTCAAGTGCAAGAAGCGTGTGCTCCTCGTTGGAGCAACCAACTTCATGACTATTACCGCCGAAGTCGCAACTTCTAAGTTCATATTGTTGTCCCTCACGCGGACGTGCGACTAGTTGTTGGAGGTGACAGCGTTGTGAATAGCTATGCTGGCTCTCAATGTCTGTTTAGTACAACTCCATGAGCGACTCTGACTCACGCTGCTACCTGGGCCTTCACGAGGTGTTTGTCGTGCTGGAAACAAAGCGTCTCTGTAAGTTTGTATCCCTGGTGATGGTTTGGCCTGGAGAGCAGTATATAAGCGGTGCTTTTCAGGCACAATCTTCCTCAGCCTACTCAAGCTCAACTGATGAGGGGTGAATTCCCCGAAACACTGTGTATTGAGCAGGGAGTGGTGCTTTCTTTCAGGTTTGCCGAGCGGAAGGTGCGACGTGCTCCTGGTGTGCTCCGGATGGCAGTCGTGAGTCAGTCAAGTGTCAAGTTCGGCAAGAAGCGTGTGCTTCACATTGGAGCAACCAACTTCATGACTATTACCACCGAAGTCGCAACTTCTAAGTTACTTTACTTAGTAAGTAAAAGTAGGGAGGCTTCCTGCAGTTTCATAAACAGTTAAGCAGTAGACCTCACACGATCTCTTCCATTAACACTGCAATAGTTCAACTCATTTCACAATGAAGTTGATTGTTCCAACTAGGAACACACGCTTCTTGCCGAACTTGACACTTGACTGACTCACGACTGCCATCCGGAGCACACGAGGAGCACGTCGCACCTTCCACTCGGCAAACCTGCAAGAAAGCACCACTCCCTGCTCAATACACGGTGTTTCGGGGAATTCACCCCTCATCAGTTGAGCTTGAGTAGGCTGAGGAAGATTGTCCCCGAAAAGCACCACTTATATGCTGCTCTCCAGGCCAAACCATCACCAGGGATACAAACTTACAGAGACACTTTGTTTCCAGCGCGACAAACACCTCGTGAAGCTCCAGGTAGCAGCGTGAGTCAGAGTCGCTCATGGAGTTGTGATAAACAGACGTTGAGAGCCAGTATAGCTATTCGCAACGCTGTCACCTCCAACAACTAGTTGCACATCCGCGTGAGGGACAACAATACCAACTTAGAAGTTGCGACTTCGGCGGTAATAGTCATGAAGTTGATTGTTCCAACTAGGAACACACGCTTCTTGCCGAACTTGACACTTGACTGACTCACGACTGCCATCCGGAGCACACGAGGAGCACGTCGCACCTTCCACTCGGCAAACCTGCAAGAAAGCACCACTCCCTGCTCAATACATGGTGTTTCGGGGAATTCACCCCTCATCAGTTGAGCTTGATTAGGCTGAGGAAGATTGTGCCCGAAAAGCACCACTTATATACTGCTCTCCAGGCCAAACCATCACCAGGGATACAAACTTACAGAGACGCTTTGTTTCCAGCACGACAAATACCTCGTGAAGCTCCAGGTAGCAGCGTGAGTCAGAGTCGCTCATGGAGTCCGGATGGCAGTCGTGAGTCAGTCAAGTGTCAAGTTCGGCAAGAAGCGTGTGTTCCTAGTTGGAACAATCAACTTCATGACTATTACCGCCGAAGTCGCAACTTCTAAGTTCATTTCACAATATTACAACATTTCGGCAAATTGCCTTAATCAGGTTCACAATGATGTGATGTGCAAATTTACCACCAGCTTGGCGGGGTAGCTATGGGCAATAATCTTGCACATCCATTTGCGATTTTGTTTATGCACACCATAGAAACACGTATTCTCCAGGACTTGCCCCTTGCGCCTATTCTGTACAGAAGGTATATTGATAGCAATAAAGAGAACAAATTCTGCAGTCATTGCCACACTACAACGAAGTCATGAAAGTTTACCAGAATTAATTTTCTTGTCACATTCATCAGTGGAAAGTCGTGACTGAAGAGTAACCATGCTGAACAATGATTAAATATACATTCAATGATGTGTTACGAGAACAAAATACAGTTCCAAAATAGAATGAGGGAAGGTGAGACAATAGAAGTGAAGTGAAGTGAGAGCTAAGTGAAACGGCGGATGAGAAACTAATTATAACGCTAAAACTGTGTAGTGAGACAAAAATTCATGCTGTGCACGTACGAAAACAATTTTAACGCAACCACATGTTTCGTCTGCTTACAAAGATCAGGATTATGCAAACGAATACAAACAGCCTCAAGTACTTTCAACTGACTAGCACACCGTGCACGCCAAAGAACAGAAAAACTAAAATCATCATACACCTGCAGACACTTAGGGTGAGACAACAAGTGAAGAAAAACGGCAGACTACTTACGATGACAATCACCATCTGATTCCTCGTCTCCAACAACCGCAACCTCGTCCTCCGTCTCATCTTCCAACTCGTCCTCAGTGTCGTCCTCCGTGTCATACTCCTCATCAACACCGGTCGGTCCCAGGCTTGCCTCATGTTGTTTAACCTCTGTTTGTTGATTCCTCCTTTGATCTTGATGGTAAATTGTTACCATTGTTGTTGTTGTTCCTGTTGTTGTTATATCTTGTGTTCCCAGTGTCCTCGCCGGTGCTTGACCTCCAGTACTGTAATAATTCATCGAATAATTAGCCGTTGATCGTCTAGGTCTTTGAATGTTGATTGTGTTACTTTCTTTGTTGAATCCCGTTCCCTTCAGCCTTCCTTCTCGTTGTTCACGTTCAGTGCTTGCCTCATCCATATATGCACGTGCCACCGACACCACAGACTCAGCCCCAGCACTGCCGATTATAGATGTAGGTGGCGGTTCTGGGGGAGGCAACGGCAAAGACGGCGATGAGGGCATCACCTCATCACAGCGTCCACTTTGGTCTTGAGCTGAATGTTGTTGTGGTGTGTTATTCTTGTGTTGTTATGGTGCATTGTGTTGTGGTGACAATATGCCCATTATCCGACTCCAAGGCTCTCGATACGGGTAATGGAGGCACTATTGCCGATGACGGCAATTGTGCTAACGATGGCTGTGGCCGAGGGTTCTTCGGTGGCCTGCCGCGTTTGGGCCGCAGTGCCCGTGCCGAGCCAGTCAGCATATGCAGTGGGACGTGCTGCTTGATACGTGCGTTCAGATGTTGAAGAGTCCTACCAACGTACCGAATACCGCATTGTCGGCTCTCAAATTGGTATACCAATTTTGATGCAAGTTGGGTTGGTAGGACATCCTTCCTCACCGTGAACGCACGTACAGATGTGAAAACGGGTACAAATGTACCGCGTAGTAAGTTTGCTGTACAATTTTCCGTACCACGCAACTCATGGATAATGCCGTGCAGCAGTGGTTTGTTAGTTGACTACGCATCTTCAGTCCCTACTCATGTCAAGTTTCCCATTGCACAGTCGCAAATCTTGAGGGCACAGCGACTCTCATCCAATGCTCAGATGCGGGTGGAAAGTGAACATAAGATACACAAACGGTAACCTCCCGCGACAGCGCGTCCATGTTAGCGCAGTGCACTTCAGCGCGACCGCCTTAGCGCGAGGCATTTCAGCTTGGTGCAATTTCAGCTCCGTGTCTTGACAGCGCCGTGTCTTGACAGCGCCGTGTCTTGACAGCGCCGTGTCTTGACAGCGCCGTGTCTTGACAGCGCGACATTTTAAAGCGCAGGACATGTCAGTGCCAATTTCTTCAGCGCAGATTTTTTACGTGGGAGGCACTTCAGCGCCGTACATGTTAATGTACGTACGGGCACCAATTAGTGACTATTAGTGACTATTAGTGACTATCAATGACTATTGACAACTTGTACGGGGTATTACACCAGTCGCCCTATAAAAGACACAGCATTTTCGGGGATAGGCCATAATTTTCCTTAATTTTCCTATGCAAGCTAACTCTCAAAAATGGAACTGAACCGATTTGAGACAGCCAAGGACTACCTCCTCTCAACCCCGCAACCTGCATGTCTGATTTCGAACAAGGAACGATAGCTGGTTTCGCAGATAAATTTCCCGCCGCCAAGTCGAAAGGTTGTCGGTTCCATTTCACTCAGGTGATCTGGAGAAAGATTCAAGCAGCCGGCATGCAGGAACTTCACAATGCTGGTGGTGACCTACAGGATTGCTGTTGTCAACTGATTGCATTGCCATTCTTGCCAGAAGACCAGGTCACAGCCACCTTCGATTGGTTGGAGGAGATCGCCTCTGATTTAAAACCTTCAACAATTGACAGATTACATGCGGACACAGTGGATTGAGAATGCTAACGTTCCTATGTCGCTATGGTGCTGCCATGCAAGGGACGTCAGGCCCAACAATGGTGTTGAGGGATGGCACCATCGATGCAGTACTGCGTACTATAGTACGCGCGAAAGTGCTTCGCGCTGACAGATATGCGCTGAAGTACCTGGCGCTGATGTTACCTCGTGCTGACGTTACCTCGCGCTGGCAGTACATCGCCCTGAAGTGCCTTGCACTGAAATTACCTTGCGCTGAAGTGCCTCGCGCTGACACTACCTCGCGCTGAAATGCCTTGCGCTGAAGTGGTCGTGCTGAAATGCCTCGCGCTGGAGTGGACGCGATGGGATGGACAAAACTGGTGAGTGCGTATTATTTAAAAAGTGTGAGTGCTACAACATTTTACTTTTGCTTTGTCCACACGCACTCACAGCTGCCACATTCATCTACTGCTACCATTCTCAGATACACTGCAAAGGTTCACACTCCACGCGTTATGCATAACCGCTAGCTGTGCTGCATTCTCACGCTTCTTTTCATATTACTCTAGCTATATAACTGGTTGTTTTAGTGATTCTTACTATGTGACGATGTTCCACTGATGATAGTCACACGAAAACGTTCTGGAATTGTTTCATTTTAATTGTTTATATACATGGTTATGAGTGCACAATTGATATTTTTCATTGCTATTTTACGGCTGTTGTCTTCTCGTCGGTTATTAAAGGATAATTTTTTTCGAAAATACAAAAACAATTTTTTTCTTCACAATGGGCCGTTCAGCGAAATCCAAGAGACAAGAAAAGTTAGAGCGTAGCTTCGCTGAAGCTGGCTGTCACATGAGCATTGCTGAAGAGCGCGAGAGTTCGCCGGTACAAGGGTTGTCCCATCATTTTCGCTTGCCAGACACAGACGCACCACGTGCACGTCCACTGCCCAAACCGATCTTGCTCCCAGACACATTTGGCAGTCAACCCGGACAAGAATTTGTAAATTATAAGAGCCACTTTGGTAACGCATGTGCCCTGTCAGGCTACACCCATGAACAATGTTTGCGCCTGTTGCCGGCGCGTCTGGTTGGCGTGCCACACGAGATGTTGACGGACATCGTCGCCAGCTCGCCCAACATCACCTATCGCGAGGCAGTCGAAGCGCTGTGCGCGAGACTGGAACCTCCGCAACGGGCCCTTATGCACGAGGCGACGCTCCGACAGAGCGTGAAGTTGGCCACTGAAACCCATTATGCGTTCGCGCAGGAGCTGTGACGTCTGGCACGCCAGGCTTATCCCGGGCAGAGTGGGCCGCTCCTGGACTCAATGTTGCTCCAGTTGTTCATCGACGGCCAGGCAACGAAAGACCTGTGTCTGGCACTTGCATCTCCACGACCTACGTCGTTGGATGCAGCCGTCCAAAAGGCGATTGAGGTGGGTGCCATCCACGCCCGCGAACAATCCCGATCGGGATACGCTCAGCCGGTGTTTGCAACAGCTCCGCAACACCAACAACAGTCGACTCCCGCACCCAGTCGACCCAGGCACTCGGAGTACAACCTCATCCGGCTGCGCGTTGCCACGGAGAACCAAAATGGCGACCAGGAACGCACAGAACGTGATCGCCTGGCCGGCATCCTTGAAAATTTTGATTCTCGTCTCTCCGCACTGGAGAGAGCTGTCGGTGTCACGCACGGTTTTGTCAGCCAACAGCAAGGCCAGCTGCGGAGTGGTCGTGGTCGTGGCCGTTTCAGACGCGGAGGTTTGCGAGGAGCCATGCAGCCCGACCGCGCGTGCTATGGCTGCGGAGAATTTGGCCACTTCCTCGCTTATTGTCCTCATATGAACCGAAAAAACGACGATTGACTGGTGACGCGGGGCAGCAGCCAGTCGAGGAGAACGAGCCCCTCCATTTGCCTGATGTATGTGTGCATGCTATTTCGCCAATTGTCTTGCATGTAGATGTATGTTTCCGGACTGCAACGGTGTCTGGATTATTTGACTCGGGCTCAAGTGTATTGTTGTTGCACGCAAATTTGTTCACTTCGTTGTTTAGCTCTGAGCAAACACTCGAGTCTGCTCCGCGTTTATGTGCGGTGAACGGAGAACAGTTGCCTGTATTGGGGTCTGTAGAGCTTGCATTCTGCCTGGACAATTACTCATTTGTGCACTCCTTTGTGTTGTCTGATGCCATCCACAAAGATGTCATTCTTGGATCAGATTTCCTCTTTGAGCATGGTGGCATGTTGGATGTTGCCCAAGGAATGTTGACGTTTGGCGAGTAGTCTGTGTGTGTGTGCGTTAGTGGCCCACAACATGTTCCCTCACAGACACTGTGTGCTACGAAGCCATTGTCTGACACCAGCGACACTGAGCTGGAACATAAAAATCCTGAAAACAATCATTCAAAATCCAATCATCCCGAAAAAAATGTATTCATTATTATCTACATGCATCATCCTCACCTGATCTGTCTGACGATTCATTGTCTGCATGGGTTGTTGAACCCATGGCTCAACCTGGCGTTGTCCCGGCTTGTGCGCCCGAACGTGTGGCCGACCCTGTGGTATACTCATCTTGTGTGGTGTTTGAGATGGAGTTGTCGGTACCTGCAGGACATGTTGTCTTGGTGCCTTGTGCAGCTGTTGATGTGTGCACGGTTGCGATGGATTGCGTGGCAGATCCATTGGAGTCCTTTATGGCGAACATCCAGGTGTGGCAGTGACTCCTAGTCTTGTAGCTGTTGGCCCTAACCAAACACGTGTGGTTGTGGCTGTTGAAAATCATGCAAATCATCCTATACTCATTAATAAAAATACCAATGTTGCCGAACTTCATCAAATTCCTACAGACTGTGAACATATTGACGGCACTGAAGCTATGGTTTCCTCAGTTTCACCCAGCACGATCCCGCTAACTGAGCAATGCAAGAAAGTCATCGATGAATATATCAACGCACAAAATCATCTCTCCACAGAACAGTCTCGCACGCTCACTGAACTACTTCATGATAACCACGATTTATTTATCTTGCATGATGATGACTATGGCTACTGTGACATATTCCCTCATAAAATTTACACTGGACAAAATAACCCTATAAAACAACCTACCAGGCGGATTCTATATCACCGCCGGAAGGCTCTGCAAGATCTACTGAATACGCTGTTGAAGCAAGGCATAATACAAGAATCGATTAGTCCGTGGGCATCACCCATAGTATTGGTGCCAAAGAAGGATGGCTCTCTTCGACTCTGTATCGACTACAGGAAGTTAAACTCTGTCACCGAGCCTAATGCTTACCCGATTCCCCGGGCAGATGACACGCTTGATTCCCTGTCTGGCTGTCGGTATTTCACGTCCCTTGACTTAGCGTCAGGGTACTGGCAAACAGCAATGGAAGGAAGCAACAAGGCTAAGACGCCATTTACCACGCGCTGGGCTTGTTTGAGTTTAGTGTTCTGCCGATGGGCTGCAGGAATGGCCCATTGACGTTTCAGCGCGTAATGGAAGCAGTCCTGAGTGGCTTATGTAACACACCGGCTCAGCCATTCTGCCGTGTGTTCTTTGATGATGTCCTGAATGCCAGCGAAACGCTGTCTGGCCAACTCAAGATTCTGCTGCCCATGTTCGCGCGAGTTCGGTCCGCTGGGCTCCGGTTCAATCTGAAGAAATGCTCCTTCTTCCAGGAGGAGGTTACTTTCTTAGGACACCGCGTGTCAGCGGAGGGCATCTAACCGGATGAGGCCAAGCTCATCGCGGTCAGGAACTGCAAGACTCCGAAATCTGTCACAGCTGTCCACGAGTTCCTTGGCTTCGCTGGATATTATCGCCGCTTCATCCGTGGGTTCGCCCAGCGTGCTGCTCCGCTGACTGCTCTGACAGGCAAGAATGCTCGCTTTGCTGGGTCGAAAGCTTGCGAAGCGGCGTTCCAGGCGCTGAAGCGTTTGCTTGCCAGTGTGCTGGTGATGGCGTACCCCCAGTTTGAAGAGTCAGCGGGTGCATTCATTCTGGACACCGATGCGAGCAATGTGTCGATTGGTGCGGTCCTCAGCCAGATCCAGGATGGAACTGAGCGGCCAATCGCATACGGCAGCCGTGTGCTGACGAAAGCTGAACGGAACTACGATGCTAGCGATCGTGAGGCCCTTGCGCTGGTCTATTTTGCGGAGTATTTCAGGCACTACTTGTTGGCACGACCATTTGTTGCCAGGACGGACAATACTGTGTTGACTGCCCTCCGGAACCTGAAGGAACCCCGCGGACGGAAAGCACCTTGACTTGACTGTTTATCCGAATATGAATTCCGAGTCGTCCACCGTCCAGGTCGCCAATATCTGAATGCTGATGGTCTGTCGCGCTTGCTAGCCGAACCTGAAGCACATGTGCACAGTGAATCTCCGCCACTGGCACCAACACCGCCGCAAGATGCTGCCCCGGCTCCGCCGCCGCAAGATGCTGCGCCAGCGACATCCAGTGCTGTCACCGTTGAGCTGGATGACCTATCATCTGCTGCTATAGCTGATGCTCAACGCTCTGTTACGGAGTTATCCACAGTCTGGTTATGGTATGACGCGGCTAGTGGCAAGTTCGTTCGCCCACCGGAAGATGACATTTCTGGTGTTAGTCGAACTGTCAAGATTATCTGGTCACAGATTGATCAGTTGTCTTTGCGTGATTCCGTCTTGTATGTACTGCCTCCTTTTGCGGACCATGACCACGTTGGTGAGTCACCCCGTCTGGTCGTACCATGCTCACCTCAGGAGCGAGCCATGATCGCTGTACATTCTCCTCCTACTGCTAACCATCCTGGTGTGAAGAAAACCCTGTCTCATGCTCGTCTGCGTTTCTACTGGGTTGGAATCGCTTCTGACATCACCAAATTTGTTCGATGCTGTCACACCTGTGCACAGATTCGAGCGAAGAATTCAACAAACCGTGCACCACTTCAGCCAATGATTGCCGGTTATCCGTTCGAAATTGTTGCCTTGGACATTTTCGGTCCTCTGCCTGAAACGTCCCAGAGCCTTAAGTATCTCCTGGTCAGGGCGAATTACTTTACGCGATGGGTGGAGGGATTATTTTTGCGCGATATCACTGCTGTTTCGTTTGCTGCAGCTGTCGTTAATGGTTGGATCAGTCCGTTCGGTGCACCTGAACAGCTTCATCCAGATCAAGGGACCCAATTCGAATCTCGGCTATTTGCGGATATCTGCCGGCTCCTTGGTATCTGGAAGACGCGAACCACGCCATATCATCCTTCTGGCGATGGTCTGGTGGAGCGCGTCAACCGCACTCTTCTAGGTCTGCTGCGTGCCCACAATACTCCAACCAGCACGGAGTGGGATGCAACGTTCCCTCTCGTCTTGCTGTCATATCATGCTGCAGTGCACAAGTCCACTGGATTCAGCCCAGCGCGCCTGCTGTATGGTGCGGATGTCCGGTTACCAGCTGATATTGTGTTCAATTTAAATTCGCCAACTTCCACTGATATGCATACCTATGTCCGTAGTCTCGACACTTCTCTGCGGAATATTCATGTTGAAGCCCGTCATAATGCTGATCTTGCTCATGCGTCTCAAGAACAGTTCTATAACCGTCGCGTTCATGGTGAGCCTTATGTTGTCGGTCAGCAAGTATATCTGTAGGACTCAGTGAGCAGTCACGTCTCGATGACCGATCACGATCCCCGTGACCAATCAAACAGTCGCAAATCCCCGAAGAGCAGTCATAAAGTCACACACCAGTTTGAATCCCGATGACCAGTCAGAAACAGCCGCGACTTTCTCTGTGAACGGTCACAGGATCCACGTCAAAATATTACGACTCAACTGTAGGCATTCACGCGTTCAGCATACTTTTTTCCTTCACAGGTTTCAGAAGTGAGCAAGAAAGATTTCGATCAACTCTCGATCTCCGCGTAGTTTACTTGTAGCTCGAGTCTGGTGTGTGTGGGCTCCTCTCCAAAACGAAGGGCGGTCGAAAATCTTGCAGGCTTCAGATAGAATCTCTTTTGAGAGGACGTTCTGGTTAGTAGGTTGTGCTATTCATCATATTTGAAGAACAAACTTCGTCGTTCAGAAAAGCTATTTCGGAATATTTTCAGTCATGTAATTTTTGCATGCCGATCTTGCTAGAGCAGAGACTGACTTCAACTGATCCAGCATGCAAGCAGCACTCGATTTGTGTTTTTGGAGAGGATGGGTTACAAGATTACAGAGTCAGAAGTGGACATCGTCGACGATGCAGAGACGAAAATATAATGAAGATGGAAATGAAAATATGTTCATTTCCAAGAAGGTACTGAGTACATCAAGCACCTTCGTGTGTGTAGCTCTGTCTTTCTTGTGGAAGACTCCACAGAAAAACAATGTCCAGCTTGTTGAAACTGAAACTGCCTCTCGGTTGAAGTCGTTCAGGAAGACATCTATTCAAGACATCATTGATCCATTCTCAAGAACCATCGTAAGAAATTAAATCAAGTCATGTTTATCGATAAGGATGGTGAACTAGACCAGAGAAGTGTGAGTGTCTTGTTTTGACTGCAGGAAACTGCATTTCAATATTCTGGCTCAACGTAGTGCTTACGCAGTTTACTGCTTCGAACACATCTTCATTTCTACTCCCAAAATAACTCTGTAAAAATTATTGATGCAACATTATGCATCATGGTCTTTCTCGTTGTGCTGCTATAACGTGTATAAGTGCATGCATACGAGTACTGTGTACCGTTTACTGTCTCCTTGTCAGTGTTTTTGGGCGATCCTCCACACCTTCATTTGTCTGCCAATTATTAATTTTATAGAAATATTCACTCACTTCAACTTCTTTTGATTGCTGGTGCGAATGTAGCCTGTGATGCCTGCTTGTTAGTGAGAGTGCACCAGACATGTATCGATATGTATGTCTGACGAGATGTTCTTGAACTGGCATGCTGCTTTGCTTAGATAAGGTTTAGAACTGGGTGCTCAATGGCCTGGAGGAATTAATCATGTTTGCGATCAGTATCACCAAGAGTACGGTTCTTCCGTCTACGCATCTCTTCTTGGCTTGTGGATTGGTTGAAAAGAGATAAAATAATAATACAGAAGTACTTGTGTCCAAGTGTCGTCATGAAAACAAGTTCTACCTCCGTAGCTTTGTCCGCAAGGTCACATGAATCTAGCTGGTAGTCCCGCTGCCTATTTGTGTGTGTGTGTGTGTGTGTGTGTGTGTGTGTGTGTGTGTGTGTGTGTGTGTGAGAGTGTGTGTGTGAGTAAGTGTGCGCGCGCATGTGTGAGTGTGTGTGTGTGTGCATGCGTGAGAAAGAGAGTGTGTGTGTGTGTGTGAGAGAGAGAGAGAATGTGTGTGAGTGTGTGAGATTTAGAGAATGTGTGTGTGTGTGTGTGTTTGTGTGTGCGTGCGTGGATGTGTGTGTTTGTGTGTGTGTGTGTGTGTGTATCCCTCTTACTGAGGTGTGGTGAGCCCATAAGTGGGATCATTTTCAAGTCCGCCCAGAGTTTTGGGGATTTCAGGGGGTGTCGGCCGTTGGGCGGTTAAATAGCCAGTTGAGTCATCTTTCCGAGATTCCTTTTGAGTCTCTCTCCCCTCTCCCGGGGAGACCCACGTGACCAGTTTTGGCAGTGAGCAACAAATACAAGTGTGTGTGTGTGTGTGTGTGTGTGTGTGTGTGTGTGTGTGTGTGTGTGTGTGTGTGGATGTGTGTGTGTCTCAAACTCTCTCTTCTACTCTCCCCCTGTCTCGGGGGCGGCGTGGCCAAGCATTTGGCAGCTGTACACCAGACCAGGTGTGTGTGTGTGTGTGTGTGTGTATGTGTGTGTGTCTCTCAAACTCTCTCTTCTACTCTCCCCCTGTCTCGGGGGCGGCGTGGCTAAGTATTTGGCAGCTGTACACCAGGCCAGGTGTGTGTGTGTGTGTGTGTGTGATGTAGAGAATGAATGACATATGTGCGCGTGTGTGAGAGAGAGAGATTTAGAGAATGAGTGTGTGTGTGTGTGTGTTTGTGTGTGTGTGTGTGTGTGTGTGTGTGTGTGTGTGTGTGTGTGTGTGTGTGTGCGCGCGCGCGCGCGTGTGAGTGTATGTGAGAAAAGGGAGAGAGTGTGGGTGTATGTGTGTGTAATGGTGTGGGCATGTGTGGTCCCCAGCTCTATTCTATGTCATTCACGCTGGAACTGCTGCTGCATAGCCCCAAGTTTGAAGACTTGGCAACTTCACGCCTGCACCTGACTCTTGCACTATAATACCCGTCGCCTATGATACCCCTCAGAATTTCCCACCTTGCTCCCCCTTATGTTCAGGCTGCCCGTTTAGGAGCCATCAGTTGCCTGACGATCGTAGTAATACGTGAAACTCAGAGTTGTGACAAAGCCTCCAATCTCTCTTGTAATGCAGAAATACCTATACAGTATTCTGCCTGTGACTACTCACAGAGAAAGAGTGGTCACAACTGTACATTCCGCATGTAACTGTTCACATGGAATTATAGTGGTCACAACTGTATTCTGTGACCGCTCATAGGGAATTATAGTTTCCACAACAAATCCTGCAGTACGAAGCACTCTGCGAGCAGTCACGGACTGTGTACTTTACACATGTACATGTATGGTGATTTGTGACTGGTCATGGGGCATTGTGACTGGTAAACTAATTTGTGACTGGTCATGGGGGGTTTGTGACTGTTTGACTGGTCACGGGGACCGTGATTGGTCACGGGGCCTTGACTGGTCACTGAGTCCTACACATCTTCATGATCCAGTTATTCGTGCCTACGAGCACAGTAAATTTCATCGTTTCTGGTTTGGTCCACATACTATTGTGCGTGTTCATGGTCCGACATCATACACATTATTGCTGAATGGAGTTGAACGTACTGTTCACTTCAATCGCTTGAGGCCAGTTACTTCATCGTGCCCAGTTTCCTTACCGTCGTCTGTCCATGATCTCCCCGACCCAGTGAGTTTGTCAGCTAATAACTTTGCTCCTGTTGTGCCACATGATGCCGATGACTGTGTACCGAGTACGCCTCCAATGTCGCCGTCTGTTGTCATGTCACCTCTACGTCCTCCTGTTGCTACTCCAGTATTGTTGCGTCGATCAGGCCGGATCCGCACTGCTCCTGTGAGATTTGGTGACTATGTTTGTAGTTAGGTCATTGTATACCCGTAATTCTTTTCTTTTCTCTATATGAAACTCGGGTATTGAGCCAATGATAAAAGTAGAAAGGAAAAGGGCATAGAAGAGGGTTTTTGGTTTTTCCATAACCTTGAACCTTCCAAGTTGGAAGGCTGTCGGTTAGCGCTATGGAGATGTGTTGAAACTAGGTGTCAGGACGTCGAATGTCTCAGTACTCTGTCAGTTTTGTGCCTAGTTGTTGCACTTTCTGACTGTATATAGTATCTAGTTACAGTGGTGGAGAGTTACTCTTAACTCGTTTCTATATGTTCTTTTCCTTTCTACTTTTCTCTATAATTATAAATTTAATTGTGTTTGCCCTGCTTGCCAATTATTCACGAGGTCGATAATGGTGAGAGGAGGGGAATTGTGTAGTATAGGCCAATGATTACTTATTATTTCTTACATTTTGTATTTAGTATTTCCTGCTCCTGTCCACGTGACGAATCTTGTAAGCTGCGCGCATGCCCACGTGTTTCTTGCCTTTCTCTCTGTTCTCCTCTGTGACAAGTAACATTAGTTTTACTATCGATATGAACAGTTTGAGTGCCTGATGCAACCAGAGAATAGTCTTGTATTACTATGAGGAAAGGAAATCCTACAGAGTAACTTGGAGAAGCAAAGGCACAGGGAATAATTGAAAAGACCTGGGAAGGGCGACTTCAAAAGTGAGAATGACAGTTACATCAAAGTCAGGAAAGCATTCGTAGGCAGTCAAGAATCACTTATCATTCAGTACTAGTTGTCGTCAACTCGTAGGCAATAGCACACAACTTTTCCTGTTGAACATTTTCGTTCCCCAAATACACAGGAATCATAATTCGAAGTAGTTCAATTTGTGTTTAGTATGGTGGCGAGGCATTATATGGCCCGACTTCTGCGAAAATCAGACTTAGGTTGAAAATCATTTAATTGAGAAAAAATATGTTTTGTAAAAGTTTGTGTCCCGTGTAGGCAAGTTCGAGTGCAGCGAAGTGAAACCAAAAAAATCTCGCTTGTGTGACGAAGTAGAAATCATGGCAGGAAGGGTTTCAGCGCTCAGGGAAGTCATAGGGCTCCTGGTAGAATATTCGGCCTTATTCCATAGTAGGGTAGGAAACCATCGTGATGGCGTACGTAGACATGCGCTGTTGGGTTGTTTACTCGCCGAACGACTTCACCTCTACATTTTCAACACCAACGTGTTCTGCATTGATTGCTCACACCATCGTTGCTCACACCAACGCTGAAGTCACAAATGACGCCTCAGCACCCGAGTCCAGGAACTCGCGAACCTTCGCCGTTCAAGTTCTTCCCTCGACTCGTGCCACTCCGGTCATCAGCCGCACACTCGTTGAGTGTAGACAGCACGGTCCAACCTTCTTCTCCGTTACTATCTCAGTCGGTTTCTCCTGGCTGTAACCTGCTCCATCCAACACATCATGTATTAGCAGATGGTCCTTCCTTTGGCACTCTGAGCCTGACCGACATTCCCTTGCCATATGGCCATATTTGAAACGGGGCCAGCAGAGTGTCTCTCGCTGCTGAAAAAACTTTCTCCCTTCCTTTGGCAGCGACTTGAGCTGCTTCTCTGTGTCTGCGACCGATATCGCCATGCACTGAGCCTTGCCACTGATCGTTCCACTGGCTTCCTGGCAGTATCACCCTGTCGTCCGTGAACGATCTGGTAAGACCAGCCGTGCTCCTGAACCTGACGCAGAGACATCCCATAGCACTGCCGTTCGACCAGGTCCGTATTGATCCTAGATCACCTGCTTTGCCATTGCTTGCAGCAAAGGGGCCATTTTACCTATAATAATAATAATTGTAATAATTATGTATCGGCGTTATAATTGGTGTCCACCTCGCTATCCTCCGTCATAGCGAGTGTGGCCTACACCTCTACCTCTCGGCAAACACGCACAACGTATTACTGAAAAGACTCCTCTGACCGCTGCTTGCCAGTCAGCAACGTCTTTTCGAGCGAGGGAAGCAACTCTCGCTTTGCTTCCTCGTAGTTATTGCAGCAAATACAGATCCTCTCCACTGTGCTACCCGCTAGCACGATACGCAATCGCAGCAGCCATTCGCTTTCTTCGAACTCGTTCTTGGAACAGATGTCCTCAAACAGGCCGAAATAAAGCTCCAGTGGCTGCGTTCCAACATATGAGGGTTTTTTTCATCAACGGTTTACGCCCACGGCTGTGACTGGGAGCTTCCGCAAACTCGGTGCTGAGCGTCTCCTCTTGCCGTCTGGCACTGCGCTCCTCACGCTCCTCGCACTGTCGGAGCCTCTGCTCTACATGTTTCTCCAACTTCTCGCCTTCCAATCCTAACCGAATTCCATTGGCGATGAAGATGGCCTCCAAATTACCTAGTGCCTCTCCCATGCACGCTTCAATCCTGGCTTGGTCGCCAAATGTTGTGAACCCTTCTGATTCTCTAAAAGTCAGGAACGAACGAGCACACGGCACGAGGACAACTATTTTCTCTTCAACAGTATATTTCACTTGATCGAATATAATAAACTAACACTAAGATTACCAGCTATTTATAGCATGCAAATGACAGCGTATATCAGGAAAGCATACGCATATAAAACATGACATAACAGTGTTTACAGTAAAAACCACACACAGCGCATATAGCGTATGCCATGCAGCAAACCTCAGCGGTACACCGGAGTCGAGATACAACATTGCAAAGAATACAGTGCCATAGACTCGAAGGCCTTTCCCACTTGAGAACTGGTGGTTTGTAAAACTCCTTCTGCCCCCCTCATCATTTGTTGTTATAATAAGAAGTGAGACACAATCAAGAGTTGCCACAGACATCACATGTTCTTGCATAATACAGAACAAGAACACTTATGTGCACTTACAATACAATAGTACTGTCAATACATGAAGTTATTACTCAATTTCAAATTTGGACTTAACGGACAACATGATGGTATTATTCACTTTATTGTCCTAACAGCAAAGTCAATACATGAAAGGTCCACAATGGGAAGAAGAAGGACTGGCATCATTAATCTTTGAGAAGAATAAGCCACCAATTATCTAGAGCGGATTGACAATGTAATTCGAAATGGCAAAGATAAGCAGACAGTTTCCTGCGTAACTGATCAATATTGTCCTTGAAAGGTGTGCTAAACATACTTTCGTTGTTGAAAAGGAATGTTGACATAATGTGGCAAGTGTCAACCTTTTGGTCGTGCCATCCTTTGGTTATGTCAAGTAGCATGGAACAGAACCGCAGACGAGATTCATGCAGTCGTTAAATCCACTCGGTGTGAAATTCAATATGGCCGGTGCGGAACCATGACATCCGGCGATAGCCCTAATGTTGCGAAATTCCGTTCGACGATTATTGTATACTACTATTACACAAGAGCCAAATACAACAACGTGCATAAATTTTACGCACGTTGTTGTATTTGGCTCTTGTGTAATAGTAGTATCCAGTGTCTGATGTCATAATATATGTAGAGTCCAGTGTCTGATGTCATATATGTAATGTAGAGTCCAGTGTCTGATGTCATTATATATGTAGAGTCCAGTGTCTGATGTCATATATGTAGAATCCAGTGTCTGATGTCATAACAATATATGTAGAGTCCAGTGTCTGATGTCATATATGGAGAGTCTAGTGTATAATTATGGTCTAATGGTAGTAATATAGGAACTGTTTGGCATACAAGAATCCGTATGCAGACTTATAACTGTTAGCATGGCTCAGTGGAAGGTTGACCGTTGGAACGGCACCAACTACTTGAGATTGGCGGCCATTCAGCATGGGATTTTCCAGGGGGACTCCATATCCTCACTGCTGTTCGTCATCTGCCTCATACGACTACTCCGTTCAGCTCTAAACGGCCACAACATCCATCAACACCTGGGCTGTGGCTTTGATACGGTATAGTGCTGGTATATTGACATGGACGCAAGACGATTTGAAATCTGACCGAAGAACACCAGTGGCGTGTCCAGGATTTGGCTGAGGGGGGGGGGGGTTGCGGCCGGGATCAAGGCGGGATGGGGTGGGGGTACATGACATCATGCTACTGTCCCAGGTCAGCCATTTTGAAAACCGATGTCAAGAAGCTCCTCCTGTAGCCCCTTCTTCAACAGTTATTCACCCGAACGGCCCCAGAGACTGTTCCGGAGGATCAGCGCACCACACGGGGACAAGTGTCGAACTTGCTTCAAGTTCCCTTTCTTCGTAGGCCTGCAGGACGATCGACCATGATGTTTCGGGGAAGCATTGTAACAGATTCACTGTTACTACTAACACTAGGAATAGGATACACTTATCACCTGCTATTATCACGCTGCTGCTGTTAGGTGTTATGTCCATCATTGCTTGTTCATGTATATAAGAATGCATTATGGCAAGGATCATTGCTTATTCCAAGAATGACTACTGAAGTTAGTTGGACTGTTACACTGGTAGCAAGAGGATGGTTTTTCTTTTCGTCATGTTTGGGCTATGCGCAGTGGCCGCATTAGTCGCCTACGGTATATTCGAGATTCAGAAGCCTCTGAATCACCTTATCGCACTCGGTCAGTGCGATGGATCAGATCAAACGCCAAGACGTGCTCAAGCTCCCAGCGGAGAGAGGCCACGCATGCGCCATGTTAAGTCTCCGCCTGTGTTTCGTGGAGATACAAGAGAGTTCAAGGAGTGGGCCTTCGCCATCGAACTCGCCATGAAGTCCCTGCAGCTGGACAACGCGGAGGAGCGCTTGAGCTACGCGGCGAGTTTTCTGGAGGGCAACGCTCGTCTTTGGTTTATCGCCTCTCAGGAGGCAAACACGCTGTTTTCCGACTGGCCAGACTTGAAGAGCAAGCTGGGAGAAGTGTACGGCCCGGTTTATGACAGGGAACAGGCGCGCATCGACTTATTCGCTCTTCACCAAGATGAGACTATTGACGAATACATCAACAAATTTTCGCGGCTTAGCTTACAAGTTCCCGAGCTTGATGACCACTCCAGAGCTATCTTGTTCACGCGTGGGCTGGCTCAGGGCCTAAGCGGTGAGGTACTTAGGGAGCACCCGCAACATTTGGCCCAAGCCATACGAGCTGCGGTCTCAGCAGACCAGTCGATGCGGCTAGCCCAAGCAAGCTACGCCAAGGCAGTGCGCGCACCAGGGCATCAGAGGCGCCAGCCTGGACCCTGGTCAAGCCAACCAACACCATCCGGTGGGAGAGAAACCAGGGAGCCAGAGGGTCGTTCAAGGCTGTGTTTCACCTGCAGGAAACCCGGCCATATTGCCAGATTCTGTCCAGAAGGAGGGAGGAACGCCACAAGCAAGCCTTCTTTAAACGATGGACGCCAGTAAGGAAGGGAGTGCGACTACTGGCGAACACGAGAGCACCCAGGAATAGGCCACGAATCAAAGTTCAGAACAAATTCAGCCCCTTAGCAAATGAGGAACCACGCCTCGAGGAGACCGAAATTCAAGCCTCGCCTGTCAAGCATTCGTCACCTGATACTGTTGGCCGGCCTAATGAAGTAACCGCCAGCACAGGGAGCATTTCCGCCGACAACAAAGACGACCTAATGCGCGTCCAGGGCAAGATAAATGGACGTCGCGTTACCATGCTACTGGATTCTGGGTCAACCCACGACTTCATTTCAACTGACCTTGTCAAGAAGCACAACATCTCCACAACAACCGGTAGCGACGTCCTGAACGTCACACTTGCTGATGGATCGGTCCGCTCACAGCCTATTACGAAAACGGACAGCTTGAAGACCGTAGTCGGCGACTTTAGCGAGCACCAACAGTTCCTAGTATTCCCTATGACGCGGTATGACGTGATCCTCGGCAAACCATGGCTGACCCGGACGAACCCACAGATCAATTTTCGTACCAATGAAATCAAGCTGGAGGGTGGATCCATCATCTGTCAACCGAGTGAAAGTGATGGCACGGACAAATCCAACCCACCGATCGAGACGTTCCTCATCTCAGGGAAGCAGGCTAGGCATGCAATGAGAGGTGGCGCAGAAGGAATCCTAGCGTATGTGACAGCAGATCCGGACGAGCCACAGACGGTGGATAGTCCGGGTAGGGAGGATCAGAAGGATTTCAAGGACCTGCTGAAGGAGTTCGGGGACGTCTTTCCCGATGAGCTTCCAAACAAGCTGCCACCCAGAAGAGGCGCAGATCACGAGATCAAAACGGAAGAAGGAGCTAAACCGCCATCTCGTGCAGCATATCGTTTACCAAAACCAGAGATGGATGAGCTTCAAGCTCAGCTCGCCAAGCTGCTCCGTAGAGGATTCATCCAGCCCAGGAAATCCCCATACGGAGCCCCTGTGTTCTTCGTAAAGAAAGCGGATGGAACACTTCGAATGGTATGCGACTGGCGTGAGCTAAACCGCATAACCATTAAGAACAAGGCATGCCTACCGAATATTGACGACC
Organism: Sycon ciliatum; assembly: GCF_964019385.1. NCBI lineage: Eukaryota > Metazoa > Porifera > Calcarea > Leucosolenida > Sycettidae > Sycon > Sycon ciliatum. The sequence goes on along the minus strand of NC_088651.1, from coordinate 26,544,520 downwards.
TCTTTGATACCGTCCAAGGCAGTGCGTATTTCACCAAGCTAGATCTGAGGTCCGGTTACAATCAGATTCGAATAGAAGAAACAGATATTCCGAAGACAGCAATAAATACCCCATTCGGTCACTTTCAGTTCACAGTGATGGGTTTCGGCCTAACAAATGCCCCGGCAACATTCCAAACCTTGATGAACAGTGTCCTCCAGCCATACCTGCGTAAATTCGTTGTGGTGTTTCTAGACGATATCCTCATATTCAGCAAATCATGGGAGGAGCACCTCGATCATGTCAGAACCATCTTAAACGCCCTCAGGAGGAATGAGCTATATTGCAAACCGTCTAAATGTGAATTCGGCCGGACAGACGTTCTGTTTCTTGGGCACCGGATAGACGGCCAATGCATTTCTCCAGATCCAGAGAAGATCAAGGCCGTGCATAACTGGCCTGTCCCGACGACGGTCACGCACGTAAGACAGTTTCTGGGATTCGCTAATTACTTTCGAAGGTTCATTAACCATTTCTCGGCCATCTCCAAACCCCTGGAGGAACTGACAGGGAAACATGTGCGCTTCGAGTGGAATCAGACTCGACAGGAGGCATTTGAGCGATTGAAGTCTGCTCTGCTGGATGCACCAGTGTTGCGACTAGCAAACGTCAGTCAGGATTTCCGCGTTGAGACTGACGCAAGTGACTTTGCTGTGGCAGGAGTCTTAACGCAGCAAGCAGAGGACCAGTCCTGGCATCCTGTGGCTTACGTGAGCCGAAAGCTGTCTTCTGCCGAACGGAATTACACGGCCGCCCAGCGAGAAACTTTGGCTGTAGTGTACGCCCTGCAGTGCTGGCGAGTCTACCTATTTCGCCACTTTCAACTCTACACCGACAACATGGGAGTTGTCTACCTCAGGACCAAACCAAACTTAACCAAGAGAGAGGCTCGATGGATTGAATTCCTGGCCGACTATGACTACGCGGTACATTGTCGAAAAGGTGTTGTCGCACAAGAAGAGAGGACGGCGCACGCAGTACCTAGTGAAATGGAAGGGCTACCGAGATGCCACCTGGGAGCCGGAGGAATACTTGATGGATGAAGCAGGAAACGCCATTATTCCGCTGAAAACCTACCTGGACCGTTCTTCATAAAATTGCTATTTAATTGGCAGCCACAGTTGTATTGCTAGTTTCTACGTGTTGCAATAGAAATGTAGCATTCTGCATGATTAGGATAGTGCTTCCCTGCCAGCCAGGCGTTATTTGCAGAGGACATGCACTGGATCTTGAGTTCATCAGTGTTGATTTCGGCTACCATGCATTCCACATATCCATGCATGATCATTAGTTACCATAACTGTTCCTTCGAATTGGTACTGTTCTGACAGTTGAGAGGGGGGAATGGTGTAACAGATTCACTGTTACTACTAACACTAGGAATAGGATACACTTATCACCTGCTATTATCACGCTGCTGCTGTAAGGTGTTATGTCCATCATTGCTTGTTCATGTATATAAGAATGCATTATGGCAAGGATCATTGCTTATTCCAAGAATGACTACTGAAGTTAGTTGGACTGGTACAAGCATTCTCTGGAACGCTCTCCCCTCTGATTTTAGAGTGATACGTGTCCCTGGTCCCTTCCGAAAAGCTCTTTCTGCCATTGATATACTTACTTTGTGAATATCCTTGTTAAACTTTTATTATCTGCCATGAATTCCAACCTTCTCATCTATAAAGCATTTGTGCATGCATGTCTATAAAATCATATTTCTGACTCCATGAAATTATCTTCATCTAAATTTTTCCTTTTCTTCTTTTGGTCCTTTCTGTCTTGTATTATTATTATTATTATTATTATTATTATTAAGAAAGGTTTGCTCCCCACACCGGAGCTCGCGCTATTCCGCCGACTTTACTTGACACTTGACTGACTCACGACTGCCATCCAGAGCACACGAGAAGTCCATCGAACCTTCGACTCGGCAAACCTGCAAGAAAGCACCACTCCCTGCTCAATACACAGTGTTTCGGGGAATTCACCCCTCATCAGTTGAGCTTGAGTAGGCTGAGGAAGATTGTGCCTGAAGAGCACCACTTATATAGTGCTCTCCAGGCACAAACATCACCAGGGATACAAACTTACAGAGACGCTCCGTACTTCGTACTGTTGTGCCCAGCGCGGGCTGGCGACTAGTTGGTTTGGAGGTGACAGCGTTGCGAATGACCGAGGGTCCTCGACGTCTGTCTCACCGTCCAGGAGCGACACTGACTCACGCTGCTATCTGGTGTTCACGAGGTTTTTGTCGCGCTGGAAGCGGAGCGTCTCTGTAAGTTTGTATCCCTGGTGATGTTTGTGCCTGGAGAGCACTATATAAGTGGTGCTCTTCAGGCACAATCTTCCTCAGCCTACTCAAGCTCAACTGATGAGGGGTGAATTCCCCGAAACACTGTGTATTGAGCAGGGAGTGGTGCTTTCTTGCAGGTTTGCCGAGTCGAAGGTTCGATGGACTTCTCGTGTGCTCTGGATGGCAGTCGTGAGTCAGTCAAGTGTCAAGTAAAGTCGGCGGAATAGCGCGAGCTCCGGTGTGGGGAGCAAACCTTTCTTACAAAATCATCGCCGAAGTCGCAACCACTACTTCGTATTATTATTATTATTATTATTATTATTTCTCCTTTATTCACTTCTTTCGAAGGCGATAAGCCAGACCCACCGGGAAATATTTCCATGGGTGGGACAGCAAAAAGAAAGTGAAAAAACAAAAACAAAAATAAATAAATAAATAAAACCTAAAAACCAAAGGGACAAGAACTAGTTGAAGGAAGAGGAAGAAAGGAAAGAAACTCAATCCGAACTCCAACATCAAAACAATAATAAAGAATTTGCAGCGACAGGCAAAATACATCAACCAATCAAGGGAGTAGTAACAAAGGAAATAGCAGTCTTTATCAGTCGTTATTCAAGTCTCTTAGCTATTGAACATGCAAACGCAGCAGAGGTGCATCTACATGTTAAGGATAGTTCTCAGTATTTTAATCGAACCTTGTATAGCCTCCTGTTGCACAATAGCCAGGTCTCCTCCCTGCACAGTCCGAAGGCATTGAGGAGTCTCCCCCACCAAGCCTCCCAGGGCACCGACAACCACAGGGACCACGTCAACCTGGTTGAGGGACCAAATCCTCGAAATCTCCCGCTTCAAATCATAATATTTCGAGCGCTTTTCAGCCATTTTCTTATTGATGTTGTTCTCACCAGGAACGCTGATGTCTATAATGTAGGCGATGCGCTCCTTGTCATCAACAAGGAGCAGATCGGGCCTGTTTGCTGATAGTTTCAGGTCAGTTGGGACCGAATACTCCCAATAGAGGCGATACTGATTACTCTTGACCAATGCCTTGAGCTGGTGGTCGAATCGTGAAGCACCAGTAGGTAGATCTCGTGCTTTACACATTTCGAAGTGCACATACTTTACTATCCGGTTATGTCGTTCAATGTAACTGGTCCGAGCAAGAACTGGGCAGGCACTGACAATGTGGTCAATTGTTTCTAAGCTGCCCTTGCAAAGCCTGCAATTGGCATCAGTTCGAGGAATTGACTTCATTATGGCGTATTGGTAATTTTTCGTTTTGAGGGATTGGTCTTGTGCTGCCATAATCATGCCTTCAGTTGAAGGTTTCAGTGTCCTTGATTTCAACCACTTTTTTATTATTATTATTATTATTATTAACTGGTTTTGAGGGAAAGAGACAAACGGGAAAAGTCTGAAGAAAAAATTGACTGTCACCACCAGGACTCGAACCAGGGACCCTCGCTTGTAGCCAGCGATGCTCTAACCACTGAGCTATGGTGTAGTCGTCATCCAAGCAGAGACCGTTCAATGTTTTCTTCAGACTTCGTAACTCACACTTATATTATTATTTATTATTATTATTATTATTTAAATAGGCGTCGAGGCGACAATAGTTTTAGAATTGCGATCAACAGAACGAGCTGAACCGACATTTTCACAAAGGCTTTTATTGTATTCAAAAAACGAGTGTATACGAAGGCAGTGAAGAACATGGAAGAAAGAAAAAATGTGATGTGGAAGAAATGATGAACAAAAATTGTACTTCGAACTAGTTTTCTCAGTGGTGAGCTCGAATTTCTCCGTTCAGTTTTCACCAAAAACGGATACCCAGGCGACATGTTGGCAAAACTATTGTCTACAGCCCCCACGCCGAAACATGAATTGATAGGGCCTGCTCGTTGTCCTGTCTTTTTGTGCTTACCATGGAAGGGCAAGAAGTCTGACAATGTGAGTCGTGAAGTTCGTGCGATCATTAAACAAACCTACTATGCGGTACACTTCATACCCGTCTACACAACGATGCGTTCGTTCACGGTGTTGAAGGACGTCCTACCAACCCATCATTTAAGTCATGTAATCTACAACTTTGAATGCCGGAATTGTGCTAGCCGGTATGTTGGTAGGACTGTTCAGCACCTGAGCGAACGCATCAAGCAACACACTCCTTTACACATTATCCCACGTAGCGCACAACTGGAGCGTCCCACGCGGGGAAGACCCCGTAAACAACCACTACCTCCGCCAACACAGGACCTAGCGTCTCACTCGACAAGTCCACCATTGGCTCCCGTGGCCATGACCAAGTCACTCCCTCCACCAGCGGAGGTGGATGTGGCTTTGGCGACGCCACGTGTGTTGCATGCAGACACGTTTGCATCAGCATCGCTTGCTGCATCACCGGCAGAGACGACAACAATACCTACCTCAATATCAACGAGACCCAGAAGAACAACGGCTAATTACACCATGACCTATTTCAGTACGGAAGTACCGAACCAACGGAATACACAACAGGAACGTGAGACGAGGGATGGGAGGAGACGGGACCTGATTGCTCCGAGGCAGGAAGTCGTTGAGGAGGATTCGGCCAGTGAGTCCAGTGATTCCGGTGAGTGTGAGAGCGAGAATGATTGTGTGAGTAAGAGTGGGTGCGAGCGTGTGTTTTCTAGTAGGAAGTCATCAGTGTATAAGCATCTTGCATCTCGTCCTGATTGTTGTAAGGTTTATTCTGATTCTTCTTTTTCTGTTTTGTGCCGTGCTCGTCATGGTTATAAGTTGCAGTTGAGTGTGTTAGAAGCCGTTTGTCAACGTATTCATAAGCCTAATCTGTGTGTCCAGAAGGACAGCATTATTCGTTTGAAATTGTTTTAGTAGCAACTTGTTCTGTCGGTTTGGCTCTGGTTGGCCATGGTGTCATATCTTGTGTCACAGTATACTAGTAGTCCTTACAAGTTCGTGAAGTGCTTTCGCAGTTTTTCCTGTTATTACCTTAGTGCTAGGATTATCATTTTCATAGGTGTTGTTTCTTCTCACTCCATTTCTCTTTATTAGTATCTTTCTGGATTGTTTTTCATTAGTACAACGTAGCTTCCTGAGGAGTGTTGTGCGAAAACTAGTTCGAAGTACAATTTTTGTTCATCATTTCTTCCACATCACATTTTTTCTTTCTTCCATGTTCTTCACTGCCTTCGTATACACTCGTTTTTTGAATACAATAAAAGCCTTTGTGAAAATGTCGGTTCAGCTCGTTCTGTTGATCGCAATTCTAAAATTATTATTATTATTATTATTTTTTTTTTTTTTTTTTGGTTTATTATGTACTATTATGTGAGATGAAATAAAACAGGAAAGGGCACAGGCCCTGATACGTGCAAGGGATAGCAATCAACCTTGCACATGTGTTCTAAAAACATGTAAATGTAAATGCAAAACAATTAAAAACAAAAACACAAACAATGAGCAATAACTTCAGGACTGGGCACAAGTCCTAAACCAGTAAAAGGTGCAAGAGATAATAATCAACCTTGCGAGTTCGCATTATTATTATTATTATTATTATTATCATTTCTTGTTTTCCCTTGCATATCATCCCTTCATCATTCTGTGTGACCTGTCCTATGGGCAGGTGAGAAGGCGTCTCTGCCTGTTCATTTGGTGAAGTAAAATAAACAACAACAACAATAACAAGCCGTACATCTCACACACCACGAGCAGTATTTCTGTACACGCAGAAACAATGTACATTGTAAACTTCAAATTTGCCGTTATGTGAGCGAATCAACTGCAATTATTTATGCGAGTCCAACAATTTCTCACCGCTCTCAAAGCATCCTTTACATAGGCAGTGGTACTTGTGACTGTGCGCGGTTCTTCATGTTCTGGCTGCTCGCTGACAACAGGTTCTTCTACGTCTGGCGGAGTGTGACTGTAAGTCTGCTCCAAAAGTTCAACTGGAATAACAGCGACTTCATCACTCCCACTGTTTCCTGTTGGAGCGGCAGCAGGAGTTGCGCCGCGACAGGAACGCTTTACAAAAATTCCAGGCTCTGATCTGCTGGCTAGAGCTTGGCCTTTTGGGATGTCCCTGAGACATCGAAGAAAAGCCTTCGAGTCAACCAAAACACGATTAGAACGAGGATGATCGCCTGAGCCCTTGGCATTCGAATCGTGTTTTGGTTGACTCGATCGAAGACTTTCCTTCGATGTTTGTACCGTTGAAGACGCGTCGAGCGCGTCCCAGCAGGGATCACACTGTACAACAGTACACAGTCAGGTCACCGTGTAGCCGTGCATGCTCACTGTACGTAGACTCTACTCTGTACTGTAGACTGTACTGTACTAGCCTGTAGCGTGCACAATCAACACCAGCTCGAGCACCGTACCGTGCAACCGCTTTTGGACAATCGTTTCAGGCCGCGCGCGCCCCGAGCCTAGTCTAGCTAGACCCGGCGCCCTGCCTTTTATTTTTCGAAACCTAGGTCGAAATTGTTGAGGGGGGGCGCGCGCCCCCCCCCCCCGCGCCCCCCCCCCTAAACCCGCCACTGAACACGCAAGGTTATGACTATGCATGGAACTCTCCATCCACGCGCTGATGTAGCCCGTAAGTACGTCAGTCGCAAGGTGGGTGGACGTGGTTTGCAAAGTATCCCGATGATGTTGTCACCATGGAGAAAAGCAATTTGCAGCATTATGTGCTTCATCCAGATGCGAAACACATGGAGCTTGCTGCGCCCATTCTGTGGCCACATCTGGATGCTCCACCGGACACCTCACAGGTGGTGAGGTGCTGCTTCAAAAAGAACATCTCTTGGCGTGGACCCAGAAACCCTTGCATGGGCAGTTTTTCCGGCAAATAGAACAACTGACCAACGAGAATACCTGGAGTTTGCTGACAAAGGCTGATCTCAAGAAGATCACAGAGAGCCTGATCATCGCGGCACAACACATGGCCTTGGCAACTAACCTGCTCAAAGCCCAAATCTTCCATCAGGGCAAAAGCCCCCTGTCTCGAATGTGTGGGAAGGCAGGCGAGTCGGTTGCCCATATCCAATGCGAGTGTTCAAAGCTGGCTGGACGGGATTATTTGGAGCGTCTTCATCGAGCACCAAAGTCTTGATATTGTTTTGATTGATTTGAAACAAACTCCCAGTAAAGTCACATATTTGTCTGATACAGAATGTTTCTTTCTGAACGCTCCATGGATTCACTTCGAATGTCCCGTTCTTTCTTCTTCAAAAATACGGTGCCCACTCGCACTTCGAACTGTGCACGGCACTTTCAAGACCTGACCAGCCTAGCCTGCAAGATCTGCACTGGCAGGCACGGGTGCCGACTGATCGAACTGCACTGCAGAGTCAAACCGCAGACCTGCAGTCTATGCCGTCGAATGTTTTTTTGGCGGGAAAACCTCTTTTTGTCTTGTTTTCGAGCCATTCAGGGATTTTGAGAGAAATCCAGGGATTCTGTATGTCTTGTCAAGGTAAACAGATTTTGGTGGTTGGCCAGTATGGATTTGTATTCGCTTTATTACTGCTTGTTCTTTGTGGTTTCTTTGTGTCTTTCCTGTTGTTTTTTCGTTTGACCTTTGTTCTCCTCCTGCGCCTTCGTCATTTGTTGTTATAATAATAAGAATTGAGACACAATCAAAAGTTTGCGTTGCTGTGTGGCTGGGACCAGAGTAGAACAACACTATTTCTATTTCACTAAGTCCCTATCCAAATAGCAAAGGGACGTCTGACTACAGCTGACAATCACAGGTGATACACAAAAAAGAAAGAGCATGAAGAACGAGCACATTCAGATCCTACACAGAGAGGTTGCATGTAGCTGAGCCGTAACTAGCGAGAGTTTGAAAGAAAGGTAGACGATGTCCAGATGTCCAGAGTAGTAACTGGGCACCGTCAAGAGGTGAACCCCTCGTCCTTGGATGAAATAGGTTACATGCATGAGATACCCAGACGACAGCGCACAGTAAATGGAGCAACAAATTCTTCCTACATTTTCAGAACTGCATTACAGTGGCTAATGTAAAATCATGTATCCCTCTATAACTTTTAAATGTTCTGAAGTTTTAGGAAGCGCAGAACGAAGATGATATGGCCTTTAGATTACTAATTGAAGCCATGAGGCATTCGCCCATTGCGGATAATTCACTAAAACAATCACAGATTCTGTTCGAAAAGCATTGACATTTCCAGAACCTTCAAACCTTTTGGCACGCACTTCCTTTATTCCTGCTCCATTTTTCATCAATATAACAGGGGGGGGGGGGGGGTTGTCAACATAACGAAACATTTATTAAACGAACCATAAAGAAGACCGAGGATTTGTGTACCTCGCTATGATCCGCCAAAGACTATGAATCCCTGGGGAAGTCCCAGTTTAGGTATAAAGTGTCATATTCAGTTCTAATGCAATTCGTTATAATTCAAACCAGTATATTGTTCATGCTTCGGCGGCCAGTTATTTGTCTGCATTGTCAAACTATGCATCGTTAGAAATTGTGTTTTCTTAGCTTTTCAACAAACCTCTTGCTTGACAATAGGAGAAAAAATGACGGAGACTATTAACAGTGGTTGATGTGAACTGTGTGTCTGCAGTGTCGAACAATGCATCGTTAGGAATTGTGTTTTCTCAGCTTTGTAACAAACCTCTTGCTTGCCAATAGAGGGAAATGATGTGACGGAGACTTTATTCACAGTGGTGTATGTGAACTGTGCAACATAACCCAATTGCTTATGAATCATGTTGTGGTTAGGAGCCGAGGTTATTTCTGAAAACAAGGTAATGATTCGGCTTTTTAGATTAGAAACTCGGATGTTGAGCCAATAATAAATGTAGAAAGGAAAGAAATATGGATACGAGTTGAGAGTAACTCTCCATCACTGCAACCAGGTACTATACAGTCAGAAAGTGCAACAACTAGGCACAAAACTGACAGAGTACTGAGACATTCGCCGTCCTGACACCTAGCTTCAACCTTGCCTTCCCCTCTTTGGTCTTACCATAACTTTGAACCTTCCAAGTTGGAAGGCTGTCGGTTAGCGCTACGGTGATGTGTTGAAGCTAGGTGTCAGGACGTCGAATGTCTCAGTACTCTGTCAGTTTTGTGCCTAGTTGTTGCACTTTCTGACTGTATATAGTACCTGGTTGCAGTGATGGAGAGTTACTCTCAACTCGTATCCATATTTCTTTCCTTTCTACATTTATTATTGGCTCAACATCCGAGTTTCAAATTGCACACCTGATGAGCCGTCACGAAGCATACGGCGAAACGTACGTCGTGTGAAACAACTTGTTTTGTAGTCAACTAGTCCATCACTATGTCATGCATGAGGAGTACTGTAGGAGTTTGGCTTTCGGCTTGTACAATTCGTTTTCGCAAAGCTTCACCTTCTTTACTTATCTTTGATATTTATGACCCACCCAAGTTGGGTGGTGTGCTGCTTTGCTGCTTCGAATTGTAGTTAGACCGCTTTGTCAAATATCCTACTGGTCTCGTCATAGTCAAGTAACAATTGACATTCTTTGGTCTGTTGGGACTGTAGCTTGTGCTCATTTTCGTTGCGCTTGCCCTCCCCTCTTTGGTCTTACCATAACCTTGAACCTTCCAAGTTGGAAGGCTGTAGGTTAGCGCTACGGAGATGTGTTGAAGCTAGGTGTCAGTTTTGTGCCTAGTTGTTGCACTTTCTGACTGTATATTGTACCTGGTTGCAGTGATGGAGAGTTACTCTCAACTCGTATCCATATTTCTTTCCTTTCTTTTTAGATTAGAACTACAATATCCTAGACTTGGTGTTTTGTGCACTACCCGGAACTAAGCAAGAACAACATTGTCTTTGTGCTTTGTCGTTTGTAGACGGTTGGGCAATAATCAGATCCAGACGTTAAGTGACGGTGTGTTCTCTGATCTAACAAACCTCCAAACACTGTAAGTATTCTCAACTGCACCACTGAACGCAGGGAACAGTAATTATAACTGTGTGTATATAGAGTACTGCTGGAAACGTGATGAACAAACCTCTAATATCTGTGAGTATTATTATCTGCTGCAGCGATTGAAGGAAACAGTTGTAGACGCTGTGTGTGAAATGCTTTGTTATGAAGCCTCTGATTCTCGTAAGTGTCAGGAACGAACGAGCACACGGCACGAGAACAACTGCTTTTTCTTAACGGTATATTTCGCTTGATCGAACATAATAAGTCAGTCAAAGACGACCGGATATGTGAAGCAAATGACAGCGTATACAGTAAATCGCACACAGCGCATATAGCGTATACCCTGCAGGATGCATCAGCGATACGGCGGAGTGGAAAGACTTGGAGAAGTGTTGGAGCTAGGTGTAAGGTCTCCGAATGTCCCAGTACTCCTTTTCAGTTTTGTGCAATTTTGTTGCAATCGCTGACCTTATAAGATCTGGTTACGTTGATGGACAGTTAGTTAAAATTCGTAGCATTTTTTCCTTCTCCTTTTTGGTATGGTATTGATTTATTTGAATTCGGTATCTCAACAGTACATTGTACAACTTGGGAAGATCCGAATGACATAGATACATAAACATAAAAGTGGAGTAGGTGCTACAGCGGATCATTTTATCGCAGATTGTGGGACTAAACTAATACCAGTATGCAAGTACACAAGAAATAAAAGCTGAATAAATACGACTGCATGACATTGGAGAAAAGCACCAATTAGAGCAAAACAAAGCGACACATCACTCATCGAAAACATTTTCAAAAAGGAGCTGTTTTAACCGGGTACAATGTGGCCCGTCATTAAGAAGGCAGGCAAAAAAAAAAAAAAAAATTTCACGGTTCGCGTGAGACTCGGCCAAAGGCCCAGTTTTCCGCATCCGCAGGAACGCCACCACCCTCTTGGATCAAGGCGCAGATGCAGCTCCTAGAAGGCAGGCAAGATGGGCGTTAAATGCAGAAGACGTATTGCAAGACTTCATTTCAAAGGGCAGAGCATTCCAAAGTAAAGCAATCCTACTAGACAATGAGCGATACCCGCATGCAGTCTTATATCGGCATAACGAAAGATTATTTGCAGAAGAGCCGCGAGTGGTGTAAGCAGGTGTACTATGCCTACAAAATAGAGAATCTAAACTGGCAACCGGGTGAGCTACTTTACACTGAAAGATAAATTTAATGAACAACTGTAAGAAACGGTGGTCCAGAGGACATAGCTTAAGAGAGTGGTAAAGGGGGTCCACTTCAGCACAGTAATGGGCACCACAGGCAGCTCGGATCGCACGACGGTGAACAGCAAATAGGCGCCCACGGTCTTTTGCAGATAAGCAGGGTAAGAACGATTGAAATGCAAATTCTAGATCAGATTGAATTACGCATAGCACATAAAGGCGACAAGCGCACGGGGACAGTTGACGAAAAGAACGCCGTAGAGCACCAACTTTGCGTGACACCTTGGCAACAAGCTTATCACAATGAGGTGTGAACGAGAGCTTGTTGTCAATTACAACCCCCAGACTTTTCACCATAATTTTTTAGGCTCACCATCCGAGATGAAATTTTCCTTATTCTTTTCTTTTCTTGTCATGGTTGGCTATCACCCCTCTCTCGCACTTTGCCTGCCAATTAGTCATGGACCACGAGTTAAGTGTAATAATTAAATAAAACGTTCCTCTTTTATTTGAAACTCGGGTATTGAGCCAATAATAAAAGTAGAAAGGAAAAGGACATATGGAAACGAGTTAAGAGTAACTCTCCACCACTGTAACTAGATACTATATGCAGTCAGAAAGTGCAGCAACTAGGCACAAAACTGACAGAGTACTGAGACATTCGACGTCCTGACACCTAGCTTCAAAACATCTACCCGAGTTTCAAATTGCACACCCGATGAGCCGTCACGAACCATACGGCGAAACGTACGTCGTGTGAAACAACTTGTTTTGTAGTCAACTAGTCCATCACAATGTCATGCATGAGGAGTACTGTAGGAGTTCAGATTTTGGCTTGTACAATTCGTTCTCGCAAAGCTTCCCCCTTTTTAACTTATCCCTTGATATTTTTGACCCACCCAAGTTGGGTGGTGTGCTGCTTTGCTGCTTCGAATTGTAGTTATACCGCTTTGTCAAATCGCCTACTGGTCTCGTCAGCGTCCAGTGACAATCGACATTCTTTGTTCCGTTGGGACTGTAGCTTGTGCTCGTTTTCGTTGCGCTTGCCTTCCCCCGTTTGGTCTTTCCATAACCTTGAACCTTCCAAGTTGAAAGGCTGTCGCTTAACGCTATGGAGATGTGTTGAAGCTAGGTGTCAGGACGTCGAATGTCTCAGTACTCTGTCAGTTTTGTGCCTAGTTGTTGCACTTTCTGACTGTATATAGTATTACTTGTATTATTATTATTATTATTATTATTTGAAACTCGGGTATTGAGCCAATAATAAAAGTAGAAAGGAAAAGGACATAATAATGGAAACGAGTTAAGAGTAACTCTCCACCACTGTAACTAGATACTATATACAGTCAGAAAGTGCAACAACTAGGCACAAAACTGACAGAGTACTGAGGCATTCGACGTCCTGACACCTAGCTTCAACACATCTCCGTAGCGCTAACCGACAGCCTTCCAACTTGGAAGGTTCAAGGTTATGGAAAGACCAAAGAGGGGAAGGCAAGCGCAACGAAAACGAGCACAAGCTACAGTCCCAACGGAACAAAGAATGTCGATTGTCACTGGACGATGACGAGACCAGTAGGCGATTTGACAAAGCGGTCTAACTACAATTCGAAGCAGCAAAGCAGCACACCACCCAACTTGGGTGGGTCAAAAATATCAAAGATAAGTTAAGAAGGGGGAAGCTTTGCGAGAACGAATTGTACAAGCCGAAATCTAAACTCCTACAGTACTCCTCATGCATGACATTGTGATGGACTAGTTGACTACAAAACAAGTTGTTTCACACGACGTACGTTTCGCCGTATGGTTCGTGACGGCTCATCAGGTGTGCAATTTGAAACTCGGGTATTGAGCCAATAATAAAAGTAGAAAGGAAAAGGACATAATAATGGAAACGAGTTAACCCTTTGTGTACGGACTGTACAACTTTCGATCCCCTGGGATCGAAACTTTTCAAAATTTCAATCGATCGTAACTCAGTCGTTCCTGAGTTATATCCGAAAACTAAAGGATGTAGGTCAAAGAGAAAACTCCCAGCTGTCCATTGAACCAATCGCTGAAGCGCTCCGATGTGTGGTTCCAGAGTTACGAAGCTCGAAAGTCGAATCGCGGCAAATGTCGCTCAATAGCCGCTCGCGCAAATTTGAACGAGGGATTTCCCCATCATTCTGGGCATGCAGTGACGTAGAAACACGTTCAAAATGGTAAACGGACGCACGGCAGTTCGTAAATTTCTTTTGAAGTAACAGTTAGTTGTTACGAGCAAGGAGAGCGAAATGGCTGATGCAAGACGACTTCTGTCGGAATATTGGCGTTGCAGCTAAGACGCTGGGCTGTAGCGCTGGCGTTTTGACCTTCGTGGTGGCAAGCGTGGGCTCAATGTGTTGCTCTTGCGACGAGCTTTCCAGGAAGCCCAAGATTGAAAAATCGTCAAAAGGAGACTAAAGTTATGACCCAGATAATTATAGAATTTGAGGTGAGTCGAGATCAAATTCAGTCTGTGTACAATTTTTTCAGTACATAAAGGGTTAAGAGTAACTCTCCACCACTGTAACTAGATACTATATACAGTCAGAAAGTGCAACAACTAGGCACAAAACTGACAGAGTACTGAGGCATTCGACGTCCTGACACCTAGCTTCAACACATCTCCGTAGCGCTAACCGACAGCCTTCCAACTTGGAAGGTTCAAGGTTATGGAAAGACCAAAGAGGGGAAGGCAAGCGCAACGAAAACGAGCACAAGCTACAGTCCCAACGGAACAAAGAATGTCGATTGTCACTGGACGATGACGAGACCAGTAGGCGATTTGACAAAGCGGTCTAACTACAATTCGAAGCAGCAAAGCAGCACACCACCCAACTTGGGTGGGTCAAAAATATCAAAGATAAGTTAAGAAGGGGGAAGCTTTGCGAGAACGAATTGTACAAGCCGAAATCTAAACTCCTACAGTACTCCTCATGCATGACATTGTGATGGACTAGTTGACTACAAAACAAGTTGTTTTGGAGATGTGTTGAAGCTAGGTGTCAGGACGTCGAATGCCTCAGTACTCTGTCAGTTTTGTGCCTAGTTGTTGCACTTTCTGACTGTATATAGTATCTAGTTACAGTGGTGGAGAGTTACTCTTAACTCGTTTCCATTATTATGTCCTTTTCCTTTCTACTTTTATTATTGGCTCAATACCCGAGTTTCAAATTGCACACCTGATGAGCCGTCACGAACCATACGGCGAAACGTACGTCGTGTGAAACAACTTGTTTTGAATGCCCTGGCCGCTTTTGACAACAAGGACAATGGGACGTGTTGTTTGATACGTTCGGACAAGTGTTGAAGCGTCCTGCCAACATACCGACTACCGCACTGTCGGCATTCAAAATGATAAATGAGGTGACTCAAATGATGGGTCGGCAGGACGTCCTTCAACACCGTGAACGAACGTATCGTGGTGAAGACAGTTACTACATTCACTGCATAGTACGTCTTCTGGACAATAGACTTGACAATACGACTGACCTTTGTCGACTCCGCGCCTTTCCAAGGCAGGCACAGGAAGACACGACAAGGAGCCGGGCCGATTGTCAGTTCCTTACGGGGCGCATTGTTCGTGAGTAGTTTCGCTAATAGTGATCCTGGATATCCGTTCTTAAGAAAGACAGAGCGAAGGAAATCAAGTTCTGCTTGCAGTTTACTCTCGGAGCAAATGCGTCTTGCCCTGTCAGCTAAGTTTCGGACTAGATTGGTCTTGTATTGCGAAGAGCAATATGAATCGTACATAATATACTGACCAGTGAATGTAGGCTTACGATACACCGATGTCACACCACCCTCACATGTCTTTTCCACGAGTACATCTAAAAACGACAATTTGTTGCAATCCTCGTGTTCACATGTGAAGCGTAATGCAGGGTGGACATCATTCAACTCATCTAGAAAGGCTTCACTGTCACGTCTTGTTTCGAAATAGGTAAATGAGTCGTCCACAAATCGAACGTACAACTGAGGCCACTTTATTTTGTCCATTCTCGATTCGCAATATCCAACGAAGACATTTGCCAGTACCGGGCCCAACGGAGACCCCATCGCCACACCGTCTGTCTGCTTATACATAACATCACCAAACGAGAACTCTACGCCACTCGTCACCATCAGCATCAAACGTCGAAATGCTGTCTCCGGTAACCATGGAAGATCAATGTCATCATCATTGTGGTATAGTCTTCGCGCGCAGATATCTATTGTCTCGTCTAGTGGTACGTTTGTAAACAAGCTTACAACATCGAAAGAGCACATATGGGCAGTAGGCGGAATAGGGTTGTCACGAAGGATTTCAACGAATTCAAACGTGTCCTTAACGTTGTGTTTACAATAATGCTCTAATACCGGTTGTATCATGCCGCAGAGCCACTTGGATATAGCGTATTGGGGCGATCCTATCATGGAGAGTATTGGTCTAAGCGGGCAGGATGGTTTATGTATCTTGGGGAGGCCGTACATGCGCGGACGAACCGAACCGATAGGCTTGATTCGGAAAAACTCGGATTCTGTTATGTCTTTTGCTGCTCGGAGTTTCTTCAGATAGGTTACTATTTCCTTCTCCCGGGCCAATGTTTTATCATGTGTTGAAACCGGACCGAGTTCCACAAATTTACACCCGTCGTCCAGTATGGTAGCCATTTTTGTATTATACTCCATTCGCGTTAAGATAACTGTTGCCCGACCTTTGTCTGGCCGAGTGATGATGATATCATTGTTCTTTTTCAGCTCTGAACGAGCTTTCATGTGTTCGCGGGATAGTGAAAATGTTCTCCGTTCAGCGGGTTTGTCAGCGTGTTCCTCGGCTGTAGCACGCAATGTGGCCGTACACACCATTTTCTTTGATTCCGATACCGGTGCAAAACCACTCAATTTCCGATAGAATAATTCAAAATCACATAGTACTCGCTCTTTCATGTTTGATGTTGGTGGTATGCCGAAATCTACGCCTCTAGATAGTAGCTCCTTTTGAACAGTCGTAAGTGGAATGTTCGCCATGTTAATTATTGTGCTGGTATCAATTGTGATGGAGCCAAAGCGCTTCTTCCGAAGCCACTTGATGTTCTGATCGTATTTGGTGACTAATCGAGTATGTAGCCTATCATCATTCTCCGAGATAAGCATGGAAAAACGAAGAAAGTCATGCTGTGACAGGAAGTCCCGCGCCTGGCGGTAGAGGTGTTTAAACGCAGATCGTGTTTTGTCAATTGTATCCATGGATCTCGCAATGTCATCCTTGATGAAAGTTCTTTCAATTGAAAGGGACTGGTACGCTTTAGCCCGCTGTACCCTCTTCTGGATTGCGCCAGGACAGACGCCGAATTCCAAGCATTGTTTGAGAAAAGCAACATTAAACGCAATGCACCTACAAACATAACGCTTGCGAAGCACATTATTCAGACATTCAGTCTGATCGCGAGTGTATCTCCGTTTAAAGTATTTAAATAACCGACGAGGAGACAACAGTCGTAAAATAGCAATGAAAAATATCAATTGTGCACTCATAATCATGTATAAACAATTAAAATGAAACAATTCCAGAACGTTTTCGTGTGACCATCATCAGTGGAACATCGTCACATAGTAAGAATCACTAAAACAACCAGTTATATAGCTAGAGTAACATGAAAAGAAGCGTGAGAATGCAGCACAGCTAGCGGTTATGCATAACGCGTGTAGTGTGAACCTTTGCAGTGTATCTGAGAATGGTAGCAGTAGATGAATGTGGCAGCTGTGAGTGCGTGTGAACAAAAACTGGTGAGTGCGTATTATTTAAAAAGTGTGAGTGCTACAACATTTTCTTTTTGCTTGCATAGAACAGGGTCACGTGTGCGAATATATACAGCTTCCAACACCTGCAACTGCTTAAAGAAACGCGCGCGACAAATAACACTAAACCAGGAATCGTCAAACAACTTACGACAATCCGGACTGGACACCAAATGCTTGTAGATGGCAGACTTGCTCTTGTCTATGTCGAACTCCTCCTCGTCCGTATCACTCTCATCCTCCACTTCCCGTTCCTGCTCACCCTTACTTTCCTCCTGACCATCCTGTTCATCCCCATCATCATCCTCCATCTCCATCTCCTCATGCCATCGCTTCTTTCTCCTTGACGTGTTCACTGCTGCGCCCGTACTTTCACCTGCCACTACTGGTTCCGCCTTCTCCATTTTTCTCAGTCGTGTCTCCGCTAGTCTCTGGCTTCTCCTCAGATTCGTTTTTCCTCCAAAAAAAAGCGGCCAGGGCAGGCAGGCCAAAGCGTGGGAGGCCGAGAAAACACCCGTTGCCTACTACTACGCCTGTCAGTATTACAACACAACCAGAAACGGATACAACACCGGACTCAACAGTAGCGCAACACACGAATCTGGTGTCACTCTTGACGACAACAACACGGCATGGGAGACCACCGGACGACCGTTCATTAACAAACCCGATGGCGGTAACGGAAAGATCACCAGGAGAACGAAATGAAAATGGAGGAAAAACGAATTGCTCAACTGAAAACGCCAGTATGAGACAGCACCGAAAGCTTTCTCACTCGCGTCGCAGAACGTGTGCAGCTCAATACTGGTAGCGTCGGCAACAGCTAGTGTCTAGCAGCGTGGGATGTTGACTTTGCAAAGCGATTGCAAGTCTTGGCACCATTCATCCCAACTGACCTTGATAGAAGTGGGCAGCTCATCGCCCCAGCCGATACCAGAGCGCCAGATGTCCTGTAGTAGTACTCGGGCTTGGATGGTGAAGCAGGCAAGTAGTCCGAGCGGATCAAACACCGCCATCACTGTGCTGAGAGCTTGCCGCTTGGTCATGGACCTTCCAGGGCGGTTGATCTTTGCTGCGGCTGGCTGGACTCGTAGCGTGTCTGTCGCTGTGTCCCAGCGCAGGCCAAGCGTTCGCTCAACAGCATGGGCATGCTCAACATCAAGGTCAACGGTTGTTGTGTTGGCTCTTAGCGCTTCTGGTACAGATGCCAGAACGGCTGGCGAGTTGCTGATCCAATGACGGATGACGAAGCCTCCGTCCTTGTGGATGCGGATGACGTCAGCAGACAGTGAGTTGGCTTCTTCAACGGTGTCTGTTGAGTCAAAGTAGTCGTCCATGTAGTGACGCTCGACTATGGCAGTCTGCAGCCGAGGCGACGTCTGCGGGTGGCTGTGAGCATTGTGGTTCTTGACAAACATTGCCGACGAAGGGGACGATGTCGCGCCAAATGTCATTGACTTCATCCTGAAGACGTCAGGTGTTTGACTCAGATCGGTCCGCCACAGGAACCGTTGGCTGTCTCGGTCGGCTTCACGGATCTGAACCTGGTGGAATATTTCGGCAATGTCGGCACCGAATGCAATACGGCGCTCCCGGAAGCCGAACAGAAACGTTGGCAGTGGACGGAGCAGGTCTGGCCCAGACAGCAGCGCATCATTAAGGCTCCTCCCACCTGTCTTTGACCCCGCGTCAAAGACCAATCTCAACTTTCCGGGTTTATTCGGATTCACCACGTCAGGTGGTGCAGGTGGTGCACGCGCAGTCGGCGGATTGGCTTGTGGGGCCTGACCCAATGTCTGGTGCAGCACTTGTTCATTCATGACCAGCTCGGACCACGCACGATCTAGCTGTTGTCGGGGTTGCAGCTCCCTAGCACCTGGCGAATCACCGAGGCTCGTCATGGGTACAGTCATGAATGGGGCCGCGTTCAAGCGGGTTACTGGACCTGGCGCTGACTGGCGTACCGCAGGAGGCACTACATACTGAGAAGTAGGCTGGCCAGCTGCAAATGTGACCTGATGGCTGACCGGCTGCGGGGGAGCACTGTCTGAAGGGGCGGCTTCACTACATGTGTGCTCCGCAGGGTGCAGAATGCCTGGCGGTGCCCTGTGCTCCGCAGGGTGCAGAATGCCTGGCGGTGCCCTGTGCTGCGCAAACAGCTCCCGGGTACAAGAGGCACTCTCCACAGCAGCACAGGCGGACTGTGCTGTGTCAGCACTGGGCGCCTGATCGGCGACGTAGGAGACGTCTTGGGTCCTCACCCGTTCTGCAACGCGTTCCACTTTACTGCTATCGACAACAATGGCATGGGCTGGCTGCAGTGCCAGGCTCCTACTACTACCGGTAAGTCCACTGAGGACTGAGCTGCCTGCTCTGCTGCTGGCGTCTGCGATTTCTGCCAGCACAACTTGCAATTCCAGATCGACGACCGTCTTTTTGCGGGCCAGCGCCTGCTCTTCGAGCGCCTGAAGTTTCTTCGCTGCTTCTAGCTGAGCCTGCGCTTGAAGCAGTCGCCCGCGGGTTGCTGAGCTGGACGACGCACGCAGCACCTGGTAAGACATTAGAGAGGTTCTGCACAACGAAAATTCGACCGAAGTTTCGCGACAGGCCTTGCGAAAATGTGTACGAATTTTCGCACGAACTTTGTGTTCTGCACATTTTCGTAGTTTGCACGCGCCAAGTGCACGTACGCCATGACCCAATAGAGAGGTTTTGCACTCCGAATTTCGGTACAGCGTTCTTCGGTCATTTGTCGAACATCAAAATGTCGAATTTTCGCACCAACGTTTGTTTTGCAAGTCGAAAATGATGTGTTTTCATTTCGTGAGCCCCAGCATCAGCAACGTCCCGTCCCGTGCTCCTTTTCTTGCTGATTCCAACGAAATTTGATCGTCCAAAGACTCGAGGGCCAAACCTGCCCCCTCAGTCGCCTCAGAAAAACCAACTCCATGCCCAAGTCAAAATTTAATGTTATGCGTATCGCCATAGTCTTTTCAGCCACACAGATGACGGTGAGGACACTCCAGGCGA
Organism: Sycon ciliatum; assembly: GCF_964019385.1. Classification (NCBI taxonomy): domain Eukaryota; kingdom Metazoa; phylum Porifera; class Calcarea; order Leucosolenida; family Sycettidae; genus Sycon; species Sycon ciliatum. Next base: position 26,524,207 of record NC_088651.1, on the reverse strand, counting down.
AAGAGAGTAGACAGGTAGTGGAGAGGAGCAATCAAAGGTAGCTGACGATGCTATGTCGCCAAAGACGCCTGCCAAGCGATGCCGAGATAAGAAACCTCTTTGAATAAATCAAGCGCTAGCGCTCTTCTACAAGAAAATGCATCCGAAAAATATTTTCGGCAAATTGAGCTTTTTCCGAACAAACACGCCGAATCTTCGTGTGCATTTTCGACCTCGCTCCCGCGTGCCGAATCTTTTTGCCCAATTTCGGAATGCAAAACCTCACGAAACTTCCTACGAAAGTTCATTTCGCGTTCCCTGCAAGTTTCGCGTCCAAAGTTGCGAAAGTTCGTGCGAAGTTTCTCACTTCGTGACGTAGAGCGAAAGTTCGTACACATTTTCGTTTTGCAGAACCTCTCTACTATGACACTACTGTTAGACTGACAGTTACTGAAACTGCGGCCGGACTAAAATTGACAATCACAAACAAACAAATTGACACTACGAAAGAAGACTGTACTGAAGCTACAAGGTTGAGTCGAAGTAAGGCTCGAAGGACCAAATGTTCCAGGCAAGAATTCAAATTCCGATACACGTGCACAGGCACACTCTCCGAACGCAAATGGGACAACACACCATTACCAGACGTTCTGGATTTCTCCTTGCAAACACACTTCAACCATAACCGGCATAACTCTAAGACCAAAACTGCAAAAGGAAGCAAAAAAGGGCCAGCAAAGGCACAGCGCGCTTGCGCCACGACATACACGGACACGTGACACAAAAGGCATCATAGCTAGTGCGAGCATGACTCATAGTCATAGCTCAGTCATACAGCACAGCGCAGTTGTACAAGCGCATGATCGCGGGTACAAAGGGTTTCAAAAATACAAATAAATTATCATGAGAGCAGCTCAAACAACTACACGTTCGAAGCAGAAACAGAATAGAAGAGAGACAGAGAAGCAGAGTAGAACACGACTAGACAAAAGGAGAGAATTATCAGCGTCAGTAGAACAATAGCATGCATGGACACTCGTAATAACGGAACAGACGACATGGCTGAAAACTGGAGCATCTCCACGTGCGCGCTCGCAGCAATGTGACTCAGAGACAGAGGAAGATGAATAAATAAACAGACAAGGTAAGGTCAAAACGAGAATCATTCAAGAGGCTGTCTTGAATCAATTACAGAACAGGCGAGTGGCGACAACAAGGTTGAAGTTTCCAGAGACGCATCCATTCAACCACTGAGCGAATTTCTGACTGCAAAGAATTACACGCCATGGGCAGGGAAAGTTCAGATGCCACAAGAGTAGTATCATTGGTGTACAGGGAGGTATTTGTAATGCGAGTTAAGTCATTTACATAGAGCAAGAAGAGAAGAGGACCAAGTATTGAGCCCTGTGGCACACCGGAACAGACTTCGAGCGGTTGAGACAGCGAACCTGACACCCTGACCTGTTGGACCCGGCAGGATAGGTAGCTTTCGAGCCACCGCAGAACATTGCCACCGATGTTAAAGGAGGCGACTTTGGCCAACAAACCACGATGCCACACTGTATCAAAGGCCTTTGATAGGTCGAAGAAACAAACTAGGCTGAAGTTGTGCTGATGGCTGCGTTCCAACAGGTTCTGAGTAAAGCGTGCAAGTTGCCACGCGGTAGAATCTCCTTTGCGGAATCCAGACTGGGCTGGAGATAGTAGAGGGTTTACATGGGCATACAACTGGTCGTACATGACGTGCTTGTTTCGGGGTAAACAAGTTAGTTGTTCACGATAGAATTATATTCTCACTTGGCCATTGTAGGCAAATCATAAGAACTCAGACATCTAAAGGATCCTGCATGAAAGTGGGCAGCTGCGAGATGCGTATGCGTATCTCGCGCATGCTCTTGCATGGCCACGTAATGCATTACATCATAATACAACATCCCCTTCGTCATAAGGGAGTTTAACAACCTACATAACATACCGTACGTATATGACGGCGTGTTCACAATATAGAACATAACATCCAACAATAGCTCTAAGTACAAGGTAACAATCATGAATGGCACACGACGGCGTGCTAACAATACAGAGACATAGTATCCAACAATAGCTCTATGTACAATATAACAATGGCACCTCAGCTACTGTGACATAAGCGAACAGGTCCATGACGCTTCTCTGGCCCTACACATCCAGGATTGACCTGGGTGCGACTGCGCGGCCAGACCGTGTTCGATACAGCTGGGCGGCAGGTTCAGCAGGCTGACTGACGTCACGTGGTGACGGCGGCTGAGACTGGCTAACGTCGCTCCTCGGCGATGGCGCGTCACTCGGGGGCTGAGGCTGCGCGTCGACGACTGAGGGCCTGCGGGACTGGCATCCGGCGGGTAGTGGACCCGCCTCTCTCTGAGGTGGGTACGGTTGCGCCGCACTTCTGTCCCATGGTCAGGCTGCACCATGTATGACCGTGGCCCGTTGGCAGACTGAGTTACGATACCAGGTTCCCACAGGTGCGTGGTCGGGCTGCGGATGCTGACGTGCTGACCAGGAACTAGGGGGCGGAGAGACTGCGCTCGCTGGTCATGGTGTACTTTCTGCTGGTCATGCCGTTCCTCGAGCTTCTGTCGGATGGCCTCGTCCCGAGTGTCGCGCTGGTGTTTGCGAGGCAGGTTGTCCTGTACCTGAGGACCGAACAGCATCTCGGCCGGCGACGGTAAGCCCTGGCACACTAGGGTGGCGCGAATGCACAACAGTGCTAAGTGCGGGTGGGTCCCGCTCTCCCTTGCCTTCTCGAGAGCTCTCTTAGCGATCTTGACTTGCAGATGGCTGCTGTATTGCGGCCCGTTGTCCGACTTCAGCACAGCTGGGATGCCGTGCTCACCGAAAATCTCCTTGAGGTGCTGGATGATGGCCCTGCTGGTCGCTTGTCCGGCAGGCAGCTTCCGGGTGATAACGTACTTGGAGAAGTAGTCGGCGGCAATGAGGTATTCTGACCCGCCAAGGTGGAACAGGTCCGTGCCTAAGGTGTGCCATGCCCTTGGCGGAATATCGGGCTGCACCAGTGGTTCCTTGGCTTGACTGCTCTGGTGGCGCTGGCACGTTGTGCAAGATGAGACAGTTGCTTCGATATCCTTGTTGATGTCCTTCCAGAAGACGGACATTCTGGCTCGTAGCTTGGACTTCTCTATGCCTTGGTGGCTGGCGTGCAGCTTGCTGAGGATTTCCCCCCTCATTGGTGGGGGAATCAGGACGCGACTGCTCTTCAGGATGAGATCGTCCTCGATGCTCATCTCGTCGCGGAAATTCCAGCACGGGAGCAGAATTGCCCTGACCGCGCTCCTCTCTGAGGCCAGCCACTGAAGATCATCTCCTTCAGTGCTGACATCTCGACGTCTTTTGCCGACTCTTCGCGGATCCTCTTCATCGCCGCATCGCTGAACTGCGGGAACACGGCGTGTACACTGACGTCGAGGTCCTCAATTGGCTCTGTTTCCTCTGGCGAAAGTCGAGATAGCACGTCTGCGATCGGAATGTCCTTTCCGGGGCGGTACTTGATGGTCATGTCGTACGGCTGCAGCTTCAGCAGCATGCGCTGTAGACGCGGCGGGGCTGCGCGGAGGTGCTTGAGCTTGATTGACTCCAGCGGATTGTGGTCGGATTCTACCGTGAATGACTGACCCAATAGGTAGGTATGGAATCTTTCACACCCGTATACGACAGCTAAGAGCTGACGCTCAATACTGGCGTAGCGAGACTCCGTCTAGGTAAGCTTCTTGCTGGCGAATGCAACAGGATTGTCGTCCTGCAGCAGAGTGGCGCCGAGACCTTTCATTGAAGCGTCGACATGTAGTGCCGTTGCCTTGCTTGGGTCAAAGTAACTGAGCATTACTTCTGTCAAAATGGCGGCCTTGACCTTGTCGAAGGTGCGCTGGTGGCTGTCTGTCCAGGCGAACGGTGTATCTGGCTTGGTCAGCTCACGCAGGTGCGCGATCAGCGTACTGGCGTTTGGTATGAACGGGCTGATGTACGTGACTAGCCCGAGGAACGACTGGAGCTCGTCCTCGTTCTCGGGGTGCTCCATTTGCTTCAGCGCTGAGACCTTCTTCGGGTCGGGCTGTATTCCGTCAGCGCTGCAGATGATGCCGAAGAACTTGATCTTGTCCTCTTTGATGCGGCATTTGTCTGGGTTCAACTTGAGACCAGATTGTTCGCAGCGAACCATCATCTGGTGCATGTTGAGATCATGGTCCTCGTCTGACGTCCCGTATGTGACGATGTCGTCTGCGATGCCGGTGACGCCTGAGCACCCTTCGAACGTCTGGTCGATCCTTGCTTGGAAGACATCTTGCCGCATCTTGAGGCCGAATGGCATGTGAGGAATCTGTAGCGCCCGAAAGGTGCGTTGAAGGTGGTGAGGTAACTGGATTCGTCGTCGAGCTCCACATTCCAGTACCCACATTTGACGTCGACGATCGAGAACACTTTGGCACCTCTCAAATTCGGGGTGATCTCCTCAATGGTGAAGACCACGTGGTGCTCTCGCAGGATGGCGTGATTGAGGTCCGTGGGGAATAGGCACAGGCGTAGATTGCCATTGTCTTTGAGGCGGAACACGAGGCTGTTCACCCACCCTGTTGGTTCGCCTTCCTGGATCTTGGTAATGATGCCGTTCTGGATCATGTCCTCCAGCTCCGTCTTGATCTCTCAGTGCGATGGCATGGATGTGGCGTGGAGGGTGTACAACTGGGACGATGTTGGGGTCCACCGTGATGTGGTACTTGCCGGGGAATTTCCCAATGCCATCGAAGCACTTCGGGTATTGCTTCATCAGGTCGTCCATGTCTCGGATGCTCGCTGGCTTCTCCTGGCCAGCGCAGCTCAGGATGACTAACTGCAGGGCAGTCGCTGTCGAGAGACCAATGATGGCAGTGGCAGGGCAGTCCGTGATGTAGAAGTCAGCGAGTTGACTCTTGCCATCTTAAGAGCACGGAATAGGACGGGTTCCGCATTGTTTTATCTTGGATCCGCCGTACGCTGTGAGGGTGGTACTTGACGGCTTCACGGACTTCGGCTTTGGGTATCCGTTTGGTCCGACGTTCTGGGGGAACATTTGGCAGAACACTCTCAGCGGCAATATATTGCCCTGGGCGCCCGTATCCACCTTGGCTCTCAAGGTGGCCGGTCTGTTGGTGTTGTCCAGGCTGACATTGAGGGTCGCGAACACCTCTCGCTCTAGTGGCGGTTGGTGACGCTCGACGCTGTCGATGATGACGGCGTCGAAATTCAGTGCGTCGAAGCGTCTCCGTGGGCTGGGGCTCCTCTGGGGGTAGCGCTCCCGCAGGCTGGGGCTCCTCTGGCGCCAGCGTCCGCGTTGCTGGCCCCTTCCATGTGCCTCGTTTCTCCCCTGCGAACGGCATACGTTTGCCCAGTGATTCGCCTTCCCGCATTTGTTGCAGGTGGAGCTGTGCGCTGGGCACTTGCTTGGGTGGTGGGCTCGTCCACATTTGCCGCAGTCTGCGTGTCCCACAGATTTGGAAACGGTGTGAACCGTTTCAGGTAGACGGCTGTTGCTGGTGGCGGTGGACAGCTGCTCCATGTGGCGCTGTGTTGCTTCATAAGTACGGGCCTTGTCAAGCGCTTCGTCCAGAGTCAAATCGCTACCACCCTCCAGCAGGCGTTCTTGCACTTTCGAGAGCTTCGTCCCCACGATTAGCTGTTCTATCAGGCGATCATTAGTCTTCTGAGCGTCCCTGAACTTGCACTTGGACGTCTTCTTCTTACACCTCGCAAAGAAATCATCTACAGACTCGTCGGGTTGCTGGCGGTATTTCTGAAGCTCAAACCGAGCCAGTCGTGCATTTACCCGTGGCTGCAAAGGCTTATTAAATTTCTTGAAGACGGCAGCTACTTTGGATTTGTTGCTTGCATTACCCCACTCGAAACTATTGAAAGCATCAACACCAGTTCTCCCGATCCATAGCATGACATATGCGACCTTTTCCTTGTCGGACTTGTCGGAAAAGGGCCCTTGGAAAACTAGAAGGCAGTATCGTTGGAACCGCTCGAATTCGTCAGGCAAATCTGCGGCTTGCCAATCCATCGACGGCGGGGTAAATCCGGCTGCTTCTGCCATTTTACCTCTTGCACCGATGGCGCTACTGCGACAATTTTAGGGCGTATATTTAGTTTACTTCTGACACCATGTTTCGGGGTAAACAAGTTAGTTGTTTACGATAGGATTATATTCTCACTTGGCCATTGTAGGCAAATCATAAGAACCACGACATCTAAAGAATCCTGCATGAAAGTAGGCAGCTGCGAGATGCGTATCTCGCGCATGCTCTTGTATGGCTACGTAATGCATTACATCATAATTCAACAGCGCTCACACAGTTTCGATATTGCAGAAAGGAGGGAAATAGGACGGTCATTTGTGGGATCGGATTTGCTGCCCTTATTTTTGTAAACGGGGACAACAACGGAGCGTTTCCAGACAGATGGAAAAACACCAGATGAGAAGGACAGATTAAAAATTAAACTCAATGGATCGCAGATTGACGGACCAAGGATCTTTAGTAGTTCGTTTGTGATACCATCAAGGCCAGCTGCCTTGCGCAGCTTGAGGCATTTGATGTACTTAGCAACGCTGGTAGGAGTTGTTCTAATGTCTGTGAAGAAGGAGGTGCTATCAGCGTCAGCAATGGGCGGGATAGTCCACTCTGGATTGTTGGAGGTGCCAAATGCTATGAACTGCTTGTTGAAAACATTTGCAATGTCAGAAGGTGACCTAAACGTTTCATCCTGAACAGTTAGTTGCTTTGTGGGCTGTCGCTGGCTGGGTGGTGAACGTAATGATCGGATAAAGGTATGTAGCGTTGGCCGTGATGTTGGCGTTGTGGCCTGTGAGTCCAGTGTAAGGGAGTTAGCATAAGCACGGTGCTCTGAGCGGGAGAGATTGCCGGTGTTGTTCCGTTCTGTCTTGTATCTGGCCTGATTTGCGGGTGTTGTTCCGTTCTGTCTTGTATCTGGCCTGATTTGCGGGTGTTTTGAATTTTTTGTACAGACTGAATGCATCACGCTTGCGTTTGATCTGAGCTCGCAGGGCTGGTGTCAGCCAGGGAGGTTGGGAAAGTTGTGGGCGATTGGATGGCTGTCGGATGCTGCGCATAGGAACGTACGACGATATTGTATTCATCAGTATATGGTTGAGTAAGTCCGTTGAATGGGATGGGTTACCAAAAGGAATCTGGAGCTCGCTGAACCAATTGATAGTCGATAAGCACTGGCCAACGAGGGACCACTCTTCGCAGGCTCTGAGGGATGTATCGAATGAAGAAAAGTTGAACTGACTTGGTTCGTCAGGGATGGCAACACTTCGTGTGTTTCGCTGATCTTGTAATTGGAGTCTGGCGAGGACAATGTCGTGGTCGGAGGTACCCAGCGGTGCGGCAGTAAAGAGGTTAGAAAGAAAGAGTGGGTGGTTGGTTATAACCAGGTCTAACGCACTGGCATGACCACTGTGTTGGGAATAATGCGTGGGAAAGGTAACGAGCTGTGATAGGGAGAGCATTTGAAGCAAACAAAGCAGTTGATGACCAACCGCATCTGTGGTCGATCCATACCATTCCGAGCAACGAGCGTTGAAGTCCCCAGAGACGAGATTCATGGGGTCGGGCATAGATAAGCGTTTCAAGATGGATTGAAATTGAGTAAAGAAATTATCGGTTTTGCGGTGTGTCAATGATGGCGGCCAGAAGGAAGAGCCGAAGCACGCGTGCTTCCATCGCAGGGCGTAATATTCTTCACCTACAAAAGCGAAATATTCATGACCACAAAACTAAAACTGAGAACTGTTTGGTCTTCCTCGAGGCTGGCTGGTACATGGTGTGGAAACTACAGAACTGAATCTACTCGCATGCTGTTATTTTTTTGCCCATGCACTGCTAAAAATGTTGCTGATTGTTGGCAAAATGATGTGTTCGATGTGTGTGTGAATGGACGTGTGCAGCAAGTCGACGTTTTGGCTGAAAACGACGTCACAGAAAGACGCGAGTGTGAAACGGCTATAACCATGCTGAACAATGATTAAAAATACATTCAATAATGTGTTACGAGAACAAAATAACGTGCTAAAATAGAATGAGGGAGGGTTGCTGTTGTTGTTGTTGTTGTTGTTTATTTTCCTTCACAAAATGAACAGGCAGAGATGGCTTCTCACCTGCCCATAGGACAGGTTCTCACAGAATGATGAAGGGATGGTATGCAAGGCAAAACAAGAAATGATAATGATATAAGACAGAAAGGACCAAAAGAAGAAAAGGAAAAAATTATATGAAGACAATTTCATGGAGTCAGAAATAGAAAGACACTAATTTCATGGAGTCAAAGAATAGAAGGACAGTTTCATGGAGTCAGGAATACGTGGTTGATTTTATAGACATGCATGCACAAATGATTGATAGATGAGAAGGTTGGAATTCATGGCAGATAATAAAAGTTTAACAAGGATATTCACAAAGTAAGTATATCAATGGCAGAAAGAGCTTTTCGGAAGGGACCAGGGACACCTATCACTCTAAAATCAGAGGGGAGAGCGTTCCAGAGAATGATTCCACGAAACATCATGATCGATCGTCCCCCAGGCCCACGAAAAAAGGGAACTTGAAGCAAGTTCGACACTTGTCCCCGTGTGGTGCGCTGATCCTCCGGAACTGTCTCTCCGGCCGTTAGGGTGAATAATTGTTGAAGAAGGGGGCTACAGGAAGAGTTTCCGTACTTTCCGGAGTATAGTGCGCACTTTAGATGTGCTATTTCAGGCCCTAAATCGCAGGTGCGCACTATGCTTCGAATATGAAATGCATGTACTTCAAGGAAGATTGAAGTGCGCTCCCCCAATGAAAATTTGGGGTGCGCGTTATACAAAGGTGCGCACTATACTCCGAAAAATACGGTAATGCATCGATGAACAAATACGACAATTTTGTGTGTATCTGTATGTGGTAGGCTAACAATGCTGAGCAGAGAGAGAGCAGCGGGGCAGTGGGAGTCAAGAGCCGCTGTTGCAAGGTGGCACGAATGCCAGCCTTGAACATCTGTTCATGCTGACCAAGCAGGTGTGCGCTAAGTCCTGGAAAGAAACTGTTTGAACCATAACACAGCTGGGAAAGAATCACGCTCAGGAACCACGTTCGCCGATCAAGCAAACTCAGTCCTCGTCCATGCCTCAAGAGCTGACCAATTGTTCGCGCTGTCTTGTGACCAATATACTCCACATGTGGAGTCCAGGATAAATCATTATCCAGGACTAAACCAAGGTACTGGGCTGTAGGGGTCACACAAAGTTTCTCGCCATTGCAGAAGACCTCCGGTTGTATTGCAGCCGCACCTCGTGGCCGGATGAAGAGCAACTGTGTCTTGGAAGTATTGAGGAGCAGGCCAATGTCCTCCAGCCAGGTAGAAAGGTTTGTCATGGCTTGCGTGAGGGTTCTGCACACTACAGCAGGATCAGAATGGGAGCAGTCGATGACAATGTCATCTGCAAATTCTTGGTGCTGTACAGACGGTGGCAGTATGGTGTGGAGTTCACTAGTGTAGAGCACAAAAAGCAGTGGCCCAAGGGCGCTACCTTGTGGAACACCATGGGAGCAACTGACGGCTTCACTAACAGAGTCAAGAACTTTAACACTCTGGAAACGCCCTGAGAGATAGTCAGTGAACCATTCTAATGCAGTTCCAGCTATAACAAGGGAAAACAAAACTGTAACTAGACGTTCATGCTTAACATGGACTATCGATTAACAGCTACCACAAGTGCATCCTCAGTCGGGTGAGACAATAGAAGTGAAGTGATAGCTAAGTGCAACGGCGGGTGAGAAACTAATTGTAACGCTAGAACTGTGTAGTGAGACAAACAATCATGCTGTGCACCTACGAAAACCATCTTAATGCAACTACAGTAAAACCTGTAATTAACGACCACCGTGACTAGCGACCGGCCTGGTACTACCGACCACTTCGTCAGGCGCAGACGGCCTCACATTCAAAATGCACTGTGACTAGCGACGACCTGTTGAACGAGACCAGCGACCGCCTTTTCTTGTCCCAATGTCGAATTTGGACCCGTAACTAGCGACAGCGATGCAGGAAATCAAACATTGCTCGCAGCTCCTTCTCGAAATGTTGATGATTTTCCATGGTCCTGAAAGGACTGTTTCGATACTACAGCTGGACAAGTGAACGCAGTCTCATTTTGACTGTGGAATCAGTGTGGACTGCACTACACCTGTCATAATTTCAAGTGCTGTCAAGATCAAACATGATAGGAAACGTCTTGGAGAGCGCATCCAAAGCGCTCTTTGATCGATGTTACTACTCGAAGGAGAAACTAAGACTGAGCGGCTCTCTGTCGAAGTGCAATCACACAGCTCAGTCACCAGGTCACACTGACAGTCTGTGCTGGCTAGCTAGCATGCTACTTTATATGTACTCACCTGTACGGAACACAGGCCAGGATACGATGGCGGATACTATAGTCAACAGTGAAGGTGTGAAAACTCGCAACATCGCCACATCACGTAGATGGAGTACTGGTACACACCAGTACTGTTTACGCTACACTACATCCAAGTCGGAGCGACTGCGTTTCCACTGTAGATCTACATACTGATACCAGTTGCCAGTGTAGTCGCACACAGATGAGGATGGAGTCGATAGTGACTAGTCCACTGCCTGGCCAGGCCAGCGCTGCTCTGGAAACCTAGTGTGTCGACATACAGGTCAAAAGGTCGTATCGCTTCCGGTATAAAAGGCCGTGAATGGCATAAGTAACAACTGGTACATGACTTGTAGTTAGCTCGACGAGTTTCGACTTGACCAATGAAGTTGTCATCATCGGACTCTGATTGCAGTTGTTTCGTTTTCGTTGAGGATGGTGTCAAGAATGCCGGAAACCAAGAAGCACCGCAAGGTCCTGGTACTGAAGGATTGTGTCCGAGCGATTGAGAAGTCACAGCAAGGACAGTCGGCACGATTGATCGCTCTCGCAATGGGAGTTGGCAAGACCCAGATCCAGGCCTTGCTCATGAACAAGGACAAAATTATGGAGGAGTGGAAGTCTGGCGGAAACACCAATGCTAAGCAGCTCGCTCCCAACAGACGATAGTATGCGGATGTAAATGAACTTCTGTTCAAGTGGTTCAAGAGTGCACGGTCTCGCGGAATACCTGTGCCTGGAAGTTTATTGCAAGAAAAAGCAATGGCACTCACAAAGGCAAGGGATAAGGACACAACGTTTGCTGCCTCTAATGGCTGGTTGGAAGCATGGAAAAAGCGCAACAACATCAAGGGAGCTGTGCTGTCGTGCGAAGCCGTTGATGTCCGAGAAGAAGACGTGACCAGCTGGAAGGAACGCCTTGAGGATCTGTCCAAAGGGTACGATCCTAAGGACATCTTCAACGCGGATGAGACCGGGTTGTTTTTCCGCACTCTTCCGAACCGTTCTCTCGTTGTTCGAACGGATTCGTGCAAAGGCGGTAAGCAATCCAAAGAGCGGATCACCATCCTCCTAGCAGCCAGTGCCATGGGTTAGAAGTTGTAGCCGTTGGTCATGGGTAAATCGTCTAACCCCAGGTGCTTCAAAGGGGTCAATAAAGCAGCGCCGGGCGTGCAGTACGAGGCCAATAAGAAGGCGTGGATGGTGTCAGATCTGTTTCGTAGTTGGCTGAAGTCTTTAGACAGGAAGTTTGCTGCAGCGGGACGCAACATCCTGATGTTCATCGACAACTGTCCGGCTCATCCAACCCTCGACTTTGAACATGTTGAGTTAGTATTCCTCCCCCCCCTAACACAACATCGAGGCTGCAACCCATGGATGCAGGGATAATCCAAGCCATGAAGCTCAGGTACAGAAGGCGCATTGTGCAACACTTGTTGGCAAGAATTGATCAAGAAACACCTGCTTCAGAACTGGGCAAACAAGTGAACGTTCTGGATGCCATCATGTGGCTTACAGCATCATGGAGTGAGGTGCAGCCCAAAACAATCCAGAAGTGCTTCAGCCATTGTGGATTTGCAGTAGAAGCACCGTCATCAGAGTTGGATGAACCTGAATTTGACGAGCTTCCTGCTGCAGAGAGTGTCCTTCGAGATCGGACATTGTCGGATTATGCAGCAATAGACAACGAGCTTGGAACAAACGAAACTCTGTCTGATGATTGGGAGAATAGAACCTTCCAAGAAGCACGGGGTGAGCCTGATAATCATGATGATGCGGTGGATGCCAGTGGGGATGAGTGTGATGCAGAAGAGTCCACAGAGTCCACAGAAGTCAGAGAAGTATCCGGCAAAGAAGCACTCTCCTGCATCTCAACATTGCAACAGTTTACATTGCAGCGTGGCTTGTCTACCATTGCAATGGATGTAGAGAAACTTGGTGCCTTCATGAACAAATTTGAAGCCTAGCGCAAAGAGAAGCTTCAACAGGGAACTCTTGACTCCTGGATTCAGTAGTAGGAGCTGAATTTAAAGGGGAAGTTAAGGCAAAAATTAAAATTTCACCAGTTGTAGTTTTCGGGGTGCTGAGTCGAATGGTTGTGGTCCGAGAAAGCTGAGACGCTCCCTTCCTACTTGAATCCCAATCGAACTCGCGCACTTCCACCGAAACTGGGTGACTGCGCCCTACTAGATGGGGATTTGTATGCAAAATGTCACTAAAAGCGCCATTTCGTTCTTATAAAAGCACGGATGACCGCGATTGGCCCATATGTTGTAGTCTTTTGGACGCTGAGTCGACTGGTTTTGGTCCGAAAAGGCTGCGATGCAGCGTTCCTCCTTTATTCCCAATTGAACATGGTTGAAGAAGCGGTCACGTGCTCCTGCGTACACCAGTGACCTGGTCGCCGTGCCTGCAGGGTACAACTTACTAGCCTGTTTGACCTTTTTTGGGTGCAGTCCTGTCACTTGAGTTGAACTCGAGTTGAACCTTGGTGTGAAAGTTTTCGCCTGCTGGCGTGGTGACCAGGTGATTTGGGCACCAAGGAGCACGTGACCACTTGTTCAACCATGTTCGATTGGGAATAAAGGATTACCTTTCGATTATAGTAATTATTCCCTCTCGATTATAGTAACAACGACAAAGAGATATTCTTCTAAACTTTTCTCTCCCTTCTTACTGTGCCGAAATTCACAGTGACCCAAAAGTACGAAAATTGACTATTGTTCTGAAATAGGCAAACAAGGAGCTACTCACAGAACCGCTTACAAAGATGCACGATTGGGCGGGTGTAGGTCTTGTCGCCCACCTTGACCTTCACAACTCGCACGTGTCCGTCTGGACCAGGGTGCACTTCGGTGACACGACCCATTGGCCAAGTGCCCCGTGGGTTGTCTTGGGATGTCACTAGAACGATGTCGTCGATCTTGAGGTCTGTCTCGGCCGTCCTCGACTTGAGTCGCCGGTTCAGCTCTGGCACGTCTTCCTGCATCCATCTCCGCCAAAAGTGCAGCACGAGTTCTTGCACTGCACACCAGCGTTGCCGAGGGTTGAACTCGCTCTTGTCCACTCCTGCAGGTGCAAACCGAGTACCGACCCGGCTATACAGGAAATGATTGGGCGTTAGTGGAGTCGGGTCACGACCATCTGCCGACATATAGGACAGGGGCCGTGAGTTCATGAGCGCCTCTGCGCCGACGATAGCAGACAATAGCTCCTCGTCTGTGACCTCCATGTTCTTCAGAATCGCCGAGATAGCACGCTTTGCCGATTTTACTAACGCCTCATGCACTCCGCCGAAATGTGGTACTGCTGGAGGGTTGAAACGCCAGCTAGTCTGCTGATCCGCTGTCTGCCGCTTAATCGCCTCTGCATCAAACTGCTTGACTAGCTGAGCAAACTCATTGGTGAAGCCGACGAAATTCGTGCCATTGTTGGAGATGACGTCGATCGGTACTCCCCGTTGATTGGTGAAGCGTACGTACACCTGCAGGAAACGAGTCCGTTGTCAACGCGTATGACAGCTTGAGATGTACTACTCTCGTCTGCAAGCAGGTGAACAAGCACAGATACCGCTTGTGTTGTGTCTGGCCGCGACCCGGCTTCGTCATAAATGGTCCGGTGTAGTCTACAGAGACTCGGCCGAATGGGCGTAGCGGCAGGCTGACTCGGACCTAAGGTAGTGACGCCATCACCTGCATTGCCGGCTTCGTACAGTTCCGGGCGCACCTCGCACACTTGGCTTCCCAAGCTCGCACCTCTTCGCGGCCAGCGACGATCCAGTAGCGATATGAGAGTTCGCCTAGCGTGTGGCTGACACCGAACTCGTGATATCCTCGTTCGTGACATGCCTTGACAATCAGCTGTGTCACATGATCTCCTCGTGGTAGGACGATCGGATTGCATTGTTCTACAGTCAAGAAGTCAGCATGCCGTAGTCGACCTCCGACGCGCAGAAGGCCAGCGTCGTCAATCATTGGCTTGAGCGAGACCAGCTTGCTGGTTGCAGGGATCGGCTTACCTGCCCTAACTGCAGTATACTCTGGTAGCGACTGTTGCTGCGCTCACTTGATGTAGAACTCATCAGAGTCCCGGATTGCCTGTATAATTCGTCAAACTCTCGCTTTGCGGGTGGAAACGAGCAATTCGTAGCGAATCGCACACACCAAGCATGAATACGGCACAATCGTACCCAGTCGAAGTAGCGGCTTGGCTCTAGACGATTCAGCTCGCCGTGGCATTGGTCGGCGGTCACCGCAGTCAGCTCGATGGACTCGTCCGTTGGTTGGTTGACTTTCTTCAACTTCAGAGTTGACGGACGGGGCTTCAGTTCCGGCTGAACTGGCCATTCACTTTCAGCGGCACCCAAGAAGCCAGGACGGTTCCACCATAAACTGCTTCCCGCCAACTCTTGCATTGACATTCCTCGAGAGACCGGGTCGGCTTGATAGACCAATCCCGAAAAGATTGTCTGGGTTCGAAAGGCGGCATGTCAACTGAGAGTACACCGTACAACACATACATGGCACTACCTGATCAGCATGCGGCACTGGACGTGTTTGATAGTTTGCGTGTGAATGCGAGGGTAAGTACACGGTTTTCTCGTTAGTTGCATGCAAGAGAGACGATGCGACAGAAAGCCAAGCCCTTTGTAGTTTTCTCTCTCGCACTGGTAATGGTCTGCTGTTGGAGTGGAAATGCTAAGACATAATCCTTGTTTCGCTCTTCTGTGTAGTGTGAAGAGGTCAACGAACATATAGAGCTCACTTTGATGAAGTAGGCAAGGCTGTGTGAGCGCTGTGGCTCAAAGCGATAGGCCCTAAATCTTACGAGATATTTCGAGTGCTATTGTTTGTTGCGAGCGCTTCGTCTTCGATGAGTCCTGCCTCTTTCCTGGCAGCTGCCCTCCTATAGGATCAACCACGAAGTGACTGTACTCATCTGCAGCCGATCAATGTTATATTGCACAAGAAGATATCGTTTTCGCCAAGCCAGTGCCCCGCCAAAGACCATCGCCGTATCACACCGTCGGAACGAGTTCATGATGAGAAACATCATTCGCGCGAGCGTGATGAAGAACTATTTCGAAAGAGTGACAACATAGTCTTTACCCCCGGGACGACAACTATGTGCACGTCCTGCAAGGGGAGAATGTCACCAGCGACATCAACGAAGACGACGGCAGTATTTCGGAAACCTGGAGTCAGCGGAGGTCGTCAAGCTCCTCCGCGACCCGGTACATGACAGTATAGGTGACATGTCGACACGAGCGTGCGGAAACACAGCATACACTGTATACTGTAGTAATGTTGCGAGAGTTTGCGGAAGGAGTCCAAGTCGGGAAATCCATCAGCTCCAAAAGCTACCTGTAGGTGGGCGATGAGACTCCAGCTTCAGACTACAACAGTCAGGACTTGTAAATAGTTGAACTCTGTGAAGCAGCAGATCGAGAAGTTAGCTGAAATCGTAGCTGTTGCAGTATGTCGGCGCTATGTAGCTTGCATTTTTTACGGAGAGTCGATCGCCACGCGAATGTTTCTCTCCTCACCGAGAGCTACCTGGCCTCCAAACTCCGTCAGGGTCTGCCTAAGGTACCGAAGGTCCTTTGACTAGCTGCTGGCAGGACTCCATCAAATCCTTTAGCTTCAGCTCGGCGAGCAAAAGTCTCTCTCTCCTCCGCCATGAGCTGACACACACAAACTGAATACAAAACGATGCACTTCACACGTGCTGGCTTGCACGCGTGCCCCCTTTCACGAACCCAGACAATCTTTTCGGGATTGGTCTATTGAGCACGGTGGGCACATACCGCCACTGGGCAGGATTGGTTTGCCGTTGAATCTCGCCCACTTGACTAGCCACTGCTTGAAGGTGCGGCTGTAATTGGTGATCCAGTGCAGAACGTTGCTGCTGTCCGACCATAGCGTCGTTGCTCGGGGGTAGAGGTTCAGTGACTCGGCGGATGATATGGCGAGCGTTGCTCCATTGTCGCCGCCATTAGCTCAAGCCGCGGAACGCTGACAGCAGTCACTGGTGCCACACGGACCTTGCTTGCGACGAACCGTGCTGTCGGTTCTCCAGTGCCATAGTGACTGACAAGACACGCGACTGCTCCGTATGCTATCTCGGACGCATCTGAGAACACATGAAGCTGGCTGCTGATTGCTGTGCGCGCCGTGGCCGTCATTCAGTGTGGTACACGTACTGTTAATAGCTCCGTCACCTGCTCAAGCCAACCGAGAACCTTCTTGACGATTGCTGGGGGCAGTTGCTAATCCCATGCTGCTCCACAAAGCCACATTTCTGGCAGCAGGATCTTTGCTTGCACGAGGTACGGTGCGAGGAGTCCGAGTGGATCAAATAAACTTGCTGTTGCACTGAGAAACGCGCACTTCGTTGGATTAGAGCCGATCTCCGATAGCTGCAGTTTGAATGTGAACTGATCCTCTTTTGCAGGCCAGAGGATTCCCAGTGTCTTGACATTCCGCAGCTCTCCCTTCGTGAGGTTGATCTCCTTAGCGCGATCCTCCTCCGGGATGGTCTGCAGTACTGCCGTGGAGTTGCTCAGCCATTTGCGCGGGTGCATACTGGCTTTGTGCCACAACGCCGACAGCTGTCTTACGAGCTCAACGCCTTCCTTATCGCTTCAAACGGAGTCCATGGAGTCATCCATGTACGTTGACTCAAGAACCGTTTCCGCTGCACGAGGATAGGTGTCGGCGTGCTGATGGGCATTGTGCCTTGCCACGTGTACTGCGCTAGGAAAGTCGACAAGTTCACACTGAAGACCACCCGGTTGAACTCAAATGTGGCCGGTTCCTGCTCGTTATCCCGCCACAGAAAGCGATGGAAGGGCCTGTCCTCCGGAGCCGGGGATATCTGGAGATACATCTCCTGGATGTGGCAGATGATGGCGACCTTGTTCTGCCGGTAGCGCAGGAGTGCCTACGGCAGCGATCGCTGCAGCTTGGGAGCAGCACTGATAACATTGTACAGCGCTACACCTTTGCTGATGCCAGCAGAGTCGAAAACCACACATGTCTTTGTGGTAGCCTTATCTTGATGGTGAAGTGTGGAAGGTACCATTCGTTTACAGAACCTCCATACTCTTTGTCAGGCACTCGTCGAATGTACCCGTTGGCTAGGTCCTTGCGGATGATACCACTGTACGCTGTTGCTGCTGCTGAGTCACGTCGCAGCCACTTTTCCAAGCTGTGCAGACGGCCGAGTGCCTTCGCTGGACTTTCAGGCATAACTGGACATTCTGATTTCCTGAAGAGTCGTCGATGTGGCTCCGTCAATATTTCGCAGAGTGCATGATACTGGTACGGTGTGAATGGTTTCTTGCTGTCCATTCAGCTTGCTGATTGTCAGCGACATGCTTGATCCCACCAGGCCGAGTTCAGCCGTAACATTGCTCGCTATGTAGGAGCGCGTGCTGGCGTCGTCAAGCAGCGTGTTGACAGTTAGCGACCGCTTGCCGTTGGATAGCTGAACGGTAACTGTCCGAATCGACGTCACCGTCCGTACTATCCGCTACTCTCCCTTCGTGCTGTTTCCGAGGGAGACAGCACTGCAGTTCTCCGGCTGCATGGCTCCAGTCTCTCCGGAGGCGTGGGTTGACGACGCTGGAGGCGGTTGACGGGGCTCACTGTGCAGCAGGCGATGGTGATGCTGCGTGCACCCGTCGATACCGCACTCCTGGTCCCGTGGGCAATCCTTGCCGCTGTGCCCAGTCGCAAGGCATCTATATCATGACTTGCTTCGCTTCGCGCTGCCCAGCGCTGCCTTACAGCTTGTTTCTGAAACTCTGGGCAGCGCCAGATCAGGTGCTCGCTGCCATTGCAACATTGGAACGTGGACCTTGCGGGTGGCATGTTGCCGGCGGTGTTTGTAGATTTCACAAACGTGGTTGTGCGGGGCTGCACCGCGTCATGTGCTGTTGCCGTCCGAGTTGGCTGATTTCGACTTGTCCCGCTGGTTGACAAGTGGCTTCTGACGTGATGCTGCTGGCTGATGCCTTTGATAGTTTCTGTGGCGGCAGCAAGAACGTCTGCCTCGGCATTCAGCCACTCCAGCAGCACCTCCACCGATTCGTCTTTTTGATGGTGTACTATCCAGCGGCGATACTGTGCCAACAAGTTCATCGGCAGCTTCTGCTGGATCCGCTGGTAGAGAATGCCTGCACCTAGCTCGGTGTGCATACCGGCATCCTTTAACGTCACCAGTGCCATGTCGAGCACATCCGTAAAGCGCTCCAGGTCAAGGGCTCTAACGGATTGAATAGGTGGAGATTGTTCCAGCTCTTCCAGCCTAACTGCAAGGCGCCAGCGACTCCCACCGAAGCGTCGCTCCAACCGCCGCAGAGCAGCCTTGTATGCTGCTGCCGAGTAGCCAAGACTCTCCATGGCATCCAGTGCCTCACCCGCCACGTACTGTCAGAGCTTCAGCAGCTTGAATTCAGCGGAAAGCGGTTGCTGGTCCACACAAACGCTGAAAGCGGATTTCCAGCGCTCGTATTTTCGCTTCTTTCCGGTGAACACGGCAATTTCGATCCGCTTCAACTTACTGGCAATGTTAATCTGTGTAGCTGCCGCTGGCGCAGTCCGTGGCGCAGGTCGAGCTGCGGTGCCTCTGACATTATAGCAATAAAAACTGCTTTATGGCAGTTTTCTATAAAAAGGTTATTGTGTTCTAGTCCATGGACCCCGTCTAAAAAGTAAGAAATTAACGAAATGTGATAGCTGAAAATTAAAATTTCACACAAAACCTCACAATAATCACAACACTTGAAATGCTGCTTTCAACACTAAACTTGTACTGCACCAACAATTGGCAACATGCATGCATAGGCCTTGAAAGAGGATCACGAGGGGAAAAGATCTTCTACATGTAGCTTTTCATTCTGTACTCACAAATCAAACAGCCCAGACTCGAGTAAACAAATCCAATCATACAAGCGTGGTTGGCTAACTCCCTCATCTCTCTTTGTGTTGGCCGGTGTTCTCACTGTGCTATGAGATGCTGTAATAAAAAAATAAATAACCCGTTTGTCTCTTTCCCTCAAACCAGTTAATAAATAAATAAATAAGTGCGAGATTTTCACCCATTGGCTTGTTTCGTATGAAGCAAACAAGTTACTGAACCTCTCCACAATGGAGATTTTCCCTGATATGCGAATTTATCAGACTCGGTCAATGAGTTCTTGAAACTTTCCCTCCAGATTAGGAACTGCCAACGATAGTATGCTACTGACCAGTGCTTTACTTGTAACGTACCAATGTGCAATGAATATGAGTATTTCAACAACACATCTAACATACCGGTAAGCCTTACCGTCAAGAAGGTGAACTCGCGTTCTTCGCACACTGTAGACAAGGACAAAGAGATAAAAATGGATCGAATCAAATCAGCACACGTTTCCGTAAATGATAGGGTGAGCATAAGCAAATGAATCGAAGGAAACTGGTCAACTCAGAGATTACCTGTCATCGAGTATTCCGTAAAAGGAGGCCTCGGCAGCGGAAAAGCTAAATTTAGAAAAGAGATCCTGTCAGTTTTCCATTATTTATTGCATTCTGTCCAAAAATCAGCACACTTTTCGTAAATGAAAGAGTCAACACAAGCAAATGAATCAAAGGAAACTGGTCAACTCACCGGTCATTGAGTAATATTCCGTGAAAGTAGGTCACAGCAGCGCCGAAACGAAATAAGCCAGGCCAGGAGACGAAATATCCGAAACAGCTCATGCAAGAAGCAGTTCCAAAGAAGGAAGTTCCTCGCGCATGCACATATCAGAACACGGATCCGCGGACTGCACTGCATGGAACACAATGTCTGCCGTGCACGTGCACAGCGCGCGGCTACCACGCGTTGGTGGACCTAATACCGAGCACCTTACGTAGAGACTTATGTAGCCTAAGTGAAATACCGAGCACCTTACGTAGAAACTTACGTAGCATAGCGGTGTCGTTTTTCTTGCCATGTGAACACAATAATAGAAAAGCTGACAGAATCACTTTTCTAAATATGTCGGAACTGGGGTGAATACTGCGGTACGGGGTGCTTGCATGCCAGCGCTGGGTCTCGTACCGAACTGTGACGCTCCAGCAGAGATGGTGTGCGATGGTCCAGTAGACACAGGTGAGTTGTACACCACTGCACTATTGCTCGCACTCCACTGCGGTTCCTGTTGTTGGTACATGTATGCCTGCTGCGGCCTAGCACTATTGTTCCCATACGTTGCATACATCATACTACTACTAGGTGTTTGATCAGCAGGAGCGTGGATCAGGAAGGTAGAGCCTTGTTCCTGATTTATACTTATAGCCGGAGCGTTGCTGCCCGTGGTCATAATTGCAAATGGCCCTGGCGGCACTGAACTACATGGCTGGGACTCTGCGGCTGCTGCAGATAAAGCGGTGCACGCATTGATGTTGATCAGATACTTTTGCGGTGGCGCGTGTGCTGACGCGGTTGCCATGGCAACGGTCGGGAAGGGTTCGGCAGGTTCCCCCATACGCTGACCACTGATCATCACAAAAGGGCTGTCCGGCTCTACTTTTACCCGTTCTCCGTCATCTGCAGCCCTGGGCAACATCACCCAAGTGTCGTCCTGGCGACCAAGAAACGGTGCATCTTGGAGCGCCGCACGCAGATCCTGAATTTCTCTGCTTTCCTCGCGCACTGACGCCAGTAACGGTGTTGCCCCTGTCAGCGGCGATTGCTTGGGACTGGGAGTCTGCCTGGTCGACGCTGCCAGGCTCGCTCTGCTGCTTCTGATGAGCACACTCCTGGTCAATTTCATGGCATCTGCATACTGGACTTCCAGCTGTTTGTATTGTTTCTGGAGACCAGCATGTCTTCTGGAGTCAGTGTCCACCACCGCTTCCATGAACTCCAATAAGACCTTCTTGGTCTCCTGGTACGCTATCGTCAAGCGGGTTCTCCATGCCTTTACGTCCTAATGGTTCGGCACCTCATAATTTTGTTGACTCTACGGTCAAATTTCTCCGGGTATTAGTGAAATCCGTTTTCAGCTCTCGCTTTTCCGTGCTAGATCTTCCAGTTTTACATCCATGATGGCTCCGTGAGAACCATCCTCTGCTACCAATGGTTTGGAATTTACAGAGGGCATCCAAATCGAAACCACGCCCTATCAACGACCCGTTCTCGTTATCCCGATACAGAAAACGGTGGAAGGGCCTGTCCTCCGGAGCCAGGGATATCTTGAGATACATCTCCTGGATGTTGCAGATGATCGCGACCTTGTTCTGCCGAAAGCGCAGGAGTACCTTCGGCAGCTTGGTTTGGAGTTGACAGAGGCAATGGAAATCGAAACCACGCCCAGTCAACGACCCGTTCTTTCTCAGTTTTCACGACCACTACTCAGCAAAGAACAAAACAACAACGAAGCACAACGACACACCAACGCTGATGTAGCATCGCAAATCCCGTACCGTGCACGCAGGCACTGGGTTGAAACAGAAGAAAGATGCGCTGCAAGCGTGCCAAGCAGTGAGTGAGTACACAATGCGTACTAATGCTAGTGTAGCATGGCTACTTTATGACACGTATTTGTATACACATAAATAGTACACCGTAGGAATGCATGGATAGCAGTGCGCATACTCGCACTGCCTTGTCTTCTTCTTCTCCTTGTGAGACAATGAACGAATGATAACTACTTACGTAACAACAAGTATGATTGTGCTTTGAGTGCTGAGAGTATACGAGTTACAATGGTGGCAGCGGAAAAATAGTCGTCGGTTTTGTCCACGGCTGGGAAGACGCCTCCGCAGGAGAGACAAGTTGCAGAGTCGACAAGTTCCAGAGAGTCTGAGACCAGTTCCAGCTACTCGGGAGACCAGCCCACAGACTAAGTTCTAATTTACTAGTATTGATCATTCTAGCCTTCGTCTCGTTTTCCATTCTTTACTCCTTGACTGATCGTTCGCTGTGCATGAGTAACAGTTTTGTTTGGTGTAGAAAGGGCTACATTTTCACAAAAATATTTTGCGCACGTGAGTGTGCGTGCATACTTAGCTAGTACACTGTTGACGTCATGTCCTGTGCACGTGTACGTCCGTTTGACGTAACCAGAATGTTTTGTGTAGGTCAATTTTTTTTTTGTAACATTTTTCAAAAGTTTTTTTTGAACTACAAATGTTTGTAGCTTGGGCCATTGCTAGTGAGATATCGAGATGGGCAAGTCCAAAGGCAAAAAGAAGACCAGGTCCCCTCGACTCCGTCCGTTCAAGATACCGTCTGACGAACATGCCAGTGCATCAGAGTTGCACCAGTCTAATGACACCGGAGTGCGTGATCAACTAGCTCAGGCGCTCGAGAAACTTGATCGCAGGTTGACCGACCTCGAAAAGAGACTCAGCTGTTTGGAAATTGTTGCTCCACGCACACAGGTTCCTGTAGGAGCAAGTTTCGAATTTGATCAGCCTCATAGTAGTAGCAGTGGTCGTGGACATTCGTATGGTCGTGGTGGTCAGGTGGCACCACCGATTTGTTGTGGTTGTGGACAACCTGGCCATTTTGCTCTAGATTGCCCACACAACCCTTGGCGCTCGGGAAACTGAGTACGACTGGTGGTGTGGGACAACTCCCAGTCGTTCACGAGGAGCCATCAGATGCAGTACGTATCGAGGCTGTATCGTCAGTCCCTACGCTAGATCTCCATGTTCAAGGCAAGTGTGTAACGGCGTTAATTGACTCTGGTTCCTGTGTTTCTATGTTGCATGAGCAAACATTTTTGTCCACGTATGGTGATGTGCCCTTGCAAGCTGCTCCCCGTTTGTGTGCGGCTAATGGTGAGGGACTCCAGGTTCTGGGTGCTGTGGATATTGTATGCTGCATTGGAGAGCGTTCATTCTTGCATACATTTGTAGTGTCTCCTGATATCCGCCGTGATATGATATTGGGATCTGATTTCTTGTTTGACCATGGAGCAGTATTGAACATTGCTCAAGGCACACTAACTTTTAATGATCTGTCAGTCCTGCTAGGCGTGAAAGCTACTAGTGTTTGTCCATCAGAGCCCAGTCCGGTTGTTGCGGCGGACGCTGACCCGCTATCTGACTCTTGGAGTAATGATAGTAATTCTGAGGAAGACCCGGGCACGTACTATTCCCGTGTCACTGTTTGTAGTAAATTAACTCTGCCTGCCGGCCATGTCGTGCTGGTCCCGTGCAAGTCGGTGCAAGAGGCATCTGTCACTGTGGATTGTGTTGCTGTTCCACTGGACTCATTCTTGTTAAAGTTTCCAGATGTGTCTGTGACCCCCAGTGTGGTTACGGTTGGACCTGGCAGGTCCGGTGCGGTAGTTGTGTTGGAGAATCACTCTGACTACCCAGTACAAATTGCTACAGATGTTGATATTGCAGAATTATCTCTTGTACCCGATAACTTGATTGGCGAGGATGATGATCCTGCTGATTCATCTGTTGCGGATATGCAACCGTTTGTGCTATCCCCTGAACGTGCCGAGATAATCCGTACGTATGTTGAGTCTCGGAATCATCTGGCAGTACCTGAAAAGAACAGACTTACAGAGCTTCTCCGTGAGAATCATGACTTGTTTCTCTTGCGGGAGGGTGATTTTGGTCCTTGTGATGTTTTGCCACATAGTAGTAGTACTGGTGATATACAGCCAGTTAAGCAGCCTACGCGCGCTTTGCAAGCTTTGCTGGATGGTCTGTTGTCCCGTGGTATACTCACCAAGTCCATTAGACCCTGGGCGTCGCCCATAGTTCTCGTTCCCATGAAGGACGGATCTCTCCGGTTATGTATCGACTACCGCAAGTTGAACAGCATTGCGGAGCCAGATGCGTATCCTATCCCACGTGTTGACGCCATATTGGACTCACTCTCTGGCTGTTCATGGTTCACTTGCCTGGATTTAGCGTCAGGATATTGGCAGGTTCCTAAGCACGAGGACGATACGGCAAAGACTGCCGTTACGACACCGTTGGGTTTGTGTGATTTCTTGGTTATGTCTGGCTGTAGAAATGGTCCAGCGACGTTCCACCGTGTAATGGAAGCGGTGCTTCATGGTTTATGTAGTGTGCCTAACCAACCAATCTGTCAAGTGTTTTTCAACAGTGTATTGAATGCCAGCTCTACCGTCACTGGACAGCTCCAGATCCTGCAGTCTGTATTTGGCCGGGTTCGTGCTGCTGGACTAAAGGTAAACTTGGAAAAATGTTCTTTTTTCCAACGGAAGGTGCTCTTCCTTGGCCATGAAGTTTCGGCTGAAGGTTTGGCTCCGGATCCCACCAGGGTTGAGGCTATTGTGAAGTGGGGCGTACCCCAGTCTGTACGAGGTGTACAGGTGTTTCTGGAGTACGCCGGGTTTTACCGCCGCTTCATCCGTGGTTTTGCTCAGCGCTCCGCTCCACTGAATGTATTAGCAGGCAAGGGTGCCAGCTTTACATGGACTAAGAGTTGTGATGCTGCGTTGACGTATATGAAGCGGTCACTGACCACAGCCCCCGTGTTGGCGTATCCCGACTTTTCTGTTTCGTCTGGCGGCTTTATTTTGGACACTGACGCAAGCAAGGTGGCCATTGGAGCTGTCCTCGGCCAAATGCAAGATGGCGAGGAACGCCCCATTGCGTTCGGCAGCCGGGTCTTGACGAAGGCAGAGAGGAATTATGATGCCTCAGACCGGGAAACGCTTGCCCTTGTCCATTTCGCGAATCAGTTCCAGGACTATTTGCTTGGTCGGCATTTTATTGCCCGCACAGATAACACTGCCCTCACCGCACTGATGTCCGTGAAGGAACCACGCGGTCGAAAAGCTCGATGGGTGGAGCAACTCGCTGAGTACACCTTCACTACTGTTCACCGGCCGGGTCGGCAGCACTTGAATGCAGATGGTCTGTCGCGTTCCTTGAAGCCGGAGGTGCAACCCTCCCATCTCGAGACTCCCGCAAATCAGCCAGAGCAAGCTAGTTCCTCTGCCACAACGGCGTCTGTGGATGTCGCCACTCCTGTACTTGCTGTTCTCTCCGCAACTGAGTTGGCTGCTGCCAAAGCTGTGAATGTCGACCTCTCAGTGGGCAGTTTGCCCAGGTACAATGCGGTGAGTGGAAAATTTGTTCGCCCTCCCGAAGGTTTCTGGCACTAGTCGTACCATGCGTTTGTTCTCGGCTAATGCAGTTGGATCGGAAGGAACATTCGGTTCGCGTCTGATGCCTCACGGTGCTTACTCTGCAAGCCCTCGACCAGGACCCTACTTGTTGTCCGCTGTCGTCAGAGCCCATCTCGCTCGCAATCCTGGACTGCCTGCTCGGTTTACTAATTTTGCGATGTCCTGAGTTTTTATTTTTTATGTTTCTGTTTTCTTTCTCTATTCACGAGGGCGTGAATTTTTGGTAGGAGGAGGATAGTGTAGCATGGCTACTTTATGACACGTATTTGTATACACATAAATAGTACACCGTAGGAATGCATGGATAGCAGTGCGCATACTCGCACTGCCTTGTCTTCTTCTTCTCCTTGTGAGACAATGAACGAATGATAACTACTTACGTAACAACAAGTATGATTGTGCTTTGAGTGCTGAGAGTATACGAGTTACACTAGTCATGGCAACGGAAGATAAAATTATGGAGATCGATCCGCGCCTAGTTCGATCGTGAGCAGAGTACGAAAAAAGCACACATTCAAACTGTGCAACAGAAGCAGAAGAGGAAATCGAAAATGAACACTGTCGTTCAGTGAAGTGCTTCTGTCCAAGGGTGCTCGCACCCGACGGGGTGACAGCGCCCCTAGTCAGGCAAACATAATAGAAATTAGCTGAGTCACAGCGCGGGACTGCGAAACGAAAACCGGTGAGTATGTAAATATTAATTGTTCGTACCTGCTGTACAACGTAACAATTGCTCAAAATCATAACGCAATTTCAAACTATCACTAGTAGAATTGTAGTTCGAATGTGCCACTCGATTATACTTCCTCCGTTACCAAAAACTTCGTGATGGATTTTGATGGATATGAAAACGCTTAGAACAGGTCAAGAACAGTTTGTATCGACTGCAAATCACTGGACGAAGGTGATTCAGCCTATGTACAGCGTCTTTACAAGAGAAACTGTTGGCGGAATGAGCAGAGAGTTCAGTTTGTGTCGCTTTCGCTCGATTCATTTTTGACCTGCGTCGTTTCGTCATCTGCTGCACGCTAGTCGTCATCTGCTGTACGCGAGTCGTCATCTCTCTAGAGTCGTTGTTCAGCTCCTTTCAGCCTTGCCTTCGCTTCTTTGATCACACTCCGCTGACCTTGATGTCGCCGTCGTTCAGGTAAGTTGGCTTTCAAGTTACGTGATCCGCCGCGATGGCGATTACTGTAAATATACAAATTTTCGGCAGCTATTTAATTTCGGCTATATTCGGCACCGACCCAAAACGCCTAAATTAAAACGCCGATGAAATTTTTCACAGCATCGGTCGCACTATACCATGCCCTCTACCCCACGCCGAAAATAAATCGCCGCCGAAATGTCAAAAATGGTGAAGTGCCGAAATTTTGCAGCGCCGAAATTTTGTATTTACAGACTCAGTACTCATTTCCACCCGGGAGTCGTGAAAAATATTTTACGACCCCCTGGTTTCATCTTCGCTCTCCAGAACTCCGCGAAACGAGGAGTAAAGGCACAGCCAAACTGATTCCATTTTCTCTAATGGATACCAGCACTGAACGGCAGCGGCTAGCAAGTCCAGTCGACTTTCTTTAGCCACGAGACTCGCATCGGACTGCAGACTTCTGAAAAATGCATGGTCACCAGCATTCGAATCTGGACTTTGCGCAGGTTGAACAAGAACTTGAGCTCAGAATTATTTTCATTGAGCCGTGCGATCGGAACAGCTCCTTGTTCACTCGCTCATTGTGTGGGCTCGCTGCTCCTTTTATCGCTCTCTATCACTCTCCAACTTACTCAGCGCTAAGGTGGTAGAGAGGCCAGGCAGCGCAATATCCCCTCGGAGAAGTGGTATATTAGTTTCGCTCGCCATGACTGTCATCACCTATGTTTCCACAGCGCAACCATCGATTCCGCTCAGCTTGTTGTGAAAGGTCGCTCTCCTTGCATTGTACCTCTGTCATGGCGTGCCAGGGAAGGCCAAGAAAATGATTGCGACTCATTTCACGGCAGTTTGTGCCCAAATCAGCCCCTCAAAATTCCATCACGAAGTTTTTTGTTAACGGAGGAAGTAGTAACAACGACAAAGAGATACTTTTCTAAACAAGCATCATCAGGAATGAGGTGGACATGAAAAAAACAGCAATAAAAGAAGGAAGCAAAGCGCGGTACCTAGTTAGAGCGCGGGTAGAAAAGTGCAAAGCACGTCAAGGCGGGTGCATTGCAACATATACATGGCAACACAAGCACAAACGGCGAGGAACGTAGATATTGCGCTACAGCAGTGATACAAGCACAGCTCTAGTCTCACACCTCCAGTGTGGTGTGTAGAACCCTGCGCCACCCGCAGTAAATAACAGTTGTATTGAATGCCGGCAGAACGGACAGGTCAGTACCACAACATCCCATGCATGATGCTGTAGGGAGCTGAGTAATAAGAAAGATTATATAGACCATGGTGGAATGTGGAAAAGCATACTCCAAAAAAGGTGGTAGCCAAGGTACGTGAAGGCATGCATTGCCCACCCACATGTGCCGAGTGTATGACCAAGAACGCATGCTAGAAGCTAATAATATTATGGTCGCACAGGTGGTATTATTGCAGGTACCAGCCACTGTTGTTGTTGATTTCCAGGGATCACTCCCTGATGTTGATGGCCTCTCGGATCCTCCTCCTGGGGCGGTAACGCTCAGAACCAAGAGCCTGGATACCTGGGTAATGGTTCAGATGAATGCTTTGCTGGAAAATGCTCACCCAGCGCGGTGCCGCTCACTGTGTTGCGTGCGTCGTCGTTGTGTTCTTTTGTCCTGGTGGCTAGGCTGCGGTAAGTCTCTCGGACATATCTATCACCACATTTGCACTCGAGGCGGTATACAACGTTTCGCTCTGTGCATGCTTCTGAACCGGACCTGCAGGCAACAGAAGCAGCTTTGGGCCGCGCCCCGTTTACGGGGCTTGGACGGGTCTACATACCTGCGGCATGGTTGTTTGCTGAGGGCAGAAGTGCAAATCATCGAACTTAGACGGCGGGAACTTGGAACACCCATGTAAACATTATGTTAGGCAGGCCTGCACAGGATCTCGAATGAACGGAGCATGGTCAGGCTGCTACAGTCATTAAGGACGAGCAGGAATTTCGTTTCTGCTACTGCTTAAATCACTAAAATCAAAAATCAAAAAACAAACTCTCGCCGAAGATTTTGAGGCCTACAAGCTCGACATCCTTGGGATTACGGAGACCTGGATAGCCGACAATGGAGTTGATACCCTCGGCGATGGCCACAAGCTGTATAGGTCCGGAGGTCAATCGTCTCGCGCTGGCGTTGCCATCCTCGTCAACAAGAAATTTTCAAATAATGTTCTGTCGTACCAGTTCCACTCTGACCGAGTTGTATCTGTACGAATGGTACTCAGCCCGCGACCTGACAGTCGAGCTGTCACGGTCGTGTGCTGCTATGCCCCAACTCTTCAATGATCCACCATCAACCCTCAGGAAGCTGACAACTTCTACGAACTTCTCAACAATGTTGTATTGAAAACGAAGAACCGTGACGAATTATGGATATTAGGAGATTTGAATGCTAAAGTTGGGAGTTCGAGGCCGGGATCTGTCAGCCCTGTTGGATGCTACTCTAAACACACTATATCAAACTCAAATGGATGCAGACTTGTAGAATTTTGCGAGGACAACCGGCTGGTGCTAACCAACACACTGTTCAAGCACAGGATGCAACATCGCTCAACATGGTTTCTGATGGTTTAGTGCATGCGGATGGAAAGCCTGTGCGGAATATGATAGATTACGTGATAGTAAAACGTTCCACCATGGCCGCGGTTCTAGATGCAAGATCGTTTGGAGGCTTCACCACGCGCTCTGATCATCACCCTGTTATTGCAGTTCTTGGCCTCGCACTTTCTAAAGTCCATCCGACCGTCAAACAACAAGACCCATGTTTCAATCGCTATAACCGTCCAAACGCTGAATCGTCGAAACTGGTCTGCGACCGTCTCAAGGAGAAGTTACCTTCTCTGCTTCCACTCTCCGCAAAGATCGACAATGACTCCATGGATAAGGCGTGGCGTGGATTCGTCTGGGCTACGCATGATGCAGCGCAGGATGCATTCGGGAAAGTGCCCACTGGTTCTGCTCCGAAAGCAAGCACGAACCCTCGCGTTGCATCCTTATCCACTGAACAGAAGAATCTGCACTGCCGCATAAACGCTGAACCTGATCCAGAGCAACGTAAAGCTTTAAAGATTGAAAGATCTGCAAAACTCCACGAGATTCGAAGGATACTACAGAAGGAGGGCGAGCAATATTGGCAACGTAAGGCTGTTGAAGTAGATGCTTTACGCCCTGACCCACGGTCCGACTTCAACGCTATCAACAACTTACGCCAACTACGCTCTGGGAAGAAGGCTGCGCCTGTGCGTCTTGCTGACGCAGACGACAGAATCATGGCAGACATCTCATGGAATCTTAATGCCTTTAATGAATATTATGAATCGGTATTTTACACTGATGGCCAGCCACTCGACCTCAGGCAGCAATCGAATGAGGAAGATCCATTCACAATCGAAGAAGTACAGTCTGCAATTATCAAGCAGAAGTCTGGTGGTGCTGTCGGTCCTGATGGTATCAGTGCTGATGCTTTGAAGTCAGCTAAAAACCTTTTCGCACCCTGGCTGACGAATTTCTTCAATGCTGTTCAAGCTACAGAGTACTGTCCTGACGACATGAGCTGCGGCCTCATCGTTCCCATCTACAAAGCCGGCAAGCCTCTAGGACATCCAAAAAGCTACCGCCCCGTTATGCTCCTTTCCGTCGTCCGTAAGATCTTGACGTCAATACTCACCCGACGACACACACTCCATGTGCAGTCATATGTGGCAGAGAGCCAAGCTGGTTTCCGCCCTGGCAGATCGACCACGGATGGTGTCTTTTACGCCAGGACGATGTGTGAGCGCGCACTACTTGGCGACTGGTCATATTCATCGGCACTATTGGACTTCAGCGGTGCGTTTGACACTGTCATTCGTCAGGTTGCTCTGGAGAGGTTAGCCACTGCTGGCGCACCAAAGTCCACCACTGCAGTCCTAGTATCAAGCACAACAGCCCGCACGAAGCTTGGTAAACAACTAAGCAAACCATTTCCAACGAACATTGGCGTCGTCCAGGGTGACCCAATGTCACCAATAATGTTTATAACTTACGCCGAAGGTTCCATGCGTAAGATCCGAGAGCAAGCTCTACCCGCGTCAGACCTACCAGCAACTTTCACACAATACGCAGACGATACCACTGCCCATCAGAACGAGCGATCATCTGTGGAAGAAACCGTCCGTGTGTGTGAACCCGTTTTCTCGGATGATAATCTGAAGCTGAACGTGGCAAAAACTCAATATTTCACTGTGACCAAGGAAGATGATTCCTGGAAATCGGTGAAGCTGCTGGGGAGTATGCTAGGCACAGCAGAAGACATAGCAGCCAGAGTGTCTGCTGCAAATCGGGCATTTGCAAGCATTCCATGGAAACGCCACAACCTGAATTCCAGGCTGTGTATGTTTTCCTGCCTGATATTGCCTGTCTTGCTGTATAATTGTGCACTTTGGACCTTATCGCAAACATTAACCGACGTCGTCAATGTATGGCACCGGAAGAAACTACGTACCATCATTGGTATCACGTACCCACAACGAATCTCGAACACAGCGCTGTATGCCAAAACCGAGCAGACCCCACTATCCCAAGTCTGCAGGCAACGGAGACTGCTGTGGTTCGGCCATGTAGTGAGGGAAGGCGAAGAATCGTCCTCATTCCAAGCCCTCCTAATGTCAATCAACACAACAGACATACGACGAGCCCGAGGACGACCACGTCTGAGATGGATCGACGTTGTCAAGAAAGACTTACAATGCATTAATCTGTCGCTTCTGGATGCTGTGCAATCTGCTTCTGATAGAGCTCCTTGGCTCGAAACTGTTAACAGATGCGTTGACCTCATGCAATGAGTGAAATGCGAACTGTCATTATTATTATTATTATTACTGCTTAGTTCTGAGATTCTAACGTTATCAATTTTTTCCCACCCGCGAAAAGGATGAACTAAGGCGCCATGATTTTTGCCTCACCGTCGCAGAAGCTCTTGTGCAGATTATCGCACATGTATTCAATCTTTCTAGGGGCTCCCGTAAGAAGACCATATGTCAGTGGGAAACACCCTAGTAAAATAATATAGGAATGAGTTTGCTCCCACACTGGAGATCGCGCTATTCCGCCGACGACTTGACACTTGACTGACTCATGACTGCCATCCAGAGAACACGAGAAATCCATCGAACCTTAGACTAGGCAAACCTGCAAGAAAGCATCACTCCCTGCTCAATACACAGTGTTTCGGGGAATTCACCCCTCATCAGTTGAGCTTGAGTAGGCTGAGGAAGATTGTGCCGGAAGAGCACCACTTATTATAGTGCTGTCCAGGCACAAACATCACCAGGGATACACTCCGTTTCCAGCGCGACAAACACCTCGTAAACACCAGATAGCAGCGTGAGTCAGTTATCGCTCCTGGACGGTGAGAACAGACGTAGATGACCCTCGGTCATTCACAACGCTGTCACCGCCAAACCAGCTAGTCGCACGCCCGCGCTGGGCACAACAGTACGAAATAGAGGTTGCGACTTCGGCGATGTTTTGGTTTCTTGTTCTCTGGATGGCAGTCGTTAGTCAGTGAAGTGTCAAGTTGTCGGCAGAATAGCGCGAGCTCCAGTGTGGGAGCAAACCCATTCCTAAACAAAATCATCGCCGGAGTCGCAACCTCTATTTCGCACTGTTGTGCCCAGCGCGGGTGTGCGACTAGCTGGTTTGGAGGTGACAGCGTTGTGAATGACCGAGGGTCCTCTACGTCTGTTCTCACCGCCCAGGAGCGATAACTGACTCACGCTGCTATCTGGTGTGCACGAGGTGCTTGTCGCGCTGGAAAAGGAGTGTCTCTGTAAGTTTGTATCCCTGGTGATGTTTGTGCGGCATCCCTGGCTCTCAGGGACCGGACCCCAAAATCACTACGAGTGGCGACTGAATAGACGTGTGGCCTCACGACAAGCCCAACACAACACAGGGTCCAACAAATATAGCTGGCTTGTTCCAAGTTCAACCCCACACGATCAACAGACAAAGACTGTTAGTTTTACGTTGTGAGTAGTCATTCAATCCGAGCTCAAAGTAACCAAGACAGAGAGCTGAGACCGAGTCTCGATTGCTAGACCAGACTTGACTAGACTAGACTAGACTAGACTAAAGTAAGAAAGAGAATGAGAGCTTCTTTTATAGCGCAATTTAGAGATATGGTGTGATCATTGCCTAGAATGATACGAGGTATTTCCAGGAACTACTAGAACAGGTAAAACTGGAATATGAGCAGCCAGTCAGCAGAAAAGCAGAATGCATGTACGCAATCATTCGAAGAGAAAGAAAGACATGGAGAAGAAAGACCAAATTGGGATGCGGGGAGCCCGCTCACCCACGTCAGAGTACAATGTTAGTATATGAGGTTCACGTTGGGGAGCCCGCTCACCCAACGTGCCATAGTTCAGCGGCTTCTTATGGTAAGTTCTGCTGCATTCTTGATCTTGCTTGCTTGATACTCTGACCTCTCGTGCGGTCACTGCGGTGACGGTTTTGGTTCTTGCACACATCTTGGCTCTGCACTCTTTGCACTTAGCTCGGTTGGTTAGTCTTGGCTCTTTGCACGAAGCACCGAGGCATCGTGGAAACCAGTAGAACGTCGTAGTGACGTGATTTTGCACAAATCCTGGAGTCACATTTCCAGGAAGTGAAGCACTTCCAGGAAACGTACAACGCGAGAACCTACCTGACCAGGATCCGGCCTTGGATCACATGATGTGCCATGCCAAAAAGGCATGTCACCTACGTGGGAAAGCGCCTGGACAGCACTATATAAGTGGTGCTTTTCAGGCACAATCTTCCTCAGCCTACTCAAGCTCAACAGATGAGGGGTAAATTCCCAGAAACTCTTTGTATTGAGCAGGGAGTGGTGCTTTCTTGCAGGTTTGCCGAGTCGAAGGTTCGATGGACTTCTCGTGTTATCTGGATGGCAGTCATGAGTCAGTCAAGTGTCAAGTCATCGGCGAAATAGCGCGAGCTCCAGTGTGGGAGCAAACCCATTCCTAAACAAAATCATCGCCGAAGTCGCAACCTCTATTTCGTAAAATAAATATAATAGACACCCTTAGCAAACAACGTTATGTTGTAACGGTTTTTTCGTAAGGGGGAAAATGCCGTGATTTGGGCTCGACCTTTAGCAAGATGCACGCTATTTTTAGTACGCTGTTGCCACGATAATAGCTTTTACTTCGCGCGGTACAACCAGCCAAAAACATACCGTTGGTCACAACGATAAATAATAAACTGCTCTGCGTGCTCCATGGCGTTCGCGAGGGAACTGACTGCTCGCACTGCTCCTTGTGCGTGCTCCATGGTGCTCGCACTGGTCCTTGTGCTTGCTTCATGTGCTTGCTCTGCTCTCAGACCCAGACCCCAGACAAATACAGCCGGAATTTGCTCCTACGAAATATGAAAAAAAAATCACTTATTTGAAAACCATTCTCGAGGGTGAGGCTGCGAGAGCCGTAGACGGTATACCAATTACGTCAACAAACTATCCTGTTGCTATTTCTGTTCTGAAGGAGAAATTCGGTCGCCAGAACCTCATAGTCACGAAGTTGTAATCTCAGCTGATGAGCATCGCAGTTCCCATGAAAAAGTTTGAAGAACTCAAAGCCACAATTGACTATATGAAGCAACTGCTTCGTCAGCTAGAGGCACAAGGAGAAACAGAAAATGCTCAGCGGATGCTCGTCCAACAATTGATGGCAAAGTTTCCGGTCGGATTTCTAACTAAACTCGAAGAACAACGTAACAAACCCTGTGAACCCTGGTCAACCAGTGACCTACGTGCTGCTATGAAGAAGTATCTCGATGTTCATGCCACAGCCCGCAAAATGGCTGACTTCCAGCACGAACATCGACACAACCAGCCATCATCACACCACCCCAGACAACACGCTAGACCATCAGCCAGCTCAGTCCAGGTCCTTGCAGCACATCAAAGCCTACCACAACGTGCTAGTAAGCCTCTGTCCTGCATCTATTGCAGAGAGCCACACTGGAATGATGAATGTGATCGCCATACAACAATGGACAGCAGAAAGGCCCGCCTGGCTGAAGAGAAGAGATGCTTTCGCTGCCTCAGTGTAGGGCACGCAGCCAACAACTGTCTACGCACGAAAGACCGCAAGTGTGTCCACTGTGGTAGGCTTGGCCACAACCGCTCCCTGTGTCCCACTAACTTTGGCACAATGACCGAGAATCGTCCTTACCAATCCTACAGCACGGCAACAAATGTCGCCACCTACATGGCAAGTGCTACCCAACTTTATCAGCCGCAGTCGGACAGCGCCTCACTCCACTGCAACATCCCCGGCAAGAATGCTCTACTGCAAACTGCTACTACAGCGGTGAGCGGAGCCAATGGGGTTGCAACAGTACGTGTCCTTCTCGATAGTGGTAGTCAACGGTCCTTCATCAGACGGAGTGTGGCACAGTCTCTCAACATGCCTGTTGAACATGGCGAAGTCTTGCGGCTGTCAACTGTCGCTGCAAACAAGCCCACGGATGTACCGACAGAAGTTGTTTCTGCAAGCATTGCCGTTGCTAACAACCAAAAGGTGAAGATGTCTCTTCACACTCTACCCAAGGTCACTGACCCATTTGTCCGCAATGCGATTCCATCGGCTGACATATCTTTCCTACAACTACTGTCATCTGGGTCCTTGGCAGACGTCGTACCAACGGAAGATACACAGGTTTCCATTGACATTCTCATTGGAGCGGATTACTTCTGGGACTTCGTTCACTCGTCCCAGAACAAAGCCGTGTTGCCATCTGGACTGAACCTGAACCCATCTCGCTTCGGCTATCTCCTCACTGGCAGCCATCTCACCGAGTCCGTGCAACCCTCTCCTCGACCGACAACTGTCCTCAGTGCGGTCTGCAGCCCTAATCCACCAGATTCCGGCATCGAACTATGTCACGACGACCAAACTGTCAACAGTCTCAAGGACTTCTGGCGACTCGAGAATATCGGCATCTGGGATTCTCCCTTCACAAATGAGCCTGGATCAGCAAAAACCATCCATCACATGTGCAAAATTTTCAAAAAATATGCTTTCCCTCCAAATTGATCCACCACCACTACTTTCCAGTCTCACAAGATTTTACACCAATCACACCACTCTAAGTGACTGAATAATGAGCTATACTACATGTATGTACAAGCGTTGAAAATGACAGTTCTGTACAAAATTGGCAGATTCGTGTCTGATCTTGTTCTGCCATAACATCACTCAGCTGCCTGCCAAGGAGGAGTACAGTCCTTGGTGATGAACTCGGACACTTGCTTGTCCAAGTAGCTCACCCACTTCGCTGATATACCCGCCGGTTCAATGACGTCCGGCCGAGTGGCAGCGACTGGTGTTGCAGTGACCCCAGGCTTCAGCAGGCATATTTTGGTCTCTTCTCCCATAGGCTCAGCTCGAACAAACACCTTCCCGGGATCTTCAGCGGACACCCGGAAGTGCTGAAACTTTCTGATGCCCTTGATGGGCTGGAAGAACTGAGAAAGATGGCTATCCCAATTCCGCCACTGCCATTCAAATCGGACTGCAGTGTTCGCTGTGCAGGATGTGTTGGTAACATCGACGACATGGTCCATTGTGTCCACATCATGGCTGCGGTAGTTTTGTTTCAATAGGCCAAAGTAAGCGTCAACTGAGCATCTAGTGTGACCCACGCGCATGAAGTTTAGCTCTATAGCATCAGCTAGACCACACATTACACGCCACACTAGGTAGGCAATCACCGATTTGTTCTTGTTTTGTGCGACGCAGTTGTCGGGTGGAGTGTGATGCTACGGTAGCCAGGACAGTTCACTTCTAGGTGGTGGTCAAGCATAGAGATAACACTGGTCGGCCCATGTGCTTTGCCGCCGTCTTCACCAATGCATTCGCCTTCATGGTACACGTAATTAGTCTGCCGTTTCTTGGCCTCTTCACAAATACCAAACAATTGGACCCGGAATCTTACTTTAAAGTACAATGGTCCTACTTGCCGCGTATGAAAAGGCAATTCCAATTGTTGTGCAAAGTCGAAGGTAAGATGGCATACATCATCTGTCTTTTTAGCCGCGTCAATCAAGTCTCGATAATATGCCCGCTCATCCTGTGCATCTTCCAAGTGCATTGCAAGTGCTCGGCTCGCTGCAGCAAACTCCTCTTCATTCCTTGACACTCTGTCGATGTTTATCGCAGTCAGCACACACATCGGAACGGGGCTTCATCACTACAATATCATGTGTTGCATGTTGCCGCCAAATTCTGCACAACCTCGTACTGTACGGCATAGTACTGTCATCGGTCTCTTGGATGTAGTCACGATAAACGTGCTTCTTGCCGTGTGTGGCTGTTAGGTATGTTGGAGCTGCTTTAGCTCTTCCTCGAGGTGCGGCAGGCTGTGGCAGCTGTGTTTTTTATAAATGCCACGACTTGCTCTACAACTTCTGGTGCAGTGGTGTTTCTAGCTTTTCTACCAGCAGACTGATGAGTTGGTAATTCTGATGTGGCTGACTCTGCAATATCTTGTAGTTCTCTGTATTTGTGTTCTCCAAGCCCATTCACTTCCATTAACACGTACTTACACACACTCAGTGACTCCGAGTACATAGTGGCTGTGATTGTACTCGCGCACTTTAGCACGTGGGCTCGTTGGACGCATAGAAGCTGCTACCTGCCCCAACAGGAATTATTTGTTCGATTTATCCGAAAGCTGCTGCATGGACAAAATGAAAGTTTCTAGTCGCTCGCCGTCCAAGGCAGCGAAACAGTTCATGTGTTTGCATTTGCATCCGTCGCTCTGCCAGTCACGAATGCGCGAGTTGAGGAGGCCACGCTCCGCATCTCCGCTGTCGATATCCGACAAGCTAATGAAGGAATCGTTCATGGGATCGACAATATCCAGTTCGTCATCATCCTCATCGGCGATGCTCTCCTCCTCGTAGCCTGCAGCCACACGGACTCGCTTTGCGGCTGGAGCGTCATCCTCACTTTCTTCTGACTCACTTGATGCGTACTGGAAATCTGGGGCCAAGTCATCACCAAAGAATGTCGTGTCGTGGCTGGCGAGAGTGTATTCTGCCTCGGCGTCAACGCCGATCGGTGCGATGCTTGCGCGCCGCGATCGCATTGATTTCGCAGCCATGCCCAGGTACGCAGAGCAAAGACGTTCCGATCACCCGTCTAGCAGCGCCAACTAGTCAATCGAGACAATCAAACGCGGCCTGGTAATTGAAAGTGGACACTCAAGGAAGGACTGCTGACAAAAAAGAAAGGAAGGTGACGAGAAGTTTTTAGATCCGCGACTTTTCTTTCACTCGACTTCAACGTCACTTTTTGATGAGCTTGATATCAAACACAAGCGATGGATTTCGCTGATCCGGGCTCAAATGAAGATGATGTAGCGCTGGACCACTTCCAACACACAACAGTGTTTGACCAGGGGCGCTATGCAGTCAAATTGCCTTGGAAATCAGAACTCACAAAGGATACGTTGCCCGACAACTTTGGCCTCGCACGTGGGCGGATGACAACCTTAGCGAAACGCCTGTCCAAAGACCCACCGCTACTGCAACGGTACAACGATGTCATCCAACAACAACTGGAACGGGACATTATCAAACTGGCACCACTACAGCCTGAAGGCAAGGTCCACTACCTACCACACCATCCTGTCCTCACTCCCGCCAAATCCACAAAGGTACGGCTAGTATACGATGCTTCATCCAAGGCCCGTAAAGGATTGCTAAGTCTCAATGACTGCCTTTACCGTGGTCCCGTCCTGTTGCCTGATTTGTGTGGTGTCTTGCTCCGGCTTCGCCTCAAACCCGTCGTTTTGTCGGCCGATGTGGAGAAAGCGTTTCTGGAGATTAACCTACAACCAACAGAGCGCGATGTCACTCGTTTCCTGTGGTACAAGGACATGTCCAAGCCAGGTGTGATCGAGAACAACCTTGTCACGTACCGCTTCCAACGAGTGCCTTTCGGCATTGTCTCCAGTCCGTTTCTGCTGGCAGCAACTATCCGCCACCACCTGGCCAATGTCGACACAGCAACAGCCCAGCAAATTCAGGATGGCCTGTATGTTGACAACCTGATCACTACTGTTGATTCTGCAGATGAGGCAACTGCCTTCTACAAAGAGGCCAAGTCTACCTTCCAACAGTGCAGCATGAACCTACGTGACTGGCAATCCAACTCCCAATCGGTCATGGAAAAGATTCCAGACAAGGACCAACTTCGGAGCGCACCAGCAAGCATTCTTGGCTTGAAATGGGACTCTGCACAGGATGTCCTGTCCATCAACTCCCCAGCTCAGAGTATCAGTGAACCTACCAAGCGCACGGTTTTGCACCAAGTGGCCAGCGTCTACGACCCTCTCGGCCTGTGCTCGCCAACAACTCTACAGGGCAAGCGGTTCCTACGATGCCTATGGGATAGTGGATATGCCTGGGACGCACCCCTCCACACTGAGCTGCTTCCTGAATGATCAAACCTACAATCAATGCTACAACAGCTGAGCACTCTGTGTATCCCACGCTTCATTGGCCCAATCACAAAGTCCCAGACGTTAGAGCTACACGTGTTTGCTGACTCATCGCAGTACACTTATGCTGCAGCCGTCTATGTACGCTCCATGGATAATGGTCAACCAGTCGCTACCAACCTGGTGTATGCTCGATCCCGCCTGGCGCCGAAATCCAAGTCCACGGACACCAACATGACCATCCCACGGCTGGAACTGATGGGCGCTGTCATTGGAGCAAAGACTGCCAAATTTGTCAAGAACGAAATGCAAATCGCCACCACCCGAACTACCCTTTGGTTAGATGCCAAATGAGTCTTGGCATGGATCACGTCTTCGAGGCCACAGCAACGCTTTATGGAGAACCGTGTCAAGCAAATCAAAGAAATCCCTGATCAGCAGTTCCGGTATGTCGCCTCGGAGGACAACCCTGCCGACCTCGCCACTCGTGGACTCACCACAGCCGACCTGAACAACAACAGCCTTTGGTTGCATGGTCCAGAGTGTGTCCTACTGCCTGACAAGCACTGGCCCACATACACAGTGGACGATACTGCAGAGCCGCAAAGGCCTGATGCCTCGTCTCCAGTGACCTCCATGGATGCAGCTCCGGAATCAGCACAGACGTCGCAACCCACTCGTTCGCTACAGTCAACGCAGTACCTACTACCGGGTCAACACCGACAGTCCTTGGCTTCATTCTAGTCCGCAGCTCAACATTCAACAACGCACTAAGGGTCACATCCTTAGTGCTCAAGTTCATTGCCTAAAAGGTTTGGCACCATCTCCCCGCAACTCGCCAGGAGTCCATTGCAACGAACATGCCTCTCTTAGCCTCAGGGTTGATCAACCCGTCTCGCCATACTGTTCTGAACCTGCTGTTGCGCCATGAGTAGCATCGCTACTCCTACGACGTCTTTCAAGCTGTTCAGCGGGAGGCGCCAATGCCGATTGTGCGACAGCTAGGCATTGCAGTAGCAGCCGACGGTCTTCTCATCTGCCATAGCAAACATGACCCGCTGGACAACACACCTGTTCCACTGCTACATCGTCGCTCAAATCTGAGCAAACTCATAATTGAGCACATTCATCAGCAGTCCCATCATGCGGGAGCAGCACAGACTCTGGCCCAACTCAGAACAACCGTGTGGATTCCCCAAGGCCGAGCCACCACGAAATCTGCACTGAGGTCTTGTGTCACATGTCGCCGGCACGAAGGTCCCAGCTTCTCGAAACCAGCTATGCCACCACTACCGAAGGAACGAGTGCAGCGCTCTGAACCATTTCAGTTCACAGGCTTGGACATCTTGGGACCCCTCTTGTTCTCAACAGAAGGCAGCCAGTCCAACAAGCTGTGGGTGTGCCTCTTTACATGCCTTTCAACCAGAGCTATTCACCTGGAGTGGATGGATGACATGACCACTGAGACGTTCCTCGACTGCCTGAGGCGATTTATCAGCCGCAGAGGATGCCCCACGAAGATCCTGAGTGACAACGCCCCTCAGTTCAAGGTTGCCAGCACCATCCTCAACGACCGCTGGGCTAAAATTGTCCGTGACCAGCAAGTTGCAGCCTTTAGCCAGCACCACAATGTGCAATGGAAGTTCACAACTGAGTATGCGCCGTGGATGGGAGGTGTAGTGATGTAATCATGTACATATGTATAGTGTGCGCATGCATGCATGCTTGCAGTAGAGAACTCGCAGAGCTTGAAGACCAAGCCTGCAATGGCTACCTCCAGACTTGTATTGTTGTAGTGTTGTCCATCTACATTGGCGCAGTGAACAGGTCAAGATGACAACGAAGGGCAGAGTGCCCAAGGATTTTGTACCCAATTACGCCGGCGACATCGGGGCCGATTTTGAGCTTTGGCTTGAGGATGTCAATGACTACTTAGCAATTTGTAATGTTTCTACTGCTGCTGACAAAAAGCGTTTATTTTTGAATTTGGCCGGACTCTCAGTTCGCAAAGTTGTGAAGGGTCTGGTTATTCCTTCTCCGCCAGCAAATGATGATGGTTCTCCTGGAGACGAATACGTAGCACTGACGGACGCCGTTCTGGCGCACTTCCGTCCCACCATCAATACGACGTCAGAACGTTACAAATTCCGGCAGCTCAAACAAGGGCCGGAGGAATCCGTCGCCACCTTCGTTGGCCGTTTACGAGAGAGAGTGGACTTATGTAAGTTCGGGGCGACGGATGTGGACAGCGTGGTAAACTCCCAGGTGCGAGACCAGTTGGTTGCAGGTTTGAAATCCCCCGAAGTTCGTCGCGAGTTGCTCAAGGAGTCCAGAATCACCCTCGCAGATGCCATCACCAAAGCAGTGGCACTGGAAACCTCCCATGCGGAGAGTAAGCTGTATGATCCGCCGGCACAGCCTGCCAATCAGTTAAGCTCAGTGGCTGCCGTTAGTGCGACCAGACAGCACCGCAGACAGCCACGTACGGTATCTGGTTCTTGCGAGTACTGTGGCCGTACCCATACTAAGGGAAAGTCATTTGCCCTGCAGCCAACATCCGCTGTCGCAATTGTAGCAAGGTCGGAAATTTTGCGGCCGTATGTCACTCGCAATGCTCTGGATTAGATGCTAACGCCGTCGACGAGGAGCCCGCCGACCTAGCTGACCAGGCTCATTTGGTTGATGACACCGTGTACATAGCTGAGCAGACCGGGTCACACCGCCAGTTCCTCGCATCGCTATTGGTGGATGGCAAGGAGTGTGAAGGTTTGCTGGATACCGGTGCAAGCCGTACTATTCTCACCGATGACATTGTCCAGCCTACCCGCAGCAGTAATCGTGTCCTCAAGGCGTACACAGGCGGGGAGATTGCAACTTTAGGCATGGCTGATGTAACCATCGCATCTCCTACGCGTACCATGTCTTGTAGTTGTTTTGTTGTACCCCATGGGAAACATCGTATTCTGTTCGGCCAGGATGTGATCTCTGAACTTGAGCTGTTGGTTCCAGCGCACCTGGTGGACACTGGCAATTTAGTTGACACCGCACCAATTTCCATCTCCGTGGATGCTAAAGCTAGGCCGGTGGCTCAACCAGCACGACGTCCCCCATTCAGCGCCAAGGCCGACATTGAACATGAACTGCATCGTCTTGTCAAGGCAGATATCATCGAGCCAGAAGAAGCTTCTGGATGGGTATTGCCGATCGTCCCAGTCCGTAAGTCAAACGGCACCTTGCGTTTATGTGTTGACTATCGGCAGTTGAACAAGTCTATTGTTAGAGAACGACGTTCATTGCCAACCATTGATGAAATTACTACGGAGCTTGCGGGAGCGGAGGTTTTCTCGGTTTTGGACGCAGAGTCTGGTTTTCACCAGCTCTTGCTTGACGACCAATCCCGACCGCTTACCATGTTTACCACACACTGTGGTCTCTATCGTTTCAAACGACTGCCATTTGGCATATCCTGTGCTCCCGAGATATTTCAGCGTGTTGTAACTGATCTCCTTTCGGGTTTGCCTGGTGTTGTTGTCTATATAGATGACGTCTTGGTGCATGGTCGCAACCGGGCGGAACACGACGCACGGCTCGCTAGCGTTTTGGAACGACTCAAAGCTGCTAATCTCTGCCTCAACTGGGGCAAGTGTTGCACTCGACTGACATGTGTCAAGTATCTCGGCCATGTCCTGACGAAGCAAGGTGTTCAACCCGACACATGCAAGCTTCAAGCTATCAGTGAACTGTCGGAGCCCACATGCCTCACCGACGTTCAGCGTTTTCTCGGAATGGTCACCTATCTGGGCAAGTTTGTTCTTCAGCTGTCTCAAGTAACTGAGCCACTTCGTTCGATCGTCAAGCAGCCAGAGCCATTTGTAGCTACTGAGAGCCTGATTGCGGCATTCAACGCAGTAAAGCAGGCAGTCGCTTCATCTCTGCAGACATTGGCGTACTTCCGCCCATCTCCAGATGTTCGTACGGCTGTCAGCTGCGATGCTTGGCCTCAAGGTTTGGGCGCTATCCTCTGGCAGCACGACGACAAGGGCCAGTGGGTCCCAGTCACTTGTGCCAGCCGATCATTGACTGATGTGGAGACACGCTATTCGCAGATGGAGCGTGAAATGCTGGGTGTGGTATTCGCTCTAACTCGTTTCCGCCAGCACGTTCTTGGCCGGGATGTGGACGTCTTCACGGATCACAGACCACTGCTCCATATAGTTCAGAAGCCGTTCGATGACGTCCCACCACGTCTCCAGCATTGGCTAGTCTCTCTGATGCCGTATTCGTACTCACTCAAGCACATCCCAGGAAAGCAACTATTGTGCGTTGACGCTTTGTCTCGTGCTCCGCTGAAGACCACTGTCTCGTTTCCAGCTGAGTCCCGGTCATTGAATGAGTACGTCAACATGGTTCTTGAGGCAGCACCAGTCAACCTTGAGGAGATCCGCCGTGCCACTCAAGACGTCGCAACGCTCCACAGTGTCCTGCAGCGTGTGCTCACCTCATCCTGGTGCGATGCCTCGCCCGCTGAGCAGCCGTACTATGTCGTCAGAGATCAACTCACTGCAGCTGACGGTGTGTTGCTATTGTCGGCACGTGTTGTGATACCAGAAGGGCTACGCCATTCCGTCATGGCATTAGCGCATGAGGGACACCCGGGCCAGGAAGCCTTTCAAGATTCCCTCCTGCAGAGGGTTTTGTGGCCAGGGCTCACCAAGGACGCTAGTCTGTATGTGGAACGTTGCTCCGAGTGTTGGCGACGGCGCACAAACAGTCGGCAAGATCTTCTCCCCACTGAGATTGAAGGCGTGTGGGAGAAACTGGCAATCGACCTGGTATCTATTGAGGGCCACTCTGTTCTCTCCCTCATTGATTATGGCTCCCGGTACCCTATCCTCAAGGTTCTGCCCTCTACAACCACTACAGC
The DNA here is from genome assembly GCF_964019385.1 of Sycon ciliatum. Classification (NCBI taxonomy): domain Eukaryota; kingdom Metazoa; phylum Porifera; class Calcarea; order Leucosolenida; family Sycettidae; genus Sycon; species Sycon ciliatum. The sequence continues at coordinate 26,479,994 of NC_088651.1, read as the reverse complement.
TATCGTGGACGAGCTAGATGAAGTGTTTGCCCTATTCGGTTTACCGTCTGTACTGGTTTCGGATAACGGGCCTCAGTTTGTGTCGGAGCAGATGACCACTTTCTTGCAGCGGCTGGGCATTCGTCACATCCGCTCCAGCCCACGTTATCCACGTTCCAATGGCATGGTGGAACGACTCCATCGTCTCGTCAAGGAAAGAATGGTGGCACTGAAGCCTCATTTACCTTTCCGTCGACGACTGAACCAGGTTCTGTTCGACGTCCGACATTCTCGACACCGCATGTTGGGAACCTCTCCAAACGAGGTTTTTTTCTCTCGCCCATTGCGTAGCCGAGTTCCTACCATGATCCCTCCTCGCATTGTCAACCCCAGCATCCAGCTGAGAGCCAAGGCCACAATGGCACGTGATCATGACGCTCGTCGAGAGTGAAGGCCTTGCCACATCTGCAGCCGGGCAAGCAGGTGATCCTCCATGACGGATACAATGAACCAGCCAAGCCGTGGACCGTGGTGAAGCAGTACGGGAGGCTAGTGGGAGTAACCGACGGTGTCCGGATTCTGCTTCGTAACCGCCAACATGTCAGAAAATTGGTCTCACCTGCTGCTGCATCGTCTGATTGGCCTGAGTTTGTTGCCTCCGTACCCAAGTCACCGCTGTCCACTCTCTGTTAGTGTTCCGGTTCCGACTAGCCCGGCCGCACCACAATCGGCGACAGGTAGTGAGCCATTGGTGCCAGCGTCAACGGAAGCTGAGGCCCCTCTCACCCGTACTGCACTTGCTGACGCCTCACCCGCGTGTTCTTCACCTCGTCCAGGTTCTCCTAGCGATGTCTGCAGGGATCAGACCAGCTCACCAGCCAGTGAGTCTCCCAAGCGATTTTATGATGGCATGAAAACCCGTTCTGGCCGTCAGGTAACCCTTACAGAGAAGACCAGAGCGGCTTATGGATGACTGCTGCTGCTGCGGGACAGTGTGTCCATGGACACGTAGAGACCATTTTACCGTTTTTTTGTGCTGAACTTTTTTGTTTTCTTCCTCGTTCACAGCCGCTTGTCGGTAGTATGTAACGTGGTTGTGTTTTGTTTTTCTCAGTGATTTGCAGTTTTGAATGACTGGCGCATGGCGTGCCCATTCGCATCGGTTTTTTCCTTCTTTTCTTCTTTTTGTTTTTTCTCTTCAATTAATTGTATTTTCCTTCTTCACTTAGTTCCTTTATTTTGATTTCTTCTTCTTCTACTTCTTTTTTTATTTGAAGGGGGAGATGTAGTGATGTAATCATGTACATCTGTATAGTGTGCGCATGCGTGCATGCTTGCAGTAGAGAACTCGCAGAGCTTGAAGACCAAGCCTGCAATGGCTACCTCCAGACTTGCTTTGTTGTAGTGTTGCCCATCTACAGCGTACGCGACACTTCTCCCAGTTTAAGCGCAGGTTGGCTTCGCTCAAACGACGGAGTACGGCAGCCATGCGCTCGTCGTGTTCCTGACGGTTGCGGGCATAGATGAGAATGTCCTCAATATAGACGACTCCCGGTAGGCCGGCAAGGATGTCAGACACCACACGGTGAAATATCTCCGGTGCGCAAGCCATGCCAAACGGGAGTCTCTTGAATCTAAAGAGGCCCTTGTGAGTGGCGAAAGGGGTGAACGGACGAGATTCATCGGCCAAAGGAAGCTGGTGAAAGCCAGATTCAACATCCAGAACGAAGAACACTGTTGCACAGGCCAGCTGCGCATTGATTTCGTCAACGTTGGGAAGTAGGTGACGCTCCCGGACTACGCTCTTGTTTAGGACGCGGTAGTCCACGCAGAGACGCAAAGCACTGCTTGATTTCCTGACCGGCACCAACGGTGAGACCCACGGAGTAGCTTCTCGCACTGGCTCGATTATGTCATGCTTCACCAGACGATCCAACTCCTTGGCAATTTCATCCCGGATGCTGAAAGCGTGACGACGGGGTGGGAGTGCTGTTGGAGTGGTGTCAGGGTCCACTGTGATAGAGATGGGCGTCACGTCACGTTCACCACATTGACTTCAGCAGACGTCAGCAACTCCAGTTCGGAGATGACGTCCTGGCCATACAGGATTTGGCGGCCAGACGCGACTGGAACAACTACATACGATGCTGCGTGATCCAACAGAGACCGTCACATCAGCCATACCGAGTGTCGAGATGACGCCGCCATTGTACGCTTTCAAGATTCGATCACTCTTTCGCTTTGGCTGGACAACATCATCGGTTAGCACTGATCGGGTAGCACCGGTATCCAGTAGTCCTGCACAGGGACGGCCGTTGACGATCAGCGTCTTACGAAACAATTGCTGGTGCTAAGAAGTATCCACTGAGAATGCGTAATCACAGAAATAGTTGACGTCATCCTCCTCCACCTGTTCGGATGTCATGCGTGCATTATCAGACTTGCGCGACAGGCATACTGTTGTAAAGTGGCCGACTTTTGAGCAGTTGCCACAAGTAGCATCCGCTACAGGGCAATGCTGCTTGCCTCTTGGATGAGAGCGGCTCCAATCTCTTCGGAGGCGTGGGTTCGAATCCCACCGCTGCCACCAGTGTTAGCTGCTTCCGGAAGTCCCCTCACACCGGAACACAGGGGTTTGTTATGATTGGATTATTTGTATTCGACAAGAGTGTAGACAGAAGGAGAATAGGACAACGACCACTCAAGACTAGACTAGAACAGAACAGAAAAGAACAAAACTGAACACAGAACTGTAGACCCACTGGAGCATGCGCTCTTCTATGTGAGTGGCTCTCATCACCAAGGGGAACGAGCGGGAATTACGAATCGTGAGTATGTATAGGTCGTAGCATAAATACACCTATTACACTTGCACTTCCCAAACTTCTTGTGCGCAAATGCAGGCTGGGAGTGTGAAACACGATAAATGTGAGAGAATGAATTCGACAATGGAGTAGCAGCAGCGTCACCATAAAGCTTGCTGTCCGTGATAGAGGACTCGAGTGCCACAGCTTTGCTCACAGCATTGGCTAGTGTCAACTTTGACTCTTTGAGAAGTTCTTTACGTAGCTCCTGGGATCGCAGGCCCTCGATCAACCGGTCACGGATTTGTCCCCGATCGATGGTGTCCACGGCAGTAGACGCAAATTCACAGCGATCAGCTACTTCGCGCAGACGTCCTGGACAGGAGACTGCACTCTTGAACATTATCCTTTCACGTTGTCACATGTTGCACGTTGATACTATTAGCAGTGCTGCCAAATAGTTTTCGCCTAAAATCGGACACCCTTCACCGCCAAGGCTGGCCACATGGTGCGAATTTTTCTCCTCGGCAAATTTTTACAGAGAATTCAAAAATATCGCCTAAAACACCATGAAAATTCGCTAAAAATATACAAATAATCTACGTGGAGATAAAAGTTTAATAATAGCTATGAAAAGTATGAATGCCGCAGACATCACCACGCAACATGACAATTGTTTGAGTGTGTATGATGATTCCCACTTCTCTGTACTGTGTCGTGCCCGTTATGTCCAGCAGTTGAAGGTCCTTGAAGCTGTTTGTATTCGTACGCATAAGCCCGATTTGTGTAAGCAAAAAGAACATGTTTTAGCACTTAGGTTATTTTCGTGAGTTTGCACCCCGTGTTCATGAGTTGTTTCTGCACTGTTCATGCCCGTTTGTCACACTTACTCTTTATTTTAGTTCTCACTTTTTGTAATACTTACCACAAGTTACCCGTCATGTGTCACACTTCTTTGGATTTTTAACCTTTGTTTTTCCGTTGATCTCTTTAGTTCCGTATTTCCACTGATGATCGGAACGTGAAAATCGATTTTGGAAACACACAAAACCATACCTTGAACAAATTGTCATGTTGCGTGGTGATGTCTGCGGCATTCATACTTTTCATAGCTATTATTAAAATTCGCTTCGTTGCCATGGTAACCCCATAGTTGTCATGAATTTTGTAATGATGAGTGTGGCAAGAGTACATGAAAACCGGGTTTTCATGTACTCTTGGTGTGGTCGCACACTGACTCCGTACAGACTGTATTAGTGTCGAGCAACGAGCGGTGGACAAAGTGAAAGGACTTCTTGCATGTTATTTTGTTGTACTTTGTGACAGTCGAATTGTCTCAGTGTTACTAGTTTATCGTTAGCTTACTAGTTTGCTGTTTGAATCTGCGTTTGGTTTATTTATTGTTTATTTGACACGTCTTTTCTGTGTCTTTTGTTTTGGTTGACGTCATGAGGTCACATGGCTACGCGGACTGTACTCAGTCGCGGATCCTTCTGCAGAACTGGCTACTTTTCGGTTGCTTTTGGATTCCTTATTTGATGCATGTAAATTAGTGTAGATTAGTGTAGTACGTTGGCGTCGTTTGCGCTGCTGTGGGTGCTTTGTAGGCGTACGTGAATGTGCACGTTCTGCTGAGGAGAGCGTTTTGGCTTTCGCTTGCTCTACTTGTTTCTTCGATATTTTCCTTTTCCAGTTAGTTGTTGTTCCTTCCGTGATGGACGGATAGCTTTCTTTCCCTCTTGTTTTACCTATATTCATATTTCTTGCAATGTAAAATATCACCCCAAAAAATTATGTTTTGCAACGAGTGCTATATAGTAATAAAAGGACTTGAGAACTTGGGCAGGCAGGCACTCGGTGTTTCTAGTGAATTTATTTTCGGTTCGATTTATTTGTGTTTCGATTTATTTGCATTTATTTGGCACAGCGACGCGGACGCTATAGTAGGGACTTCAGACCACGTGACTTCTTGGCCCAAAAGCGTGCAAATCGACGCCTGCACAAATCGTGTGATGGTCATAATGTCAAGTCGTGTAAAGAAATGTGGAACCGTTTTTCGAAATGAAGGAAGTCTTGTACAGTTGGAGAAAGTTTCGGTTCGTCTTGGTGGAGCTTGCCTTCGTTTGGGACCAGCAAGAATGGAGCTGTTACGTTCATTTTTGACGGAGATACGTATGCGGATGGAAGGGAAAGGTGAGAAACTATATGATCCGTCCGGGTCCCCTTCTTGAAAATGTGATATTCGTATTCTACGACCTCAAATTAGTCTAGGTAGAAGGTAATCTTTATTGTTTTCACCTTCCAGAAGACCTATTTCTTGCATTATTCCTCTTTGTACTTTGCCGTGCAGCGCCGCCATAGTCAGTATGGAAAGCAGCGAGAAGAATCCTGCGCTAAATGATGCTGATGTACAAATTGAATTGCTCTTGGCTGTTTCGGTCTATGCCCCCATTCTTGTCTCCAATGCTGTTATGCTCGATCTGGTTGAGCTCGGCAAGAATAGCTGAAAGAGTGCCGAACTGGAAGATTTGCTGTATATTTTTGTTGCTATTTGCTGTATCTCTGCTGATGTGCCTGCTACGATTAACCCAGCCAATACAATGTCCTGTACATGTACATGTTGAGCTTAGTGAGTGCCTCTTCCGTGATCATTCTATTTCTTGACACCAACAGTCCGAAGCTATCTCAGGACTGTATTATCATTGTCTCCTGTTACTAACCACTACATTGTAAACCATGCTATTCAGCTATTTCATGCGGAGAATCAAGATTGTTTTTAGATCTGGTGTGCGGTTGCTATGCCTTGCTAAGGAAAGTGGGTTCTCTCAGTTTGACATATCTCTCTGATGTCAAATGTGTGGGACGTTTGTCGGAAAAATCCGTTGATAGGCGATGACTATTTTGCTTGTAACTAACTTTAGTTTCCTTTGTCCGATTTAGAAAAACTAAAGACCAAACTCCTCAGGAAGCTCTAACCTATCCAAAAAGCTAAACATAAGCAGAAAACCGATTTGAAAAAATGGTCTGAAGTCCCTTCTACTAGTCGCGTACCCTTATGCAGATACGTCTACTTTTTGAGTGCATTAATTTTGGTGTCCTTATTTTGATGCATGTAGATTAGTGCAGTACGGTGGCTTTGTTTGCGCTGCTGCGGGTGCGCTGTAGGTGCACTTGTACGTGCACGTTCTGCTGAGGAGAGCGTTTGGGCTTTCGCTTGCGCTGCTTGGTTATTCGATGTTTTCCTTTTCTGGTTGTTGTTGTTCCTTCCGTGATGAACGGATAGTCTTTCTTTCCCTCTTGTTTCACCTGTATCATATTGTTCCTGTATCCTGTAAATATCCCAAACTGAGTCGTGTGAGCTTGTTGTCGGTTGGATCAAATTATGGCGATCACGCCAGGATAGACACGCTGTTTGGTCCAGTGGCGCTGACAGGAAATGGCCACGATGATCGAGGAGAGAACCAGTGAGGGCGCAGGATACTCGGCAGAGTCCGCGGGGGGACTGCTGTTGGAGGAGCGGTTGCTGCGAGTTGGTAAGGCCCTGGGTTTCGAGGGGAGCCGACTCGCGCAGTACGTGGAGAAAAGGGTGAAGGAGGTCAACGCTCGAAGGGAGCAGGCTATCCAATGGGAGGAGGCGCGTGCTCAACGGGAGCATGCGTTCCGAGCGGCCGAAGCGGAGTTGCGAGGGGAGCGCTCTGCGGTGGAGGCTGCATCTACTTGTGGACTAGTGGACATCAGTGCTGTGGGGGTAATGACAGTCCCAAGTACAAGTACCAGGATTACGTTTCCAATGTACAAGGAAACAACGGTTGTGTTTGACCAAGAGGCGCGTGGACGACAAGCGTCAATGGAGAATCAGTCGGTCGCTCCAACAACCCAGCACAGTGGACAGTGCTTTGGAGTGTCAGCCATGGATACGGCTGAGGTGGAGACGGAAATGAAGGTCGTCAATGGTAACAGCGCAGTGGACACAAAAGCCGGATGCACTGTGTCGGTGGCCTGTATCGAGGCAAAAATGGAACGGCGGTGGCAGATGGAGGAGCCACCACGTGTACCGAACAATACGCGTGAGAACCCAGCGAAGCGGTTTGAAGCGCAGTGCCTAGTTGTTTCATGGAGGAAGGCTAACCAACGACCGCCAGAAAGTGATGTGCCGGAAGCCATCAAGTTGATGAAAAGATGGAATGTCAGTCGCAGGATACAGCGCCTGGGTAACGTGCTCAGGGAAGAGTACAGCGACGATGATCAGCGGTGTCTTGCACGCAGTCGTATTGATCGTGGCGTCCGGAATACCAGAGTCGATTTTGGTGTTCGTGCATTCGTTTGTTTAGGATTATGATCCCCAGGAAGTCCTTTGGTGGGGAGTGATGTCACGCAACGAGCAGTGGACAAAGTGAACGGACTTCTTGCATGCGATTTTGTTGTACTTTGTGACAGTCGAATTGTCTCAGTGTTACTAGTTTATCGTTAGCTTACTAGTTTGCTGTTTGAATCTGCGTTTGGTTTATTTATTGTTTATTTGACACGTCTTTTCTGTGTCTTTTGCTTGGTTGACGTCCTGAGGTCCCATGGCTACACATACTGTACTCAGTCGCGGATCCTTCTGCAGAGCTGGCTACTTTTTCGGTTGCTTTTGGATTCCTTATTTGATGCATGTAAATTAGTGTAGATTAGTGTAGTACGTTGGCGTCGTTTGCGCTGCTGTGGGTGCTTTGTAGGCGTACGTGAATGTGCACTTTCTGATGAGGAGAGCGTTTTGGCTTTCGCTTGCGCTACTTGTTTCTTCGATATTTTCCTTTTCTAGTTAGTTGTTGTTCCTTCCGTGATGGACGGATAGCTTTCTTTCCCTCTTGTTTCACCTGTATCATATTGTTCCTGTATCCTGTAAATATCCCAAACTGAGTCGTGTGAGCTTGTTGTCGGTTGGATCAAAATTAGTGTATTGTAGTTACGAATTGTGTACAGAACTGTCACATGCTGCAAGGGCCGTATTGTCAAGACATGCTAGGTCGCTTGCAATATTGGTGCGGTGCGTATTACTGCTATGCATTTCGCGAGCGTAATAATTATTTGTTAGTCTGTTAGAATTACATCACGAGTGCCTATCTGTTACGTCTACGTCGAGACACATTTTATGATACAGCAGTTGCTTTTTTTTTCTTTTTTTTTTACGAGAAACCACGAACCTCGAGAACAGAATACTGCATGATAGAGGTGGTTGCAGATGCAACTGTGGTGGTGAAACTGGAGCATCTCCGCCGACCTGAGGTCTCTGCTTCAGCGACACTTCAGAGCACCAAAAACTGGGGAGGAGTAGGCACAGGGGGAGGGGAGGGGGTACATTTATATAGAGGAAGGAAAACTGAAAAATGATACATGTGATAGAGGAAGAAAAAATTCTAATAAAAAATAAAAATAAAAAATAAAAAATATATAAAATAATAAAAGATAAAAAAATAAAAAAATAAAAAGGGGGAGTCAGGGTGCAAGCAGAGAGGGTGTTCAGGGAGTGTTCAGAGGGAATCTGTGGCTGAACGCCAGTCTCGGCTGCGCTATGCGTGTTCGTACGACGACATGTTCACGAGCGGAATATCTTGTGAATTGTTCTAATTGATTATACAAGTAGAATTGTTGACACACTAATTGGTTGCAATGTACATGTACTTACTAGTACTTGATCCGTTGCATTATCGCCATCCGCGGCAACTCCACTACGATCTACTTGGCGAAACTTACACCCTGTCTGTAACAGTCCAACTAACTTCAGTAGTCATTCTTGGAATAAGCAATGATCCTTGCCATAATGCATTCTTATATACATGAACAAGCAATGATGGACATAACACCTAACAGCAGCAGCGTGATAATAGCAGGTGATAAGTGTATCCTATTCCTAGTGTTAGTAGTAACAGTGAATCTGTTACACCATTCCCCCCTCTCAACTGTCAGAACAGTACCAATTCGAAGGAACAGTTATGGTAACTAATGATCATGCATGGATATGTGGAATGCATGGTAGCCGAAATCAACACTGATGAACTCAAGATCCAGTGCATGTCCTCTGCAAATAACGCCTGGCTGGCAGGGAAGCACTATCCTAATTATGCAGAATGCTACATTTCTATTGCAACACGTAGAAACTAGCAATACAACTGTGGCTGCCAATTAAATAGCAATTTTATGAAAAACGGTCCAGGTAGGTTTTCAGCGGAATAATAGCGTTTCCTGCTTCATCCATGAAGTATTCCTCCGGCTCCCAGGTGGCATCTCGGTAGCCCTTCCATTTCACTAGGTACTGTGTGCGCCGTCCTCTCTTCTTGTGCGACAACACCTTTTCGACAATGTACCGCGTATAGCCATCCGCATCGGTTAGGGGTGGAGGTGCCGGCTGAGTACGGCCCGGTATCTCATTGCCATGGTACAGCTTGAGGGCAGCAATATTGAACACTGGATGGGCCCGAATGATTCTTGGAAGAGCTAATCTGTACGCATTCGGGGCCACTTTCTTCTGCACCTTGAACGGCCCATACCACTTGAGCCTTAATTTATGTGAAGGCCTGTCTCGTTCCTCGGGCGTCAGCAGGAAGTCCCTGAAGACCAACACCTCATCCCCCTCCTTCAGGGCGTCCTCCACCCGTCCTGGATCCGCATACAATGATTGCCGGGCCTGCGCCGCCACGATGGCATCCTGTGCCTCACGTAGTGCCTCTACGCGGCCATCCAGCCATGACAGCGGACCATTCGTGTCCATGCCAGCTCCAGCTTTCTGCTTCGTCAATAAGCTCGAGGGAGTAACTGGATGGCATCCATGGTTGAGGAAAAATGGCGTGTTACCTGTTGACGCTTGATCGGCATTGTTGATCGCAAACTCACATAGCGATAGGAGTTCATCCCAATTGTTTTGCCTATGGTTGACGAAAGCTCTTAGCGTATCCTCAATGACACGGTTCACACGCTCAGTCATGCCATCGGTCTGCGGGTGGTTGGCCGTGCTCATTTTTAGCTCCGCGCCAAGAATACTGAAAACCTCCTTGAAGAACGCCGACGTGAATCGCGGATCTCGATCACAAACTATCGTTTTGCTCAAGCCATGGGCAGCAAACACATGATCCACGTACAATCTGGCTGCCTCCTTAGAGTCAACATGAACAGTCGTCGGGATCAGGTGCACATACTTCGTCAGACGGTCCACAAAGGTTAGAATGGCGCTATGTCCTCGGCAGGTCAGCGGCAGTGCCATGATGAAATCCATGCTGATGTCTGTCCAGGGCTGTTCGGGGACTGGAAGGGACTGCAACAGTCCTGCCTTGGTCTGGCTACTCTTTACGCGTTGGCACCGGTCGCAAGATTTAACGAAGTCCTTCACAGTACTTCTCATGCCTGGCCAATAGAAGTATCTGCTCAGCTTCAGGTAGGTCCTGTCTCTCCCCGGATGGCCGGCCGTCAGGCAATCATGATTCTGTTTGAGCAGTTGCAGCCGTACCGGACCGCGAGGAATGCAGAGGCGAGCATCGCCCGATGTTACTAGGTACAGCCGCCGGTCCACACTGTTTCAGACGTATCGCTCATGCATGACGTCTTCGCTGCAAGCCATCAAGCGCTTGATTACTGGCGAAAGCTCTGGGTCACTATCATACCCTGCTGAGATCTGATTCGCAATTCCTTGATTCACATCCAGAGAGAACTCGATTCCATTCAGTTCCTAGTCTGGTCGACGTGACAACGGGTCTGCTATGTTACACTTCCCTGGCTTGTGATGTACCGTGTAGTCATAGTCGGCCAGGAATTCAATCCATCGAGCCTCTCTCTTGGTTAAGTTTGGTTTGATCCTGAGGTAGACAACTCCCATGTTGTCGGTGTAGAGTTGAAAGTGGCGAAATAGGTAGACTCGCCAGCACTGCAGGGCGTACACTACAGCAAAAGTTTCTCGCTCGGCGGCCGTGTAATTCCGTTCGGCAGAAGACAGCTTTCGGCTCACGTAAGCCACAGGATGCCAGGACTGGTCCTCTGCTTGCTGCGTCCAGACTCCTGCCACAGCAAAGTCATTTGCGTCAGTCTCAACGCGGAAATCCTGACTGACGTTTGCTAGTCGCAACACTGGTGCATCCAGCAGAGCAGACTTCAATCGCTCAAATGCCTCCTGTCGAGTCTGATTCCACTCGAAGCGCACATGTTTCCCTGTCAGTTCCTCCAGGGGTTTGGAGATGGCCGAGAAATGGTTGATGAACCTTCGAAAGTAATTAGCGAATCCCAGAAACTGTCTTACGTGCGTGACCGTCGTCGGGACAGGCCAGTTATGCACGGCCTTGATCTTCTCTGGATCTGGAGAAATGCATTGGCCGTCTATCCGGTGCCCAAGAAACAGAACGTCTGTCCGGCCGAATTCACATTTAGACGGTTTGCAATATAGCTCATTCCTCCTGAGGGCGTTTAAGATGGTTCTGACATGATCGAGGTGCTCCTCCCATGATTTGCTGAATATGAGGATATCGTGTAGAAACACCACAACGAATTTACGCAGGTATGGCTGGAGGACACTGTTCATCAAGGTTTGGAATGTTGCCGGGGCATTTGTTAGGCCGAAACCCATCACTGTGAACTGAAAGTGACCGAATGGGGTATTTATTGCTGTCTTCGGAATATCTGTTTCTTCTATTCGAATCTGATTGTAACCGGACCTCAGATCTAGCTTGGTGAAATACGCACTGCCTTGGACGGTATCAAAGAGGTCGTCAATATTCGGTAGGCATGCCTTGTTCTTAATGGTTATGCGGTTTAGCTCACGCCAGTCGCAAACCATTCGAAGTGTTCCATCCGCTTTCTTTACGAAGAACACAGGGGCTCCGTATGGGGATTTCCTGGGCTGGATGAATCCTCTACGGAGCAGCTTGGCGAGCTGAGCTTGAAGCTCATCCATCTCTGGTTTTGGTAAACGATATGCTGCACGAGATGGCGGTTTAGCTCCTTCTTCCGTTTTTATCTCGTGATCTGCGCCTCTTCTGGGTGGCAGCTTGTTTGGAAGCTCATCGGGAAAGACGTCCCCGAACTCCTTCAGCAGGTCCTTGAAATCCTTCTGATCCTCCCTACCCGGACTATCCACCGTCTGTGGCTCGTCCGGATCTGCTGTCACATACGCTAGGATTCCTTCTGCGCCACCTCTCATTGCATGCCTACCCTGCTTCCCTGAGATGAGGAACGTCTCGATCGGTGGGTTGGATTTGTCCATGCCATCACTTTCACTCGGTTGATAGATGATGGATCCACCCTCCAGCTTGATTTCATTGGTACGAAAATTGATCTGAGAGGTGGCGCAGAAGGAATCCTAGCGTATGTGACAGCAGATCCGGACGAGCCACAGACGGTGGATAGTCCTGGTGGGTCTGCCATGGTTTGCCGAGGATCACGTCATACCGCGTCATAGGGAATACTAGGAACTGTTGGTGCTCGCTAAAGTCGCCGACTACTATCTTCAAGCTGTCCGTTTTCGTAATAGGCTGTGAGCGGACCGATCCATCAGCAAGTGTGACGTTCAGGACGTCGCTACTGGTTGTTGTGGAGATGTTGTGCTTCTTGACAAGGTCAGTTGAAATGAAGTCGTGGGTTGACCCAGAATCCAGTAGCATGGGAACGCGACGTCCATTTATCTTGCCCTAGACGCGCATTAGGTCGTGTTCGTTGTCGGCGGAAATGCTCCCTGTGCTGGCGGTTACTTCATTAGGCCGGCCAACAGTATCAGGTGACGAATGCTTGACAGGCGAGGCTTGAATTTCGGTCTCCTCGAGGCGTGGTTCCTCATTTGCTAAGGGGCTGAATTTGTTCTGAACTTTGATTCGTGGCCTATTGATGGGTGCTCTCGTGTTCGCCAGTAGTCGCACTCCCTTCCTTACTGGCGTCCATCGTTTAAAGAAGGCTTGCTTGTGGCGTTCCTCCCTCCTTCTGGACAGAATCTGGCAATATGGCCGGGTTTCCTGCAGGTGAAACACAGCCTTGAACGACCTTCTGGCTCCCTGGTTTCTCTCCCACCGGATGGTGTTGGTTGGCTTGACCAGGGTCCAGGCTGGCGCCTCTGATGCCCTGGTGCGCACACTGCCTTGGCGTAGCTTGCTTGGGCTAGCCGCATCGACTGGTCTGCTGAGACCGCAGCTCATATGGCTTGGGCCAAATGTTGCGGATGCTCCCTAAGTACCTCACCGCTTAGGCCCTGAGCCAGCCCACGCGTGAACAAGATAGCTCTGGAGTGGTCATCAAGCTCGGGAACTTGTAAGCTAAGCCGCGAAAATTTGTTGATGTATTCGTCAAGAGTCTCATCTTGGTGAAGAGCGAATAAGTCGATGCGCGCCTGTTCCCTGCCATAAACCGGGCCGTACACTTCTCCCAGCTTGCTCTTCAGCTCTGGCCAGTCGGAAAACAGCGTGTTTGCCTCCTGAGAGGCGATAAACCAAAGACGAGCGTTGCCCTCCAGAAAACTCGCCGCGTAGCTCAAGCGCTCCTCCGCGTTGTCCAGCTGCAGGGACTTCATGGCGAGTTCGATGGCGAAGGCCCACTCCTTGAACTCTCTTGTATCTCCACGAAACACAGGCGGAGACTTAACATGGCGCATGCGTGGCCTCTCTCCGCTGGGAGCTTGAGCACGTCTTGGCGTTTGATCTGATCCATCGCACTGACCGAGTGCGATAAGGTGATTCAGACGCTTCTGAATCTCGAATATACCGTAGGCGACTAATGCGGCCACTGCGCATAGCCCGAACATGACGAAAAGAAAAACCATCCTCTTGCTACCAGTGGAACAGTCCAACTAACTTCAGTAGTCATTCTTGGAATAAGCAATGATCCTTGCCATAATGCATTCTTATATACATGAACAAGCAATGATGGACATAACACCTAACAGCAGCAGCGTGATAATAGCAGGTGATAAGTGTATCCTATTCCTAGTGTTAGTAGTAACAGTGAATCTGTTACACTGTCGCTGGGTGCAAGCACGCCTTGACAGACACTGTTTTCACCTCCGTACTCAACAATTCTTTATTCTTTCATTTCAGCACATTGCAAGTAACTAGTTTCTGCTTGTTCTGTATTCAAATTATTGCTTTTCTTTTCTTTGCATGCACCTGCACCCGTCCGCGCTGCACCCGGATTTTGGCAGTCGCCATATTTAGTATCTCTATGGCTACGATGATTCATGCATTTTCTGTACGGTGCATTTTCTCTCTATGCCACGTCGTTGTGTGCATGCATGCAGCGCAAGCCAAATGCACGCACGTTGCACGTTTTGCTCAGGACAGCGATTTGTCGATCGTTGTTCGGTGTGTTCTTTGGTGTTCTTGTTGGAAACGAGTGGTAATGTCGATTAAAGGAGTTTCTGGGTTTTTGTGGTCTGCCTGACGATGGTTAGTTGCAGGACCAAGTCGCACCGCAACACGTCCCACAAACGATGTGACAGACTCACCCTCATTCTGGCGAAGCTGACGGAACCGGTGGCGCTCCGACGTTGTGTTTGTGGCAGGACGAAAATGAGCAATCACAGCATCCGTCAGAGCTTTGTACTCACATCCGGCACTGCCATCGGCCTGAGCTGGTGGAGTAGGAACTACGATTCCTTTAACAATACGCCTGACAGCGAGGCATGCAAGGTTCAGAAACAGCCTCTTCTTATCAGCTGCTGTCGTAACTCCACAAATTTTCAGGTAATCATCAACGTCCTCGAGCCACAATTCGAAATCGGCTCCGATGTTGCTGGAAAAGTCAGGTACAAATTCCTTCGGCGCTCTGCCTTTAGGAACGGACATGGCGACAAATCCGTGCCTGTTCACTGCGCCAATGTAGGCATGCAAGAAACCAGACTAAGCACACGGAAAAATAGACAACTAGCCATTGTGCCTCTCAGATTCTTCATCTGTAAAACCAGCTCAACAGCAGCATATGGCCAAGAGCATTACGCAATGCACTGTTACCATGACTGTGCACATCAGTACTACAGCCGTGATGTACAATGCATGACTACCACAGAACGCGTTCCTCGGACAACTTCATGATAACCAAACAGCAAACACAACAGCCCTCCATCAAATTCCATCTGTGGTAGGTTCATTCATCAAACCCTTCCGAAGTGGCACTCCTGAACCATCGGATGGTAGAACTTCTTCTTTCATCACTGACACTCATACTATATCATTCAACCAGAATGATATTGAAATACATCAAAGCAAGTCATTAATGAACCAGTTGAGATCTTGGACCGTTTGTTGAATGAGAAAGTGATAAAAAGGAGTGAATACAAGAGTGAATACAAGAAGATTTTATAAACCCAATCTGCGTAAATCTTAGATAGAACCATGGAAACCATCCTATTTTTTGATAGTCAAAGTTCACTAATCACAGGGACAAGTCATAACTTCCAAGCATCATTCAACCCTCCATTGCTACTTGATAAAAAGAAGACCTATGAGATTGCTCTGATCAATTCTACCATCTGGTATAGTTGGTTCAACATCAACAACTCCAACAACCAAATTCGGATTTTTGATGGAAAAACCTGGAAAACTCATGTCATTCCAAGAGGTGCTTACAACTTGACTGACTTCAATCGATATATCCATAGAAAAATCGAAAATGAGGACGGGATAACAATTGAGCCAAACTTCAACACACTACACAGTGAAAATTTCCTCAAACATGGGTACAAGGGTGACTTTGATATCCCATCATCACTTGCTCCTGTGCTCGGATTTTTAAAGAAAATGGCTGATCCAACTTCTACATCTGACTTCATTGTGAATATCACTGATACTCACAACATCCTCATACACTGTAGTTTGGTAAGTGAGGCATACCTCAATGGTAGAACTAGTGATGTCATTCACTCATTTTCACCGGATAAACCTCCTTGATTCCAACTCAACATCAAACCGAATGAGAAGACCTTTTACCATTAACGAAAACTGATAGAATATCAGATGTAATAATGAGGATAACTGACCAAGATGGAAAGGAACTGAACCTGGACAATGAAAGAACCACATTCAGTCTTCATCTGCGGGAAAGAAAGTAAGACTAGATAGATGACATCATGTTCTTGAAACGAAACCAGCTTATCAGACAAAAGGTTATCGGTGGAAGTCTTCTGGGGAATCTGTACAACAAAGCCAATGGTGTACTATACAACACCAGCAAAATTATTGCTCCAAAGATCAAGTCTATAGGAAAAATGACAGCTCAGAAAGCTTTGGAGGCAGCAAAATAACAGATCACTCCAGACATGGTCTTTGATTTGGCAAAAGATGTTGCTAAGGGTGATAGAAAATCAGTAAAAAGGAAAGTAAAGAAAGAGGCAAAGCAGCTTGCTACTAATATTGGTAAAGACAAGGCTATCAATCCACATGTTAGGGATACCATCAATCAATTATCAAACAACAAGGATATGAAACGAGTTTTGGTGGATACGAGTAAAGGGCTCCTCCAAGAAAATCAGAGAGCTATCCTATCAAACATCATCGCTGGTTCAGGAATGAAGAGGTTGTAGAAAAAAAGAAAAAGAAAAAATATAATATATTTTTTCTTATATTATAGGTAGAAGTCATGGCCTCTTACACAAGTCCACATTTCGATCTTTTCACAGACCCGCCAAAGGATGACTCCACAACTGAGTATGAGTACATAGAATATCTGCCTAGGAATAGCAATGACATGAATAAAGATCAGCACATCATAGAAACTAAGGATCTTGATGAGTAGCTCATTCCTCATAAAGCACTGCTTGAGGTTTGTGAACAACTCATCAAAGCAGCAGATGGCTCCAATAATGGTCCTGATGATATCATTACTCTTTCCAACAACGGATGGTCACTCTTCAAGACTGTTGAGTATCAACTTGACAACAACATGGTAGAGAGAGTTGATAGTCATGTACCACAAGCTTCTACCATTCTCAATCTGGTCCAGTTTAGTGATGATTATGGGAGAAGTTCTGCTACCAACATGCTCTGGTACAAGGACACAGGAATCGGAGGAGCATCTCCACAAGAGTTTAGAAATTCAGGTGATGTGTTGGCAGCAACCAATATCTCAGACGTAACAGCACTTACTGGAGCAAATTTCAGACAGCATTTTCAGACAGGTCTGCGGAGCTCTAAAGAATCCTGCTTACAATACTGGACTCAGAGCCCGACAACTCATCATAACTGAAGATAAGGACACAACCATGCTGCTTCCGTTATCATCACTGTTAGGTTTTTGAACAGATATTGATACAGTATTAATGGGAGTCAAGCATGCGGGATAATCGATTGAAATCCGTACTGCGGACAAAACTTCGTTTTTCCGTAAAATACGGACAAATACGGACAAATACGGGCGGTTAGCAACACTGCGAAGTGAATCGAAAATAATGCGGCATACGTGGTGCAATAACTGAACACTTTTGTACCAGGATACCATCGGGCCTTGTTAATGATAGGCTGTCAATGTGGTGGAACAACCACATAGTCAATCCTGTTGTATATATTCCTAGTATGAATCGTATTGCTGTCTTTAACCTGTCCAGCGTATTGAATAGCGGAATACCATGTTGGCTAGTAACAAACATCGATTTTCGGCGAATTCAGTGCGAAAAGTGCATATTCGGCCAAAAGATCGGTAATTTCTTCAAAACCACAGTTTTCGGCAAATTTCTCGGGCTGCGGATTTAGGAAATGCCTACTACAGACCAAATGGGAAAACAAGGGCGGCAGCACGGTCACGGAAAGTGTTGAATGAGAGTAAAAAAGTTGAGGTTCAGGCGCGCAATACATTGACTGCATACGCCCAGCAGCAGCCATCCAAATCCATACACACACGCACGCACACACACACACACACACACACACACACACACACACACACACACACACACACACACATACACACACACACATACCTGTCCTGTCCTGTAGAGCCACTACCACTAGGGTCACGTGGGCCCCGGAGAGGCAGCAGAGAGAGAGAAAGAGCACACCACCCGATGGCGCTCCAGATGCGAGACTAGTCGGAACCGGCGAGAGCAGATACACATATGCGGGAACTTGTCCCGTTCTCTGGCCGTTGGTCGGTGGCAGTGCGTTGAACAGCGATGGCGGTTGCGTCCCTGGGTTGAGCGGAAACAACGATTGCAGGTGCCACAGTGAGCGGTAGTGTCACCGGTGACAACAGCAGCTGGTTCGATCGGTACTGGGCACGAGGTAGAAGCGGAGCAACGATGCACAGCCAAGCCTCCGCGGCTCCGGAACCAGCGATGACACCGAGGGCACTGACATGCACCTCTCTGCTCCGAAACCGGCTTCTGCCGTTCAGCCGTGCACTTGTGCCTAGCGAGGTCACCCTGACGTGCGAAGTGCCGGGCGCATGTGAAACAAGTCACCGGTGCCGGTACGAGGGGATCTGGGGCGTCCGAGGTGTAAGCCAACCTCCAGTCTGGGCGAGAGTCACAGGCCACTCTGTACCAGTCCGCTTCAAGGTCTCGTGAGCGGAGGTCCTTTACAGCGCAGTCTTTCCACCGCCGACGTGGGCCATGGGCCGGGCGACGAGATGGCAGGGTGCCGAACAGCAACTGTTTGGGCAACCGCACATCGTCCATGCGGGCGACATGGCCTAGCCACTCGAGGCGCCGATGCTGAACCTTGGTGACGATGGTTTCAGAGTCACCCCACCACTCAAGCAGCTGGCTGTCAGATATGTGGTCATCCCAGCAACGATGGCGTGTGATGCCCAATATCGACCGCACGCATCGCATGTGGAAAACAGACATGCGACGGAGGTCCTGCTTCAGCGGCGTCCAGCACTCGGACCCATACAGGAGCAGAGAGAGGACACAAGCATTAAACACACAGCGTTTAATATGAAGATCTAAGTTCTTAAGAAAGGGTTTGCTCCCCACACCGGAGCTCCAATAACTCCAATATCGACCGCACGCATCACACACACATATTTATACACACACACACCCAGGCATCCGAACATATACACACACACAAGCATACACACACACACACACACACACACACACACACACACACACACACACACACACACACACACAAATAACAGGTGCGTAGAGGCCCAATGCCATTCAGCAGGTCGCAGATACTTCCGAACACCTTTTGGGTTACATTTTTTCTCCTTTTCTGGTTTTCTGAGCTTGCATTGAATTTGTATTGCATTTTCATCCATTGTGTTTCTTTTCCCCATAAAGGAGGCTTCATACAGTACTCCCGGGGTCTCGGAGATTTCAAACAAACTCACGTTAAATGCACATCTGTGTCTGATACAGAATGTTTTGGAAAACTCCATGGAATCTAAGAATTGAGACACAATCAAGAGCTTGTGTTGATGTGTGTCAGGGGCCAGGGGAGAACAACACTATTTCCATTTCACTTGGTCCCTATCCAAATAGCAAGGGAACGTCCGACTACAGCCGACAATCACAGGTGATACGCAAAGAGGAAAGGGCAGTTTAATGCTATTTCCTCTTTAAAGAACGAGCGCATTCAAATCCTACAAAGAGAGGTTGCGTCTACCTGAGACGTAACGAGCAAGAGTTTGAAAAAAAGTCAGAGCCCAGAATGGAAGACGATGTCCAGATGTCCAGAGCAGTAACTGGGTACTGTCAAGAGGTTAAACCCTAATTATTGGATTAAATATTGTTACGTGCATGGGATACCAAGACAGCAGCGCACAGTAAATGGAGCAAACAAAATCTCCCTACATTTTCAGAGCTGCCCTACAGCGCCTAATGCAAAAATGCTAAATAATGTATCCCTCTATAACTTTCAAATGTTCTGAAGTTTTAGGGAACGCGGAACGAAGATTATTATGCCCTTTAGATTGCTGATTGAATCTATAGGATATTTGCCCTTTTGCAGAAAATGTTCTAAAGCAATGACAGATTCTGGTCGAAAAGCATTGAAATTTGCAGACCCTTCAAACCTTATGGCACCCTCTTCCTTAAAATTCTGCTCTATTTCTTCATCAACATACCAAAAAGGGGGGGGGGGGTATCAACATATCAAAACATTAACTAAACGAACCATAAAGAAGACCGAGGATTTTGTACCTTTTCTATCGCCATGATCCGCGAAGGACCTATGAGTCTCTGGGGAAGTCTCCGTTTCGGTATACTGTTTAATATCATATTCAGCTCTGACGCATTTTGTAACATACTCAAGTCAGAATGGTTTTCATGCTTTGGCGCTCAGCTATATTTCTGCAATATCAACCAAAGTATCGTTAGAAATTGTGTGTTCTTAGCTTTGCAACAAACCTCATGCTTGACAATAGAAGAAAAATGACGGAGACTATATTTTTACAGTGTTGTAATATGTATCTATTATTGCACGATTAAAGAGGTCAATATATTTCATATATTGACCGATTATGAGGGCAATAATAGATTTATCACGACATAGCATACCTAAAACTGTTTTGCTTTGCTATAGGAAGAAAGGAATACTATTGTAATAGTATAATAGTATGTACATATGCTGTTTACATTGGACATTACTTCTGTGTAAACCGAAGTTTTCAGTTGTCTCTTGTAGTATGTTCCCCAAGTTCTTTGACTGAGAATCTGACAGTTTGGGTTCAAATCCCAGCATTTGGCTTCAGATTTTTCTTCTTTCAGTTCTGATTTTTTCTAAGTTGAGGAAAGAGTTCTAAGTCCTCGGGCTAAGTGGTCAATAATAAGTGGTCAATATAAGCGGTCAATATGTATAGAATAAACACCGATGTCGTAGTGTTTATGAAGGCGATAAAAGACCTCGGGGGACCTCGGTCTTTTACTCGGTCTATATATCCTGTATAGACCTCCTAACCGGTCTATAATCTATACATATTCACCACTTTAACTTGGGGTATATACTTTGCTATATTACCCACTTAGAGGTTGTAACTTTTCAACTTTCAAGGGACTTAGAAATTTTCTCTCCAATTGAAAAAGAAAAAAATTGAAGAGAAGAAAGAAGTTTCAGCAGGAATCGAACCTGCAACCATAAGATTCCCAAGCACCTATCTTGACCACCCAGCCACCAGGGTGTTGATGCAGATATTGGTTGAAAGAAAGGTCTTAGGTCTGGAACAGGCAATACTACCTACACATAATAGTATACTATTGTATACTGGGATACTAAAATAGCTATTTCGGACCAGTATTTCAGGCCAAAACCGAAGCTAGGTATAAATAGAATAAACACCTCTTCCTTATATTCCCATAAACACTACGACATCGGTGTTTATTCTATACTTATACCCAGCTATTAACCCCCACTACATCCTGTGATCTATAACTGGTGAATATATCTCCTTATACTGAGCTTGTATACAAACTCCCATCTCTCCCCACACAACACTCCAGACTTGTATTTTGCATATAACAGGTACTTCGATGACGAGAATATAAACTGGTATATAAACTGGTATATAAACCGGTATATAAACTGGTGTATAAACTGGTATATAAACTCCTTTTTTTTTAGGATTACACTAGTGACCTGCAGTCCGCCTTGATGGTTTTTCGACATGCACGACGGTCCCAACTTCAGGATCTCTTTCCCGTCAACGATGAAGAATACAACGTCGTCCTTTGTAACATGTGCCTTGTGCTGCACCTGGCGTTCGAGGCTGTCCTTCTTTCGCTGTTTCAGCACTCCGTCTGTCAAGCGCAGCACTCGACATGTGCGGCTGAAGAGCCCCGCGTGCCGCTCCTCCTGCGTTTTTGCATGGACATAGAATGCAGATAGCAGGGGCGACGGAACTTCACTACTGATGGTTTTCCAATCGATGTTCTCCTTTCCGCGTCCCTCGCAGAGCGGACGAAACATGCGCAGCCATAATCCGTGGCACTGCCAGTGTTCTTAGAAACTGCTGCTTGAATAATGGCATCGTGATTCGTGGTCGTCCTCAGAAGAAACGTTTGGGAGTCGATTCAACAGGCTCGTGCTGATTCATTTTACTCTTACTTAGTCTTTGGAAAGGAGACGAACTCTATGTCTCTAAAGTCTAATGAGCAAACGGTTCTTTTACAGAGCCCGCGGTGAGATCTGCGCGCGGTAACGGTCACTAGCACTGTGAGGTTCAAACTAACTTACTTGGCGCATAGCTGTTACTTCCGATGTAACTAGTAGTAGTACTTCAGTACTAAACTGAAGTCACAAAGAGTGTGTGATGGTACTGCACTAGCACTGCATGCACTGCACAGAGTCAGTGGTAGTCTTGTACTTGATCCGCACAGGTTGGTGAAAGGAAGACTCGTCGAGCCATGGTTGTGGGTTGGAATTCCAATCTCTACCCTTGTGGGGGAGAGGGGAGTTTGTATATCAGCTCAGTATAAGCATAATATAACCTACTCAGTTGATTATATGGGAAATATAAACCAATATACAAACCTCGGCTTCGCCTCGGTTTGTATACAGGTTTATATTTCCCATATAATCAACTGATTAGGTTATATTATATACATATTCACCACTTTAACTTGGGGTATATACTTTGCTATATTACCCACTTAGAGGTTGTAACTTTTCAACTTTCAAGGGACTTAGAAATTTTCTCTCCAATTGAAAAAGAAAAAAATTGAAGAGAAGAAAGAAGTTTCAGCAGGAATCGAACCTGCAACCATAACATTCCCAAGCACCTATCTTGACCACCCAGCCACCAGGGTGTTGATGCAGATGTAATAATAGTATACTATTGTATACTGGGATACTAAAATAGCTATTTCGGACCAGTATTTCAGGCCAAAACCGAAGCTAGGTATAAATAGAATAAACACCTCTGTCTTGTGTTTATGGGAATATAAACACTTTCTATAAAAACCTCGGCTACGCTTCGGTTTTTATAGCAGTATTTATATTCCCTTAGTATTTGACCCCACTAATTTCCCTGATACCTAAGCGGTCAAATATATCGCGTATTTGACTAAGGGGCTATCCGGCATTATCGATAATTTTCACGAAACGAAAAAGTTTAGTTAGGACCCTCCCCCACCCACCCACCCCCCTGAACGAAATATAGATTGACCTGATAGCAAGAATGCGGGGATGTCTCTCATATCAATATTTTTCAAAACGAAACTCCCCTTGACCCACCCACCCATATACGAAACTTTTTCTCTTCGTGTAAAAGATCGATAATTATGGACGGCCCCTAAGCAGTCAAATACGCGATATATTTGACTACTTATATTTGACTCCTTAGAACTTCTTGGACTTAGAAATTTTCTCTCCAACTTAGAAAAAGAAATTTTTGAAGAAAGCAGAAATACACAAGATGGGATTTGAACCCACAACCTTGTGAATCTCAGTCACTCTTCCTTACCACCCAGCCACTGTGCTACCGATGCTGAACCTAGTTTAAACAATGATCTTGACTTTCAATGCAGTACAATGCGGTATAGGCTATAGTATAATACTAGAATTACAAGGATATGTCGTATATGAAGAGAAACTATTGCGTGGAGAACACGATAAATAGATTATAGACCTCATAGTTGGTCTATACAGGATATATAGACCTCGTAAAAGACCTCGGGGGACCTCAGTCTTTTACTCGGTCTATATATCCCATATAGACCTCGTCTTGGCCAATATCCTATACATATTTGACCGCTTAGAGATCACAAGTTTCTGTGGGGGTCAATAATAAGAGAGTGATAAAACACTGTAAAATATGTGAACTGTGCAACCTAACCCAGTTGCATATGAATCATAGTGTGGGTTAGGAGTCTGGGTTATTTCTGAAAACAGGGTCATGTTTCGGCCTTTAGGATTAGAACCACTATACCCTAGACTCGGTGTTTTGTGCACTACCCGGAGCTAAGCAAGAACAACATTGTCTTTGTGCTTTGTCGTTTGTATATATTTGTACAATAATCAGATCCAAACTTTAAGTGACGGTGTGTTCTCTGGTCTAACAAACCTCCAGTACACGGCTGTCCCATGCATGCGATGCGCGTTCATTAAATATGGCGGCCAAATTTTAATCTTTTTCATTTTTTACGCGATCTGGCCTAGTCGTATGTTTGCAATTTCGCTCGACTTCCATCTCAAACGGGCAAGGTCAACCGAAACCACGGGTGTTTGCCAGGTCATTCGATAGAGTTTAGAGCTTGGACTGGCCTTGCCTTCGACTGTGCCGCCGCTCGAGCGATCTTCTTGGGTTACCCACGCGCTACGCATGGTTTCTTTCTCGACGTGGGTGCAATTATTTTTGGATCGTCGCTCGATTTCAAGGGCTCGCCAACCTCGTCAGCGAATTTTCTCCGCCTCGCAGACAATTTTCTAGTATACCTCGATGTCCTAGCCTTTCGATTTCGTGTAGTCCTAAGCTTGACGTGCATAACTGTAGCTTTTCGTGGCCATGTTAGAGACGTAATTTTGTTCAGAAATGGAGGCTCATGTTAGCTTCCTGTCGTCGTGTTGTCGTATTGGAGGGGAGAAATTCGCGTCAAGGAGTGGACAGACGAAGTATCGTGTGGCAGATCATACTGAATCCATTTTGGCAGTGTTTCATCTCAATGTGGATGAAACCAAATACACCCTGAACATTTTTGCCACACTTGAAAATTGGCCATGGAATGCACTGTTACTGCCAGGGGCCCAACATTCTCTGGAGCTCTAGAGGTGGATGTACACCGCTCAAAGACTGGGAGCCACACAGTGGGACAAACTGTTTGAAATGCAAGCCCAAGCCTGGCAGGAAGTCCAAATGCAGAACACAAACGCAAGACAAACTTGCGGCATGGGAGAAAACGCGGGCCATCGTCCGCAAGCACGAGCACATGCACGCCGCCACCACTGACAGCAGCATCACCAACAAAACCTCGCCCCACCACACCAGTACCTGATCACTGGATAGTTTAGTCTGTTCGGTTTACGAATTCAAAAAAGGCAGACAAAATAACAAAACTAAAAACACGAGCGTCGCATGGACCGAATCTGATGAGCAGCAGCGCGTCACACCCGCATACCAAGTTTAGTAATAGTAGTAGTATAGTATTTATTCATATTTCTCTAGGGCTTAGTGGGTAAATCTCTGCATCCAGAACAGTTCAGTTCAGATAGGAATGCAACAACACACGCACAATGTCCACTATGTCACAGTGAGGTAGGGAGAGAAGTGTTTGCAGCTTGCTGGTAGACGTTCAGCCGTGCATGCATTGGCAAATGGCTAGAGCAGACGGCCCGCTGCCCTTAATGTAAGGCACACACGCAAGCGTCAGAGCTACAGCAGCCAAACAGCATAGTTCATGGATTCATGAAAGACTGCACCATACACTGCGCCAGCTCTGGTAGGGTGCCCTTTTGAGCATCGTCACTGGTCGGTGACGTTTTGCACGCCTCACCATCAAAGATGCGAGGTGATGCTGCTGATCGACTTGCTGGCATGATAGTCACAAGCATAACTAACGAAGGATGGCTGGAAGTCAAAACCAGCTGTAGATGTAGATTCCAGGTATACCAGACAATTACTGACGCCAGCACTTTATCCGATGCCCCATCAGCGTCAACTGTACGCCGATGGTCACAGGACCGTGACAGCCTTTCGATCGGTCTACGGTCGGGAGACGGGGCTGCAAGCCCAAAGCAGCGGGTATATAGTGTTCGTCACCAGCTGAGCAAGAGAGCTTGCTGAGAGATTTAGGTGTGCACTGTTCAGCAACCAGTCCCAATATAGGTTTGTCCATGAAGGCTGGTGATCCTCAGCTATCATACAACAAATTCCTACTCACTGCGCATATGCGCATATGGCTTGTGAAACAGCAGCAGAAACTGCACTGCCTTGACAAACGCACCAGTTACCATGATGGAGCAGATATGCCCAGCCCTGGAAGCCAACACCAAATCTCCAATCGCTAGTACAAGTAGCTCTTCACTAAATCATGCCTAGTGCATGCTTGCAGTGATATTTTCAGCAAGAGCGCTGCAGTTACTGCTGAGGAGATATATTGCGTCCTTGATGTCGAAGGCGCTCATCAAAGATGTCTTGCCATCAATTCTTGGCCTTATGCAGGCACGAGGTGGTCTCCCGTGGCATTGGCCATATTACCCCGAGCTGCACTTGCTCGAGGAGCACGTTGTTTCGCTCATGGAAGTCCTTCGTGTTGGACTGAGTAGGGTTGCTGAGAGAACAGAGCGCTGAATCCATCCACGTCCACAACTACGAATAATTTACAAAAACATTCCGACTGCAGATCAGCGCTTGAAAACGGCGATGCAAATCAGCGACGTTGGGCTTCTCCATTCAAAAGTAGAGCCTTCCTAACGAAGCAATTCTCATGTGACACTACATAGTCTCTCAAGCACTCTAGTTCAGGTCTTCTTCTCTCCACTCCATTATCATTTCGATCTTCACTCGGTCGAAGTGATGGTAGTAGCTATGTAAAATAATGGATTCCTCCCGATCCTCGTCGCGGCTAAAATTTGTTCGGTGTTTGCCCCTTCTGTTCATGCGTTGCCCTGCTCTAGTAATGGTTCATGAATCCGCCCAGTCCACATTCCTTCTCCCTTTCTCTCCGTTTTTCTTTCTTTTCAGTTGCATCTTCCTCTCTGCTCTGTTTTATTTTCTCTTTTCGTTCGACCCTCTTGATATTTGTACTTTGTACTGTTGAGGCAACGAACTGAAATAATAAAACCCAAACCAAACCAACTGCTATATCCTAGACTGGGCGTTTTGTGCACTACCCGGAACTAAGCAACAACAACATTGTCCTTGTGGCTTGTCGTTTGTAGAGATTTGTACAATAATCAGATCCAAACTTTAAGTGACGGTGTGTTCTCCGGTCTAACAAACCTCCAATCACTGTAAGTATTATCAATTACGCCATTCAACGCTGAATACGTGATGAACAAACCTCGCATATCTCTGAGCAGTATTATCTGCTGCACTGATTGAAGGGAACAGTTGTAGACGCTGTGTGTGAAATGCTTTGTTGTACTTTTTCTTAACTGTATATGTTGGAAAAGAATTCAGGTGGACACACCCATTCCCATACCGCTGCACATCACATCCGAACCAGTTCCGTTATTTTTCCAACATTTCGGCACTTGGCCATCGTCAGGTAATAACAATGAATACCGTGGAAGCCACACAAGAGCAGTATATATAGGCAGAGTGTAGCGCCAAAAAAGATGTGAATTATGTCACCTAGTATGCAGACACGGGGGGACAGAGAGAGAGAGAAAAGGCGCAACTAGCACATCACAGAGGAGAAGGCAGCGCGCATTGTGCTCTGTGAACGGCGTTACACAGAGTGTAGCGCCAAAAAAAAATGATGCGAGTTATGTCACCTCTATACAGAGGGGGAGAGAAGGTGCAACTGTGCACATCACGGAGGAGAA
Source organism: Sycon ciliatum (assembly GCF_964019385.1). Taxonomy (NCBI): domain Eukaryota; kingdom Metazoa; phylum Porifera; class Calcarea; order Leucosolenida; family Sycettidae; genus Sycon; species Sycon ciliatum. Next base: position 26,452,846 of record NC_088651.1, on the reverse strand, counting down.
GAGCGCGCCGTTGTGCTCTACGAAGTGAGGGTATATGCCAAATAATTATGGTGTTAATTCTAGCACATTACAGGAGGGGAGCACGGAGGCCCATGCGCCAATGCACTATGAGGTTAAACTTCCATGCCAAACTGTTACCACCAGAGACGCGACGAGGCATCAGGAACAAAATGGATTTGATCAGTGCCGGCAATGCAAATGTAAACGTGATGGTCGGGCTTGTTTGGATTGCAAACCTGGCGTGAGTGAGTAATGTCGGAATCCTCACAACATCTCGTTAATCTTGCCAGACGGCAATGTGGGTCCTCTGTTTCCAGTGAACCACGTGGTATTGTCCAATGCCGGCGGTGGTGGTAACTCGAACAATACCCATAATGCTGTTTTTCGGATGGCGGCTGCTCATGAGAGTGCACATGTGGGTGATGACCTTTCAACAGTGCCAGTGGCTGTTGTTTCTCGTTGCAGTTCCGTGGCTGGACCTTTGCGTGCCAGCGTCCCTGTCGCATTGGTTCCTGAGAGTAACGACCTTGATGCTGTCCATGGCGTTTGTGCTGCTTCGTCATGTGCATCAATTGCGCATGATGATGGTGCGGTTCATTGTGCTCAGCCATTGGCGGAGTCTTTTCCAGAGAAACATGTTCAGGATCGACCCTTGTCGACCACAGTAGTACCTGGTGTGGATGACTGCGGCCATGTGACAGCCCCTCGTGAAACGTTTTGTCTGTGGAATTTGACGGCATCTGAGACTATGACGGCTCTTTCCACAGCATATGACAAGTGTGTGCATCTTGCTCCGAATGCATTTCAAGTGCCTCGCGGAAATGTTGGCCGGAGATTTATAACAACTCTATCTACTATTTTCAACTGTTTTGGTGATGCAGGATCATACGCTGACAGCGCGTTGATGGTGGCAGCAGTATTTCAGATGCTGATGCTGCAGGGTCCGTGCAGTGATCCTCCTGCTAATGCCAAGCTCCTGGACAGGCATTTGGACCAGTGGTTTCATGGTCAGATTAATGCATTATTGTTGGAAACAGAGACTATCCACAATCTCCGAGAGAAGTCCATTACAAGGGGTCGAGGTTGTCCTGATGATCTTGCACGAGAGTTTGCGGATTGTGTCGCAGCTGGGAGGCTATCGGCTGCTCTGCGCTGCCTTAGTGCTGATCGTGGTGGTGGAGTGCACAGCATCAGTGAAGAAATTGACGGTGTTCCAGTAATCGATATATTGAAGCAGAAGCATTATGAGGCTAAGCCCGTGTGCGACGAGGCTCTGATAGGGGGATAGCCGCCTCCTCCTCCGCATCTCATCTATTTTGCTTGGCTGGTACGCCGTGCTATCCGACGGGCAGCGCTAGGCACGCAGGGCGCAGCGGGACCCAGCGGTGTGGATGCTGAGGCCTGGCGTCATATGTGCTCCAGTTTCACGGACGCTTCGGATGGGTTGTGTGATGCGCTTGTTTCTTGTGCCATTAGAGTGGCCACTGAGCATATTGATGCTGGTGCATTTATGGCGTTCACTGCATGTCGCTTGCTGCCCTTGGACAATTGGCCCGATGTCAGGCCAATTGGCATCGGCGAGGTTGTCCGTCGCATTGTGGGGAACGCAATTGTGTCCATTGTGGGCCCTGCGGTTCAGCAGGTTGTTGGCTGCTCCCAGCTGTGCGCCGGTCAGGACTGCGAGGTGGAGGCAGGCATACATGCTATGCAGGAGGCGTTTGCTCGAGAAGAGACCGATGGAATTCTGATGGCAGACGCGAGAAATGCTTTCAATCGCCTGAATCGCAGCGTCTGCCTTCGGAATGTTCAACATCTTTGCCCGCCTCTGGCCACTGTTTTAATTTACACCTACAGGACGCCTGCATGCCTATAAAAAAATGTCGACAGTGATTGCATCTTGTAGGAGGACGGAACAACCCAGGGAGACCCTCTGGCAATGTGCATGTATGCCATTGGCATGATGCCTCTCGTGCACAAAGTTGAACAAGCCGGGACTATCCAGTCTTGGTTTGCAGATGATTCCGCAGCGGCGAGTGTGTTGCGTAGGCTCCGTTGTTGGTGGGACATCTTGGCAAGTGATGGCCCAGCTTATGGATATTTCCCAAATACATCAAAATCGATTCTGGTGGTGAAGGAGCGTTGCTATTGTGAGGCAGTTGAGCTGTCCAGCGACACCAGTGTCGTCATTACGTGTAATGGAGCTCGGTACCTGGGGGCAGCCATCGGCTCAGCTGACTTCAAGGAGAATTTTGTATCGACTAAGGTCCAGGAGTGGGCTGATGAGCTAACTCGATTGGCTGATTTCGCTCGCTCGCAGGCCCAGGCAGCATATTATGCATATGTCTCGGGCTTGAGAAGTCGCTGGGCTTTCCTATGCCGCGTTCAGTCTATTTCTCCGTCCCAGTTCCAGCCACTGGAGGACGTGATAAGCACGAAGCTTATACCAGCAATGACGGGTCGGCCACCGCCTGGCACAGTGTTGAGGGAAGTGCTCACAATGCCCTGGCGTTTAGGTGGCCTGGGCCTGGGCAGCCCGATGACTTTGTGGTCCCAGTATGAGTCGTCTGTCGCCATCACAGCATCTCTCTCCCGGCGTATCTTGGATCGTGTTTCTGATATTGGGAATTCTTTGATTGGCATCCAGCGGGAGAAGGCGAAGAGGAAGAAGGAAGTACGTCATAGCCAGGCGGAGTCGGCACAGCGTATCAGCAATGATGCGTCGGACGCCTTGCGACACACCATTGTCCTCGCCCGTGAACCTGACACCTCGAGTTGGCATTGAAAAAGTATGGCTTTTCACTGAGCAAAGCTGAGTTCATGGACGGCTTGTGCCTCCGTTATGGTTGGATGCCGCCGAGGTTACCAACTCATTGCTCTTGTGGACGGGACAATGGTATTGACCATGCCTTGTCATGTCCCCTTGGTGGTTTTACCATTATCCGCCATAATGAGATCCGGGATGTGACAGCCTCTCTCCTTCAAGAGACCTGTCACAATATCTCCATCGAGCCACTGCTGCAGCCACTCACTGAAGAGAGAATGAGATACAGGTCTGCTATTGTGGAGGAGCATGCGCGGCTTGATGTAGTGGTCAGTGGTTTATGGGGCTGACGTTTTGAGCGTACTTTACTTGATATACGGATTTTTAATCCTCATGCACGCTCAAATCGATCTGCACCACACACCACTGTCTATCGGCGCCATGAAAAAGAAAAAGCGACGATGCTATGAAGAGAGAGTGAGAGAGGTGGAGCATGCGACGTTCATGCCTGTTGTGCTGTCGGCAAGTGGTGGCATGGGAAGAGCGGCGACATCACTCTATCGCCGAATCGCGTTATTGAGAGCGGAAAGGAGGAAGGAGCAGTACTCCCACGTAATATCTTACATCAGATGCCGTCTCTCATTTGCCCTGTTGCGATCATGCATCATGTGTTTGCAGGGTTCACGGGGTCTTTTCCATGAGCGATCGTTTCGGCATCCGGAGTCTGCTGAGCTGGTTGTTGCCGAGGCCAAGGTTGCTCGCATGTGAGAATCTATAAATTGCAGCAAATTATTTTAATATGAATACTGGACGTGGATATTGAATTAAACTGTACTCAGTGAATCTTTACATTTTACAGGCTACGTTTTATTATTATTATTTTAAAGCTTTCCTTTTGATCTTGTCTCTTATTGTTGTGATCTTTCCACAAAATTGTGTTGCATTGTTTAAAAAATAATTACCCAGAGTCACCCAGTTCAAGAGTACTCAGAGTCACCCAGTTACCCAGAGTGTAACAGGTTTAATCAAACTTGAAAAGTAAGAGGCCTGGTTGAGCGTGCCTCGACCAGTTATATGCAAAATGTGATAGTATACATGTGGCAATGGCGCCAATGAAGGTGCTAATAGACAGGCGTAAGACGCATGAGGTGCGAGGGAGTGTAAAGTTATAGAGAACAGGGGAAAACTGTTACATCATCCCCCTCCTATGGAGAGGAAGGAGCTTATAACCCAAATGCTCAAGTGGAATAGAGTACAATAAGCGCAAACACGTGCGAGACGAAAAAAGGCTTCGCACTGAAGTAACACAATAAGACGACTGAAACTCCATGCAAATAAAGTGTAATAAGCTCAACAAATGTGTAAGGTGAAACTAGAAGTTCAACTGCAAAACTCAGCGGGCAGAAGCCAAGGTTTTGTACTTCTGAAGTGGAACAATGTCATTACCAGATTCATCCAACAAATAATGTTCAGGTTCCCAAGTGGCATCAGAGTAGCCTTGCCACTTGACTAGGTACTGAAGCTGATTCTGCCGGCGGCGGTGACTGAGAATGTTCTCCACCACATAGCGGGCATGACCATCAAGGTCCGTGATAGGCGGAGGCGTAGGCTGTCTCCTATTAGGAATAGCGTTCTTCTCGTAGGCGCGGAGTGCCGACACATTAAATACCGGGTGACAGCGGCTGGTATGAGGCAACTTGAGCTTATAGGCATTCGGGCCGACCACATGGGTTATAGGAAAGGGGCCAAACCACTTGGGGCGTAATTTATGGGATGGTCGGTCCCGAGCTTCAGGAGTCAGGAGGAAATCCCGGTAGACCATTACCAAATCTCCCACCTTCAGCTTTCCCTCGACCCTTGTCCGATCTGCATAGAAGGCCTGACGAGCTTGCGCTGCCACTAACGCATCTTGTGAGATCTTGACCGCGTCTTGTCTTGCTTGCAACCAATCAGCTGAATCTCTGCCTCCCTGAATAGGGTTGAGGAAGTCGGGTGGCGCTCTGGGATTTAGACCGTAATTTAAGAAGAACGGTGTGTTTCCTGTAGATGATTGAGTAGCGCTGTTGATAGAAAACTCACAGAGAGGTAGGAGCATATCCCAGTTATCTTGTTTATGATTTACAAAAGCCCTCAGCACATCCTCTACTATTCTGTTTACTCGTTCAGTTAGGCCATCTGTCTGAGGGTGATTGGCAGTACTAAATGCTAGTTTCGTTCCTAAGCGATCAAACAATTCCTGAAAAAATGCTGCCGTAAATCTTGGATCACGATCACATACAATACTAGAACTCAAACCATGAAGTCGAAATACATGTTGAATATACAGATCAGCACTTCCTTTAGCGTCAGTAGTAGAGGAAGTAGGTGCTAAATGTACACACTTTGTCAAGCGGTCTACAAATACATATGCTATATTATAGCATCATGACCTGTATCGGTCCTAGGGAAACCCATGATAAAATCCATCGAGATATCCGCCCACGGCTGACTGGGCACTGGTAAATTCTGCAAGAGACCAGTTTTTAGCTGGCCGCCTTTAACTCGTTGGCAGACGTCACATGACTTGACAAACGCCTTTACATCCAGTCCCATTCTGGGCCAATAGAAATATCTAGCGAGTCTGAAATAGGTGCGATCTCGACCGGGATGCCCCGCAGTCACACAGTCATGGTATTCTTGAAGCAGGGCGAGTCGGAGTTTGCTACTCTTTGGAATGCATAACCTGTTCTGTGGTGAAGATCTGAGATAAAGATAACCGGGTGTTTCATTTAGAAGGTAACGGTCGTGCAGATTGTCATGGCTTGAATTTTTCAGTCTCCTGATAATGGGAGCAAGATCCTTGTCGCACTTGTAACCGCTGACAATTAACTGCGCTAAGTCTGGATTAATCTCTAGGGTATGCTCTATGGCATTCAACTGAATGTTAGGAGGATAGGATGACCCGCCTATTTCAGAATCACTGAACAGATCTGGACGGCGTGAAAGCGGGTCGGCAATGTTTTTCTTTCCTGGTTTGTGAAAGACCGTAAAGTCATAGTCAGCTAAAAACTCTACCCATCTTGCCTCACGCTTGGTGAGAGTCGGTTTGGTTCGTAAATAGACAACACCCATATTATCAGTCATCAGGTCAAAGTGGCGGAATAGATAGATTCTCCAGCACTTTAATGCAAATACCACAGCCAACGTTTCCCTCTCGGCCGCAGTATAGTTGCGTTCTGCAGCTGACAGTTTCCGACTACAATAGGCTACGGGATGCAAATCCATATCTTCTCCCTGCTGCAGGAGCACACCCGCCACGGCAAAGTCACTTGCGTCAGTTTCTACCGTGAAGCTTTTCTCAACATCGGCCAGTTGCAACACTGGCGCCTCGAGTAATGCTGATTTTAGAGACTCGAATTCCTTCTGTCTAGCAGCGCTCCATTCAAAGCGTGAATTTTTTCCGGTGATTTCTTCTAATGGACGAGAGATGGTCGAGTGTCGATCTATGAACCTTCGGAAATAGTTTGCAAAGCCAAGAAACTTCCTCACATCAGTTACTGACGACGGAGTTGGCCATGTTTCCACAGCACTTATCTTCTTGGGATCAGGGGAGATTGATGTGCCGTTGATTTTATGCCCCAAGAAGAGAACTTCTCTCACGCCGAATTCGCATTTAGACTGTTTGCAATACAGCTCACTATTTCTAAGTGTTTCTAGAACTGTTTGAAGATGATGCTGATGATCTTCCCAGGTCTTGCTGAAAACTAGAATGTCATCCAAGAATACTACAACGAATTTTCGGAGATGCGGTTGCAGAATAGAGTTCATGAGTGACTGAAAGGTGGCCGGGGCATTAGTCAGCCCGAATCCCATGACTCTAAATTGGAAGTGGCCGAACGGCGTATTAATGGCCGTCTTAGAAACATCCGAGTCTTGAATTCTGATTTGATTGTACCCCGACCGCAAGTCCAACTTGGAGAAATATGCACTGCCCTGGATCGTGTCGAATAAGTCATCAATATTAGGAAGACAAGCTTCGTGTTTGATCGTAATTCTATTCAATTCTCGCCAATCGCACACCATTCTCAGAGTACCATCCGACTTTTTCACAAAAAACACAGGTGCACCGTATGGCGACTTACTTGGCTCAATGAATCCCTTCTCAAGTAATTCTGACAGCTGTGACTGGAGCTCGTCCATCTCTGGTTTCGGCAGGCGGTAGGCGGGTCGAGACGGTGGTCTGGCTCCATCTTCTATCTGGATTTCATGGTCGACTGGTCTCTTCGGTGGAAGCTCATTCGGCAGCTCGTCTGGAAATAAATCCTGGTACCTCTTGAGCAGGTTCTGGATGTCTTGTTGCTCTGATTCCTGGAGTTGCTTTGCTTGCAGTGTCCCATTGCTCGCAGTTGGACACGCTCTTGGTCCGTCAGCTTGCGGAGGCCCTGACCACGGAAGCTGGGCACGGAACGCGACTCTCTACTGGCTGGTGGCCCCGACGCCGGTGGCCCTGACGACTGCTCCACGGTGTTTGCTGCCATGACAGCTTGCTCCAGGGTACGTGGATGCTCACGCATGACCTGTCGCTGGATGTGCGGCACTAGACCCCTGACGAACAGCAGCGCTCTGGTGTGGTGGTCGATTTCCGGCACTTGCAGGCTGAGGCGAGTGAAAGCGGCAATGTATGCGTCCAGCGACCCGCGCTGCGCTGCGGAAATTAGTCCCATACGCGATGTTTCCTCGTTGTGCCGTGGTCCGTAAACATCGCCAAGTGCCGCTTTCAGAGCAGGCCAGTCGGAAAACACTTGGTTAGCTTCCAATGCCGCTATCAACCAAAGACGAGCGTTTCCAGTCAAAAATCCTGCCGCGTAGTCGACCCTCTGTGCCGCATTTGGGAGTGCCAACGACCGTAGGGCCATGTCCATTGCAAACGTCCATTCTTTGAATGTAGCGGAATCTCCTCCAAACACAGGCGGCTCTTTCGTAAGGCGGGATGTTGGCTCCCACGGTTCCGAGTTCGGATGTATCGTTCGGTTTCCTTGGCTAACGCGCTGAGCGGTCTTGATATCGTTTATCAGCCGAACGACGAGTACGAGGAGCGTAAGCAGAGCGACCAGAACACCTGCCAAAAGCAGAGTAGTAACCATCCTCTGCTACCAGTGTAACAGGTTTAATCAAACTTGAAAAGTAAGAGGCCTGGTTGAGCGTGCCTCGACCAGTTATATGCAAAATGTGATAGTATACATGTGGCAATGGCGCCAATGAAGGTGCTAATAGACAGGCGTAAGACGCATGAGGTGCGAGGGAGTGTAAAGTTATAGAGAACAGGGGAAAACTGTTACACAGAGTCACCCAGTTACCCGGAGTCACCCAGTTACCCAGAGTCACCCAGTTACCGAGAGTCATCCAGTTACCCAGAGTCACCCAGTTGTACAGAGTCACCCAGTTACCCAAAGTCACCCAGTTACCCAGAGTCACGCAGTTACCCAGAGTCACCCAGAGCCCACCAGTTACCCAGTAACCCAGTTGCCCAGTCACCCAGTTACCCAGTTGCCCAGTTGCCCAGTCACCCAGTTACCCAGTTACCCAGAGTCACCCAGTCACCCAGAGTCACCGAGTCACCGAGTCACCCAGAGTCGTCCAGTCGCCCAGTTGCCCAGTTACCCAGTTACCCAGTCACCCAGTTACCCAGCTACCCAGTCACGGAGTCACTCCGTCAGCTAATGGGTCTCATCTCACCCAGCCAGGTAATGACAATGCATATAGCCTACCTGCCGACAACCTTACACTGCCACCCTGTGTTCAATGTGACCGCGCTGAAACCATACGAAGTGAAAGCAATTCCTGGGCGCCGCCAGCTGCCTCGGCCGCCTACAACTGATTTGGACGGAAACACAGGGTACATTGTGGAGGATATCTTGGATCACCGAGTATGCAAAGGCACACCTGAGTTTTGGTTAAGTGAAAGGGTTATGACGAGACAACCTGGGAGCCAGAAAATTTTCTCAAGGACGAGTCCTGAAGAAACATTGCTCCACTTGTGTTCTTTAAAAATATTTCATTCTATTTTGTTTTGCACAACCGAGAGGAGGGGGATGGTGTAACCGTTACACCTTCTTCTGCCTTCCTATCACTGCACACCTATGTACGCGCCTGAAAAAACTTGATGCCCCCTTACTCGGAACGAAATCTATTAGACGTGACTTTTTCCTACTTTGGCCCCCGGACTATTATGTATGAGAAAGCTATGAGAAAAATGAATAATGATGATGTCGGATTACGATAGTTTAGTTGTTATGCGAGATTTCTCTGACGATTACAGATAAAGCGTTTCTGGAGGCAAATGTCCAGAAAGGATGGGAGAACAAAATACAGCGTTCCTGAAAGCAAAGGTACTCCTGAAGGAAGTGAACAATTGGTCGCGTTCGTATACGGTACGATGTGGCGGGCAGTAGAAGACATGGAATGCCATTGGAAGCTGTTGAGTGACGCCTACTTGAAGACAGAGATGTTCTATGTCCGGGGTCCTCCATTTGTGGCAGCCTAGTAATCCTATGGGAAAGACTGGATTTGACATACACTGCTATAACTCCTTCTGTGCTGCCTAGTATGGCTGTCTGTCGGTCACGTCTGAATACTACATAGTTACGGATATTTACACTGTGGTCCGGGAGGGACAGAATAAAACCAAGTCTCAGTGAGAAAAAGAATAATCAGTTTGTTCTTGTGGTAGTTTGGGCACTGTTTTCAAACAGTTGCCAGGATACCTTGAAACCATCGGTATCACCAGCTACTGCTCTGTGTCTGAAGTGCAGAAGAATGCTCTCTATGGCTCGGTATCTATCCTGTGTAAGGTCCTTGATTTGTAATGCTCTGTTGTGGGTGGTGGAGGTCTTGCGGTCCCATTTTCCTCCAAACCCTCTCTTGTTTCCTATGATCCATATGAAAGTGTTGTGTGTTTCTCTCTGTTTTTTATATACCATCGTATTTAATATCCACAATTATGATGCATGGCCCCACCTTTGGTTGCTGGATGCTTGTCCGGTGGGTGCCAATCACCGGCGCTTCGGCTGAGTGCTGATGAATAAAAAAACAGATCGCGTAATGAAGCAGCCTAACGATAGATGTGCAAAGTCATGATGCCTGGTCTGCTTCTGTCCTGGGTTCACTACTCCGTGCTTTGCAGCCGTGAGTAAAACCACCTCAGGCTGAGAGTCCCCTCAATGATTGCTTTTCCAAAGCGCGTGTTCTGAACTCACTGAGATCGGTCATGGTCTTCATTTCTTTATTCTTTTCATTCTTTTCAGTTTTGTGTTAATTACAGTGAGGAATCCTGCCACAACGCCTGCACAAATACATACAAATAACAGAGCCCTAAAAAGAAATACTAAACAGCATAAGCTAGCTCTGAAAACGCCAGCGTGACGGGGGCTCTTGTTGATCAATCTTCAGGGGCATGTCTCTGGCAGCAGCGCTTGCCAGGATTGCCGTGGCCAGGTTCGATTTCAGGCGTACACGCACACCAGTGACATCTCGACGGAAGTAGTTGTCCATTGCCCGATGTAGCGGGCGTCTGAGGGCATCCTAAGAACATGACCTAGCATCTGGAAACGGCGGACAGCTATGATGTGCGAGCGTGGCTGTGTGTGTGCTCTGGAACTATATTCTTTGTTGGAGATGATGGCGGGATACCTAATTCCGAAAAAGGTCCGTAGTTGACGTCTATGGAAGACGTTCAGCTTCTCCAGTGCAGCCTCCGTCAGTCTCCAGGTTTCGCAGTTGTGGAACAGCATTGGTAGGACGATGGCATTGCATAGACAAAGCCTTGTTTACTCGGATACAAGTTGACGTCGTATCCAGAGCGAATACATGCGGCCATACGATGTTGATGCTTGGTCCATTCGTGGGCTCAAATCTTCCTCTTCCCCTAAGAGAGAGCCAAGTTGCTTGGATCTTCGCCATTCAGAGGTGGAGGCAGAGATGTGAACCCACTCTGTTTTGCTGAACCTCATTAGACTGTGAGCTTTACTGATACTCCTGTCAAACGGGTCCTTTTCACTCAGCTCCTGAAATCCTCAGAAGTCGACGCGATACGTTTGCAAATCACAAGCGAGTTGTCTCTGTTTTGAGTTAAAATACTCTCCTCGAAAATTGAACGTCGCTTTAAAGCAAGAGAGTGGGTGGGAGAAAGTTTGCTGAGCAGTCAGCCCAACACCAGGAAAATATGGTCTTAAGTGTACGTGCGAGTATGTTGTGATGGGTGACATTTATAGTATGTGGTGTGTTCAAGAGTATGCCGTGTCAGAGTGTGAGAATCTTTTTCCGTCTCTGTGAGAGGGACTGTCAAGTGAATGCTGAACATGCGCAGTGCTAGTTTGGTCTGGGAATGAGAGTCGTGTGTGATTGGTCATGTGTGCTGTACGTATTGGTCCCTGATTTGTCGTCACAAGTTCTATACAAGCGAACACTCCCGGTTTCCCGGAAAAATCCCGGAAAATCAAGCACTACTCTATAAAGTTAATCACGCACTTTTTTTTCTTTTGGTTTGAATTTTTTCCTTTTCTGGTTTTCGGGATTTGCATTTGTCACGTCCCACTGTCATTCGACAGCAGGATCTACATAGTGAGCATTTCTGTGCTGAGCTGTCACGCCCTTTTTGATAGAATGTGGTTTGGCCAGTGTCTTGTCCCACGTGCTTAGCATGTAGGTTGAGCGACACGCGCTTTCCCACGTAGGTGACATGCCTTCTTGGCATGGCACATCATGTGACCCAACGCCGGAACCTGGTCAGGTAGGTTCTCGCGTTGTACGTTTCCTGCAAGTGCTTCACTTCCTGGATATGTGACTCCAGGCTTTGTGCAAAATCACATCACAACGACGTTCTACAGGGTTTCACGATGCCTCCTTGCTTCGTGCAAGGAGGCAAGAATAACATGACATTGTATAACAATAGCTAAGTGCAAGAAGGAATACGTGTGCATAAATCAAAACCGTCACCGCGCAAGAGGTCAGAGTATCATGCAAGAGGGACCAAGAATGCAGCAGAACTTACCATAAGAAGCCACTAAACTATGGCACGTTGGGTGAGCGGGCTCCCCAACGTGACCCTCATGTACTCACATTGTACACTGGCGTGGGTGAGCGGGCTCCCCACGTCCCAATTTGGTCTTTCTTTTCCATGTCTTTCTTTCTCTTTCTTCTCGAATGATACCTCGTATCTTTCTAGGCAATGATCACGCCATATCTCTAAATTGCGCTTTAGCGCTTGCACCCGAATGCATCAGGGCCATGTATAGGAAATGGGAGAGCCAAGTGACTACATCCAATGGAAAGTCACAGAGCAAAGCTGCATGCATACCCACGTATTCTCACAACACCGCACAAGGATGATTGGGGTGCACCAGTGTGCTGGTTTCGATCAATTGGTGGAGCGATTGGCGTTGCAAACAGCCAAAGTGATCGCTCACGACTGAGGTGCAGCAGCACCCGCGACCGGGTGCAAATTTCCCTGATCGACTTTGCAAACAGCCAACCAGGGTGAAGCAGCTGGCGTTGCAAACGGCCAAAGCAATCGCTCATGCTTGAGCGGCAATAGTACCCGCGACCGGGTGCAATGACTACTGATTGGCGTCGCAAACAGCCGACCAATAGTATGCAATTTTAAGCAGAGATAGTAGCAGCAAAGCAACCAGTTGAAGGAAGCTGTTCCCAGAAAACCAGCACACGGTACCCCAGCAAGCGTTCACCACCAATGCACGAGAGCTAAGAACATGTGATTAAGGCACGAGATGGATAAATGTAGGCATGCAGATGGGATGAAATCCAAAGCAGGTTCTCAATACGGCAAATTAGCAATGACAATCGGTACCTGTATGTCAAGGCTATAATTATTACATCGACTGGAATGGCAGCACTGCTCGGTCTGGTTGTGCTTGAGCAGCTGGGGCGAGACGTCGGAATTCCTCCATGCGGAAACGAGACAGCGAATCGGCAATACAGTTAGACTGGCCAGCAATGTGAGCAGCAGTGACGGTGAAATTGAAGCGGGCGCACACAAAGAACAGCTCCCTGATCAGGGTCATCACTGGCGGTGACTTGGATGTGACGGAGCGGATGCAATCTACCACAGCCTTGTTGTCACAGTGCATTGTGATACGAAGCTGGCACCATTCCTTGGCCCACGTGCACGCTGTGACCAACGCGTAGAGCTCCTTCCACTCAATGCTGTGAGTGAGTTGCTCAGGCGACCAGGTCCCTTGAAGCCAGCGGCCGCTGTTGAATGCGCCCCAGCCCAGGGTGCCACTGGCATCAGTGAACAGCTCCAAGTCTGGAGATGGTGTCCAATCTGGGAACAGGAAGAATGATTTTCCGTTCCATTGTTCCAGGAGCCGTAGCCACCATTGGATATCTTCCTGGCACTCGGTAGTCAGACTGATGCGGTAGTGAGGCTGCTGGTAGCGACTGCAAATAGACCACAGGCGCCGCATAAATGTCCGGCCGGGTACGATGACTCTTGCAGCGAAGAAGAGTTTCCCCAGAAGAGATTCGAGTTCGCGCTGAGACATGGTGGGGTTGATGCTCGCTGCAGTCAACAGGCGCTTGATGTCAGCCAATTTGTCATCAGGGAGCCGGGCTTCCATCTTCCCACAATCCAGGATAATGCCCAGGAATGTCAGGGTACATGACGGGCCTTCCACCTTGGCAGGCGCGAGCGGGACTCCGAGGTATGAGAATGCACGGAGAAGAATGGCCAGCTGCCGATTCGCCACTGCCTGGCCCACGCTCACGCACAATTAGTCGTCCAGGAAATGCAGCAAATTAGGGATTGAGAATTCGTGGTGCATTATCCATTCTACGTACCATCATTGGTATCACGTACCCACAACGAATCTCGAACACAGCGCTGTATGCCAGAACCGAGCAGACCCCACTATCCCAAGTCTGCAGGCAACGGAGACTGCTGTGGTTCGGCCATGTAGTGAGGGAAGGCGAAGAATCGTCCTCTTTCCAAGCCCTCCTAATGTCGATCAACACAACAGACATACGACGACCCCGAGGACGGCCACGTCTGAGATGGATCGACGTTGTCAAGAAAGACTTACAATGCATTAATCTGTCGCTTCTGGATGCTGTGCAATCTGCTTCTGATAGAGCTGCTTGGCTCGAAATTGTTAACAGATGCGTTGACCTCATGCAATGAGTGAAATGCGAACTGTCATTATTATTATTATTATTATTATTATTATCCATTCAATGGTGGCTGCCACTGCATCAAATACCGCCGGGCTAGAGCGGAGCCCAAATGGCAAGACACGGTCGTAGTAGTACTTCCCCTGCCACAGGATGCCGAGGAGATGCCAATCCTGTGGGCGGACAGGTATTTGACGAAAAGCACTCTTCACATCGAGTTTAGAGAGATAAACAGGAGACGGGGAGGACATAATGATGTTAATGGCTTCATCAATGCTGATGTACTGCAAAGAGAAAGGCTCGGCAGGGATCCCGTCGTTAACGCTGGAGCCGGCAGTGCTGGACAGGTGGTGTATAAAGAGTAGCTTGCCATTCTTTTTCGGAACAGCGCCAATGCCAGAGCAGTACATAAATGGGAATGGGGGCGAGTCAAATGGGCCAGGCATGTGGCCGGCGTTGCAGGAAGCGGTGAGCTGTGCAGACAAAAATGCAGAGTGCTGTAATGCTGATGAGAGGTTGGACGAGTGCTGGTTAGTTATGCGGTTGACGGTAAAGCCAATGTGAAAGCCGCAGCGGAGGCCGTTAATAACATACGAAGGCAATGAACTGTCAGGGTGGTTACGGAGCAGTGATTCGAAGCGAGAAACAGAGAGGGGCGTGTGGACAGCAGGACATGCGCTTGTGAAATCAGTAGAACGTGAAGTGCAGGGAGAAATATGTACAATCGCGGGAGCTGCAGCCAAAGCAGCAGAGTTACTGGCGCCTACCGCACTTAGATCCGTTGTGGTCCTTGGACCCGCAGCGGTTGCAGACATGGGCGTACTTGCACGTGCTGAGACTGCAACGCCCAGCGTTGAAGTTCCGGCAGATCGGTTGGCCATTAGACACCGTACGGACTGCATTGAAGGCTTGCTGGTTGTTACGTTGCGGACGAAAGGGACACTGGCCGCCTCCGGGATGGACGAGGCGGCAGGACTCACATGTGGGCCTTGATCGGCTAGTCACGGACATTTGCCACAGATTTATGTCGATGACGTCAAAGCGCTTGCCTGGCTGAGCAGAAATGGCAGGGCGAAACTGGGTGTCGTACGACAGCCAAGCCTCCGGATAGTATTGCCTGTTGGCTGCAACTATGGTGGCTTGGTAGGAGAGCATCTTCTGCAGGCGGGACGGGTTGGCAGAACACACGACGTTCATGAAGAGAGTCCATGCCTCCAGCCATGTCGGCAAGTCGTGGACGCGTCGACAAACGGGCTGCGCCACTCCACCTTCCACCACCTCCAGAGACTGGCTGCCACTGCTGAACTGCAGCTGAAGCTGGCGTGGGGCAGAATCGAGGTGGCGATAGTATCGGGCAGCAGCTGGGTGAAATCTACAAAGTCACCCTTCAACATTTTCTCTCGTATAGTCTGGGGAACGGAGAGATTACCAGCGTTGGAAGACTCCGCCGAAGGTTGAATTCCAGCAGATGCAGGGGCAGTGATGGTGGCCAGCATTGGAGCGATCGCCTACGACAAGGCAACGGTGACGGCGGAATGTACTTCCTGCCGCACAAACTGGCGCAAATCGTCATTCCTGCTCCGGTCTGGGATCTAGGCAGTCGGAGAAGCTGCTGCATCACTCTCCAGATCCTGCTCTTGCTCCTGCTCGTGCTCCTGCAGCAAGGATGGCGTGGCCGACGGAGATCGAGGTTCCCGTGTCAGCGCAGCAAGAGCTACCCAAGGCGATTTGGGCGCGCATGCGCAGCAGTTGAGTGCACGTGTCAAGCCAGCTCAGCCGCAGCTAGCATGAGATAGAGAGCAGCGCATCGGTCTTATCGCTAACTAGGGTTAGCCCAAAAGCTAACCCAACATGTAAAAGAAGCTCTCGCTCTCTCTCCTACTGCAGTCGAGACTCGGTCTCAGCTCTCTGTCTTGGTTTACTTTGAGCTCGGATTTGAATGACTACTCACAACGTAAAACTAACAGTCTTTGTCGGTTGATCGTGTGGGGATGAACTTGGACCAAGCCAGCTATATTGGTTGGCCCCTGGGATGTGCTGGGCTTGTCGTGAGGCCACACGTCTATTCAGTCGCCGCTCGTAGTGATTCTTGGGTCTGATCACTGAGAGCCAGGGATGCGACACATTAAATTTGTATTGCATTTTCCTCCATTGTGTTTCTTTCGACGGTAAAAGAGGCTTCATACACTACTCTCGGGATCTCGGGGATTTCAAATAAGAACTCCCGGTAGAGTGACGTGTTTTTGTTTGATACAGAATGTTCCTGAAAACTCCATGCATTACCCTCGAATGTCCCTTTATTTCTTCAAAACATTACGCTGCGCACTTGCACTTCCGACTATGCACTGCACTTTCAAGACCTGACCAGCCTAGCCTGCAAGATCTGCACTGCCTTTTCGTTTGACCTCTGTTTTCCATTCTTCTCCTGCGCCCTCGTCATTTGTTGTTATACTAATAGGAATGGAGACACAATCAAGAGTTCGCGTTGTGTGGCGGGGGCCACGGGGCCAACAACGCTATTTCCATTTCACTAAGTCCCCATCCAAATAGCAAAGGGATATCCTGCTACAGCCGACAATCACAGTTGATACGCAAAGAGGAAATGGCATTAAGGACGAGCGCAATCAGATCCTACACAGAGAGGTTGCGTTTACCTGATTGTAACGAGCAAGACTTTGAAAGAAAGTCAGAGCCCATCGAGTGAATGGAAGACGGTGTCCAGATGTCCAGAGCAGTAACTGGGTACCGTCAAGAAGTGAAGCCCTAATAGTTGGATGTAAAGGGTTACACGCATTAGATCCCTTGACAGCCACGCACAGTAAATGGAGCAGCAAATTGTCCTACGTTTTCAGAGCTGCCCCACCCTGTCTAAAGGAAAATCATGTATCCCTGTATAACTTACAAATGTTCTATAGTTTTAGGAAACGCGGAACGAAGATTTTAATTATGGCCTTTAGATTACAGTCAGACCTCGCTTAACCGCACATATCTGTTTTCCACAAAAATATCCGGATAGGCGAGGGAACCGGACAACTGAACACACATACTGTATTTGCATGTGGCATGTCAAAAGCAGTGGCACCGTACATACATACATGATACCTGTACATGTAGACGGGTCCTATGCAGTACAACTAGCGTGCACAGTATGTAAAACAAACGAGAAAAATGACAAGTGCATGCAACTGAGCGCTGTCCACCTGGTCCACATGCACCCAGCAGGTCAAGGACCTCATTTGCCTGTACAACTCCCTGATTATAGTATACTGTATAGCTTCTGCAAGCCACATGCAACCGGATACGACGAAGCTTTTTGTGCACATTTTAACCAGTTTGTACACAAAATCATGCACCGGTATGCGGATCGCGAGGTCCGGTTATGTTGTATGCATAACATATGCTGCACATCGGTAACCAGCGATTTTCTTCCGGATGGCGAGGGATCCGGATTAACGAGGACCGGATAAGCGAGGTCTGACTGTACTAATAATATTATTGAATCCATGAGTCATTCGCCCTTTGTGGATAATTCTCTAAAACAATGACAGATTCTACTTGAAAAGCATTGCAATTTCCAGAACCTTCAACCTTATAGCACGCACTTCCATTATTTCTGCTCCATTTCTTCATGTACGTAACAAAAATGGCGGTTGCCAACATAACAAACTATTAACTACACGAACCATAAAAAACGGGTTTTTGTACCTTTTCTCCCGCCATTATCCACCAAAGACTATGAGTCTATGAGTCCCTGGGGAAGTCCCCGTTTAGGTATACTTTTTAACGTCATATTCAGTTCTCACGCAATTTGTAACAATTCAAGCCAGTATATATTTTCATGCTTGGGTGGTTAGGTATTTTCTGCAGTGTCAAATAAAGTAACTTCAGAAATTGCGTTTTCTTAGCTTTGCAACAAACCTCAAACCTCATGCTTGACAATGGAAAGAAAAATGACGGAAACTGTATGTTACAGTGGTATATGTGAACTGTGCAACCTTACCAAGTTGCATATGAATCACGTTGTGGTTAGAAGTCTCCTGAAAACAGCGTCATGATTCGGACTTTTAGATTAGAACCACTATACCGTAGACTCGGTGTTTTGTGCACTACCCGGAACTAAGCAAGAACAACATTGTCTTTGTGCTTTGTCGTTTGCAGATATTTGGATGGTAATCAGATCCAGACTTTAAGTGACGGTGTGTTCTCTGGTCTAACAAACCTCCAAACACTGTAAGTATTATCAACTGCACCATTTAACGCAGGGAATAGTAATTATACCTGTGTGTATATAGAGTACTGCTGGAAACGTGATGAACAACCCTCTAATATCTGTGAGTATTATTATCTGCTGCACTGATTGAAGGAAACAGTTGTAGACGCTGTGTGTAAAATGCTTTGTTATGAAGCCTCTGATTCTCGTAAGTGTCAGGAACGAGTGACCACACGTCACGAGGACAACTACTTTTTCTTAACTGTATATGTTGGAAAAGAATTCAGGTGGACACACCCATTCCCATACCGCTGCACATCACATCCGAACCTGTTCCGTTATTTTTACAACGTGTCGGCACTTGGCCATCGTCAGGTAATAACAATGAATACCGTGGAAGCCACACAAGAGCAGTATATATATAGGCAGAGTGTAGCGCCAAAAAAATGCGAATTATGTCACCTAGTATGCAGAAACGGGGGGGGGCAGAGAGAGAGAGAGAGAAAAGGCGCAACTAGCACATCACAGAGGAGAAGGCAGCGCGCATTGTGCTCTGTGAACGGCGTTACACAGAGTGTAGCGGCAAAAAAATAAAATAATGATGCGAGTTATGTCACCTCTATACAGAGGGAGGACAGAAGGTGCAACTGTGCACATCACTGAGGAGAAGAGCGCGCCGTTGTGCTCTACGAAGTGAGGGTACATGCCAAATAATTATGGTGTAAATTCTAGCGCATTACAGGAGGGGAGCACGGAGGCCCATGCGCCAATGCACTATGAGGTTAAACTTCCATGCCAAACTGTTACCACCAGAGACGCGACGAGGCATCAGGAACCGAATGGATTTGATCAGTGCCGGCAATGCAAATGTAAACGTGATGGTCGGGCTTGTTTGGATTGCAAACCTGGCGTGAGTGAGAAATGTCGGAATCCTCACAACATCTCGTTAATCTTGCCGGACGGCGATGTGGGTCCTCTGTTTCCAGTGAACCACGTGGTATTGTCCAATGCCGGCGGTGGTGGTAAGTCGAACCATACCCATAATGCTGTTTTTCGGATGGCGGCTGCTGATGAGAGTGCACATGTGGGTGATGACCTTTCAACAGTGCCAGTGGCTGTTGTTTCTCGTTGCAGTTTCGTGGCTGGACCTTTGCGTGCAAGCGTCCCTGTCGCATTGGTTCCTGAGAGTAACGACCTTGATGCTGTCCATGGCGTTTGTGCTGCTTCGTCATGTGCATCAATTGCGCATGATGGTGGTGAGGTTCATTGTGCTCAGCCATTGGCGGAATCTTCTCCAGAGAAACATGTTCAGGATCGACCCTTGTCGACCACAGTAGTACCTGGTGTGGATGACTGCGGCCATGTGACAGCCCCTCGTGAAACATTTTGTCTGGGGAATTTGACGGCATCTGAGACTATGACGGCTCTTTCCACAGCATATGACAAGTGTGTGCATCTTGCTCCGAATGCATTTCAAGTGCCTTGCGGAAATGTTGGCCGGAGATTTATAACAACTCTATCTACTTTTTTCAACTGTTTTGGTGATGCAGGATCATACGTTGATTGTGGCAGCAGTATTTCAGATGCTGATGCTGCAGGGTCGGCGCAGTGATCCTCCTGCTCATGCCAAGCTCCTGGACAGGCGTTTGGACCAGTGGTTTCATGGTCAGATTAATGCATTATTGTTGGAAACAGAGACTATCCACAATCTCCGAGAGAAGTCCAGTACAAGGGGTCGAGGTCGTCCTGATGATCTTGCATGAGAGTTTGCGGTTTGTGTCGCATCTGGGAGGCTATCGGCTGCTCTGCGCTGCCTTGGTGCTGATCGTGGTGGTGGAGTGCACAGCATCAGTGATAAAATTGACGGTGTTCCAGTAATGGATATATTAAAGCAGAAGCATTATGAGGCTAAGCCCGTGTGCGACGAGGCTCTGATAGGGGGACAGCCGCCTCCTCCTCCGCATCCCATCTATTTCGCTTCGCTGGGGTGCCGTGCTATCCAACGGCCAGCGCTAGGCACACAGGGCGCACTGGGACTGTTATAACGTACTCCATGCAACTCGCGAATACCACAGCAGGAAACACCATCTGGTTTGTTCTAGGATAATTTAGAAGTGAACATGTAAAATGGCAATCATGGAGAGATAAGCAGCAGAGACACGCCAGTGCTGTCGTGGCACTAATGGCGCTATGACACGACAGTATAGGCCTCGTCAGCTCGTACCAAAGTAAGACACAAGTCAGCCATGCAGACGTAATGCAGAAGAAGACTGATTCATAATGAGGTAAGACATTGTCACTCTTCGTCATGCATACATCAAAGGAGCGTAGAACGACACACGTAGAACACACGTAGAACGACACACGTAGCAGAACGTAGATCGTAGATCGTACGACTAATATAAATAATAGATCAATCTATAACAATCCTCCTTCCTTAAAGAAGTAGTGAAGTGGGACTAGCAATAATGCATATATACTCAAAATGCATCCAAACAACTATATACAAGAGCAAATCCTTATATCCGACTAACTATGATACAACACTATGCTATTACAGACAAATAGCGGAATTGGACACTCTAAGGCAATGTCAGAATTGCTAGGCGAGTCACTCATGACTAATGCTAAGATAGTCACTCAATACTCACAAATTTAAGCGATCAGGGGCACGGCGCATTCTTGATGGATAGCGCGGTGACACTGGAGTTGACGAAACAGGCACTGACACATCAGGCATACTAACAGGAGTAGCGACTTGAACTGTATCAGGCATACTAACAGGAGTAGCAGCAGTAGTAGACATACTAGGCGTAGCAGTAGTAGGCGTACTAGACGTAGCAGTAGTAGGCGTACTAGGCATAGTAGTAGCTGCTGTATCAATGACAGGAGACGACTGAGCCGGCGGTGAAGCTGGTAACCCAGGAGTCGGCGTTGCTTTAGCGACTGTCGGAGTAACACTCGGCGTAGACACTGTCGGAATGGCGTCGGACTCGGCCGATAAACTAGCAGACTCAGCTGTTCTGGACTTCAAATGATCAATGTGCACTTTTCGGACGACTCCTCCTACCATCACAGAAAAGGTCATCGTACTGAGTCGTTTGCATATTAAACCTTCTAGCCATTTCGGCTTAAAGCCAGGACGAGCATTGTACACCCACACTGGAGCATTCACTGTGAACTCACGAGACGCAGTACTGTCGAGTTCATGGGCCTGCTGCAAAGCCGTGGCGAAACTTGGTTGCAGCAGCGCCAAACGCGTGGTCGGGGCTTTCTTCAATAGAATACTCGCGGGACTCTGCTTAGTAGCGCTGTGCGGCGTGTTTCTGTAATCGAAAAGAAAGCGAGACACTTGCACACATACAGACACATGGTGAGGTCTTGCTCGCAAAGCCTTCTTCAGCTCTTGCACCATCCGCTCACACTGTCCGTTGCTGGCGGGATGATAGGGCGGTGTACGATGATGCTTAATACCATTCTGGGCACAGAAAGCAGCAAACTCGCCAGAGGCAAATTGTGGGCCGTTATCAGATACTAGCACTCTAGGAATACCAAATGTACTGATGAACCGTAGCAAACAGTTCACTGTTTTAGTAGTCGTAGCGGAGGAACCAAGCTCGTATACATCAATCCACTTAGAGAATGCATCAACTATGACCAGAAACTGTTGCGACTCGAACTCAGAAAAATCAAGATGCACACGCTCAAAAGCAGCATTGGGGTATGCCCAATGGTGGACAGAGTCCTTGCGGGTCAGATTAGAGGTTTCCTGACAAAGACTGCAATCGGCGGCTAATCGTTCGATATCGGCATCTAAGCCTGGCCACCAGAAAATGCTTCGTGCCACACTCTTCATTCGAGACACACCGGCATGTGAAGAATGCAGTTCCTCTAATAAGTGGCGTCTAAACTGAACTGGAATAATAACGCGGGAACTCCACAGCAAACAACCATGCTCAATACTTAGGTCATTCCGGATGCGGCTATACGGCACTAACCTGTCGGGAACTGTAGCAGGCCAACCATGCAGCGTGTAGGACATTACTAACGAAATGTCAGAATCGTATTTGCTAGCCTTGGCAACATCCGAACTCTGTAGAGGCATCAACTCGCAGGGGTCAAATGCATGGATGCTGACTGCACTAACAATTGCAGACATTTCAGCAGCAGACAATGGTAAAGGCAGACGAGACAGACAATCTGCTAGCACATTTTCTTTACCTGGAATATGCTCAATGATGTAGTCGTACTCAGCGAGAATCACGGCCCAGCGCTGTAGACGGGATGCCGACGTCTTGCTTAACGACTCGTGCTCGCCGAAGATCTTGATTAGAGGCTTATGGTCGGTGCGCAGAATGAACTTACGACCGTAGATGTACTGGTGTAAACGACGAACAGCAAACACGATAGCTAACGCCTCTCGCTCAATCTGGCTGTAATGACTCTCTGCTTTGGACTAAGCACGTGACACATAATACAACTGGCGGAACAGACTGGTCCGGCATGACATGTAGAATCACCAATACCAGCAGGGGATGCATCACACTCTAAGATCAGTGGTAAGGTAACATCATAATGGGCCATAACAGGATCGGCGATGAGAAACTCTTTAACTTTCGCAAACGCCGACTGACATGCATCCGTCCAATTAAAGACTACATCCTTCTTTAACAACTCGTTCAGGGTTGTAACAGCGAGGAGCAATTGGGGATAAACCGCCCAAAGAAATTCACGAGCCCCAGAAACGAACGCAAGGTAGATACATCATGGGGCCTCGGGGCATTCTGAATACTCAAAACCTTATCCCGACTGGGCTGTAGACCAGCCTTCGACAATGTAAACCCAAGGTAACTAACTTGTGGCTTACCAATCTCATATTTCTCACGACGCAATCACAGCCCTGTCTCAGCTAAACGACGGAGGACTGCTTGTAGACGCTCGTCGTGTTGTTGCTGGGTGTTACCACAAATGAGAATATCGTCGAAATAGACAACGACACCTTCTAGACCTTGTAGAACCTGCTCGATGGCCTTCTGCCAGATTGACGGAGCTGAGCTGACGCCGAAGGGTAGTCTCGTGAATTCGTACAAACCCTTGTGCGAAGCGATGACACAATAGCGCCTACTGTCGTCGTCGAGCGGTAGCTGAGCATAAGCATCTAATTTGGAAAATACAGATCCACCAGATAATTGCGATAACAAATCACTCGGGTTGGGAATAGGATGCTGGTTAGCTTCAATGTGCTTGTTGATAGACACTTTAAAATCTGCACATAAGCGGATGGTGTTGTTTTTCTTTTTTACAACCACCACGGGGGATGCCCAATCAGCGTTAGAGACCGGCTTGATGATCCCCTCCCCCTCTAGACGCAACAACTCAGCTTCAACCTTAGTGCGGACGGCGTACGGGACAGGACGGGAACGGCAACTCTTGGGGGTGGGTGACCCTTGAAGCTGGATCTTGGCAGACTGACCCTTAATAGTACCCAAACCCTCTTGAAATACGGTAGGGAACTGACGCAATAGACTATCTAGCGACAATGCATTGACTTGTGCATTACGAAAATTTGACCAGTCTATAATGACGTGGGACATCCAGTTTCGACCAAACAGGGGCTGACCACTACCCTCTACAACAGCGATGGTGTCTCGAAACTGGTGAGACTCGTCACGTACATCGACAATGCATTCACCCAATACAGATAGGGAACTACCACCATAAGAATGCAGAGATGCACGAGACTTATGCAGACAAACATTGGGAAACTGCTCCTTCCAAACAGAACTAGGGAATACTGAAACTTCAGCACCAGTGTCGACTTCCATAGGACAGACTACATCATCCGTTTTACCTGAGGACTTGAAATGTTGTTTCTGCTGTTTCTGCGACACAGAGTGCTTACCGTCGACTTCTGATGGCGTACTCATAGCAGCAGCGGAACCCATAGACGAAGCTTGTTGCTGGGGCCTCAAACAAAGCTGCAATTTCGAGACACGTACCCAAAGTTAGTTTTGGATCTGATAACAACTTCTTTTTCAACTCGACATTCACAATGCATGACACCACATGGTCTCGAATCATGTCGTCACAAGCGGAACCAAAATTACACAAGCGGGCCTGGACGCGTAATCTTACAACAAACTGACTCACCGACTCATTCTTAGCAAAGGTCATCTGGCGCAGCACGTGACGCTCGTATACAGGATGTGGCGCGGCCTTGAAATGTTCGTTCAGTTTCCGTAACGTAACCTTGTACTCGTTGGCATCTGCAGGCAGAGCAGACGCCTGTGGATCTTCGAGGTCTTCGAATAAGTCCTGAACCTGTGTTCCGGCAGTATGCAGCAATACATTTTTCAGCCGTTTGTGATCCGTAATCCCTTGGCCTTCAGCCATGTACGTAAAGCTTCGTAGCCATTTCTTCCAGCGAGAGGACACTTCTGCTGGCGTGCCCCGGTATTCGAAAACTGGAAGCTTGTGGGCTGTGCTCAGGTTACTACAAACGCTCATCTTCGTCGCCAATTGTTATAACGTACGCACGCAAGATTCATTCCATGCAACTCGCGTATACCACAGCAGGAAACACCACCTGGTTTGTTCTAGGATAATTTAGAAGTGAACATGTAAAATGGCAATCATGGAGAGATAAGCAGCAGAGACACGTCAGTGCTGTCTTGGCACTAATGACGCTATGACACGACAGTATAGGCCTCGTCAGCTCGTACCAAAGTAAGACACACGTCAGCCATGCAGACGTAATGCAGAAGAAGACTGATTCATAATGAGGTAAGACATTGTCACTCTTCGTCATGCATGCATCAAAGGAGCGTAGAACGACACATGTAGAACACACGTAGAACGACACACGTAGCAGAACGTAGATCGTAGATCGTACTGTAGGAGTTGCATTTTAATAGAAAGTATATTTTTCGCAGTAAAAGAGTATTTATTTGTAGAGCTTGTGTTGATACAGATTCCTAGGTTCAAACCCCAAGATGGGCAGTTAGTTACATTTTTCTCTCCTTGCGTATTTTGTATCTGCATGTTATTACCCTTTCCGTGAGTCGCTCGTGAGTAATGTATGAGTCGTGTATGGCTAAACCCGTATTTACCCGTATGACTGCTGCTAGTGTTATTGTTCTAGAACATTGGCATAATTAACCAATCACAGTTCACAGCTCTGGAATATTCTAGAATTTCGTCGGCAACCGGTTTATATAAATTACTGATTGGTTGATGACCTAAAAACATGGCTGCCGTTCGCCGCGTGTTTTGTCTTCTTGCATTGTTCTTTTTTCGTCGGCAACCGGTTTATATAAATTACTGATTGGTTGATGACCTAAAAACATGGCTGCCGTTCGCCGCGTGTTTTGTCTTCTTGCATTGTTCTTTTCTTGTGCTCTTTTCACTTCTTGTCTTTACTTGCCGCTTGTGTAACTAATAATTCTGTCCTAACGAGTATTCGTGAAACCACAAAGTGAGTGCTTTGTTTGAGTGTGTGAAATTGTCTCCGAGGGCCAGCTACTACATTGGTGGCAGCGGTAAACTATAATAGTGTGTATATTCGTAGTGTTCAGTTCAACCCGTGCATTTACCTGTTCAGATGGCGCAGCCTCAAGCAGCAGCAGCAGCAGCAGCTCCGGCCCGCCCGGCAGCTTTAGGACGCCCAGTCATCTTACCACCTGAATTTACCGGAACAAGCAGCGAAGACTGGCTGACATTTATGGGCCAATTTAACGTCGCCTGTCAGGCAAACGGATATGCGGATGAGCAACGCCTGGATTTCCTGCCCTGTCGTCTCCGCGAGGGGGCGTTTCATGTCTACCAGACATTCCGGGCCCAGCACCCGAATGATGCGTACGATGAGCTGTGCGATCGTCTCACTGCATATTTCAACCCTCCGCAGCATCGCCCGTCGTTCGAGGCCGAGTTTCGGGCAAGAACAATGAAAACAATTGAGAGTCCGGTGGAGTTTGCGTCTGCGTTGCAGAAATTAGCGTCAAGGGCCTACCCAGGCCAGGAAAACACGGACCTCTTCCAACGTTTACTGGTAAATCAGTTTATAGATGGCCTCCCTTCTCCAGAGCTTCGTCTTCATGTTCGAAGTGCTAGTCCGAATAATTTGGCACAAGCTGTGCAAAGGGCTCTGGAAATGGCGGCCATATTCGACGCAGAGCAGCGTCGGTCGAACGGCGCCGCGATCGCGGGTGCGTCGCCAACACCTGCGGCCATATTCGCCGTCCGCGGGTCAAGCACTGCACTCCCGCCTGCTCCATCAGCTTCCACTACCGGTATGACGTCAGCCTCAGGTGGTAATTATGATCAGATGTTTGTGTTGGACAAGATTTTGCAAAGGCTAGATTCCATTTCGCTTTCTTTGAGCTCTCAATCTCCAAGTAGTCTTCCTCCATCAGCACACGCGAGCGGCGGCCGTGGTTGGAGCGACAGTTCTCAGGGTGCGCAGCAGGTGCGCCGTTGTTTCAACTGTGGCCAGACGGGGCATCTGGTGCGCGCCTGCCCAAACTACCCAGAGGGTGCACGGAGACGAAATGGCCCACAACGACGATCGCAGGGAAACTAGCTGAGGCTGGCCCTGCTCGGCAAGAGTCAGTCCCTCCAGCTAGTTTTAGTAAGCCGAGCATTCTGTGTCCTTCTGTGTCCTTATGTTCTGTGTTTCCGTCTCTTGGTGTTGTTGTCGAGTTGTTTGGTCGTTTTGTCACAGCACTCGTGGATACTGGTGCAGGTGTCTCCCTCATCAGCCTACGTTTGCTACGCAGCTTCGACGTTGACATCTCAACACTCCAGCAAGATAGTGTTCGTCCTCTCCTCACGGGTGTAACGGGTCAGTCCCTAAGTACTTGTGGTGTTGTTTCGTTGAAATTTCGTATTGGGTCGTTTTGTACAAATCATGCATTTATTGTTGTCGATGGTGTTACACATGACCTCATCCTTGGGTCTGATGTTCTCACTGCTTCTGGGTGCACGCTTGATCTGTCCCGCCGTGTGATGCATGTTGGTACTACCACTGTTGGTCTATCTGTCAATCAGCCTGCGTGTGTTGTTGATCAGCAGAGTGCTGCTAGTTCTGATTTGTGTATTTCTGATGATGCTCCGTGTACGTCTGCGTCAGATAGTCTTACTCCGTGTGTGTCTACTAGTTCTACTCCGTGTGCTTCTGCTAGTGCTAGTCCTACTCCGTGTGTGTCTACTAGTTCTACTCCGTGTGCTTCTGCTAGTGCCAGTTCTACTCCATGTGTGTCTGCTTCTGATAGTCCTACTCCGTGTGCTTCTGATAGTCCTACTCCGTGTGCTTCTGATAGTTCTACTCAGTGTGTGTCTGACACTAGTGTCCGAACTACTCGTGTATGCCTTATCGACCGTCTGGAATTGCCTACTAACCATGTTGTGTTTGCCTCTTGCTCGTTGTCCGAGTCTGTATCCCAGGATAGTCTGCTAGTGACTCCGCTCGACTCTTTCTGCCAGAAACACCCTGCAGTCCAGGTTGGCTCCTCTCTGGTAAGATCTGATCATGTCGTCATGTCCTTTATTAATAGTAGTGACACCGCTGTTGTCCTCTATCCCGGTACAAGTGTGGGCTCGGTAGCGTCCTTTAGCGAGGTTGAACTTGATGCTGAAACGGTTTGCTCGGCTACCACCGCCGATGTCCCCAGCCGTTTGAAGGCCATTGACGATTACCTTGTTTCCCATTGTTCGCATTTGTCTGCCGATGTGTATGATCAGCTCCGTTCCCTCCTTCACGAGTACCATGATGTGTTCTCTTTGTAGCCGACTGACGCGGGGTATTGTGATATTTATCCACACATTATTGAGACAGGGGATGCCCGCCCTATTAAGCAGTCCGTTCGGCGACTCCCATTTCACACTCGCCCTACCTTGCAGAGCTTGCTAGATGACTTACTGGAGCGGGGCATTATTTCGGAATCATCTAGTCCCTGGGCTGCCCCTATTGTTCTTGTAAAGAAGCCGGATGACTCGTTTCGTCTATGCATTGATTACAGGAAACTCAATAGTGTCACCGTTCCTGATGCTTATCCACTCCCTAATATTGCCGAAACTCTTGATTCTCTTGCTGGGTGTTCCCTGTTCAGCACTTTGGATCTAGCGACTGGCTACTGGCAACTTGCCATGGACCCAACGGATAAGCCCAAGACGGCCTTCACGACTCCTTTGGGTTTGTATGAATTCAATGTACTCCCGATGGGGTGTTGTAATGGTCCCGCCACCTTCCAACGGGTCATGGATAGATTGTTTGGTGATTTGACACATGCTTCCGATGGTCCCGTCACACGGGTCTTCTTTGACGATATGGCTGTCGCGTCGTCTTCTGTGTCCTCTTCTTTGTCTCGCCTGAGCACTGTATTCTCTCGGTTGCGCGCTAACAACTTGAAGTTACGCTTAAGTAAATGTGTCTTTCTGTCCCGTAGAACTAAGTTTCTGGGCGTAGATGTGAGTGCACGCGGAATTCACACCTCCGAATCTAAGATAGCTGCCTTGAAAAAGTGGTCTCCGCCCAAGTCTGTGTCCGAGGTCCGGGAGTTCCTTGGATTCACGGGCTATTACAGGAAGTTTGTTCCTAGCTATGCCAACATTGTTGCTCCGCTCACGGCCTTAACGAAGAAGGGTGTGCCGTATGTCTGGTCTGCCGATTGTGACACTGCCTTTCGAGTTCTGCGGGAGACGATGTGCTCTGCGCCAATCCTTGCGTTTCCTGATTTCCGTCCAGGGGCGGCGAGTTTTGTCTTGGACACGGATGCTAGTGCTAGCGGTATGGGCGCGGTCCTTAGCCAACAACAGGAAGGGCAAGAACGTGTGATTGCGTACGCAAGTAAGAGTTTCAACAAGGCCCAGCGGAATTATAGTGTCACCGAGAGAGAACTCCTTGCTGTTGTTACCTTTGCCTCACACTTCCGCCACTATTTGTTGGGTGCTCAGTTCTTTGTCCGCACGGACCATCAGGCGTTGAAGTGGCTTCATAGCATTCCAGAACCGACTGGACGCAAGGCTCGTTGGCTTGAGACCTTGGCGGACTTCCGCTACGTTATTCTGCACCGTCCTGGTCGTTTACACCAGAACGCTGACACTCTTTCGCGTTTCGTCACCCCTTCCGTATCTTGTGTGACTCCGGCTCCCGATGTGCTGCCTCTTCCTCCGCAGGTTGACGGTCCAGCTAGCACTTCTTCTTCTTCTTCCTCGTGGCTGCCGCGGGAATCGCCTGCTGCGTTACGTTTGTGTCAAATGTCTGACCCTGATCTGGTTGTTGTGTTGTCCTGGTTTGATGATGTACAGCGTGCTTTCCATCCTCCAGGTGACCTCCAGGGTACAAGCCGTGCTGTCCGTCGCTATGCGTCTGAACTGTCCTCTTTAGTTATCTTAGAAGGTGTTCTGTATCGGTCTGTTGATGGTGTTCTGCAATTTGTTGTACCCTTCTCCCTGCAGACCGAGTGTCTCGAGATGGTACACAGTGTACCGGCTGGTGGCCACTTTGGCTATGACAAGACCCTAGCTAAGTGTCGGCGTCATTTCTTCTGGCCTGGCATGTCGAGCTCTGTTCGTTTGTTTGTACAGTGTTGCCAGGTGTGTGCTGCAGGCAAGTCTAGTCGCCAGCCTGTCGCCCCGCTCGTGCCGATGTTGGGTGGGTATCCGGGTGACCTTGTTGCCATGGATCTTGTTGGTCCCTTTCCTGTTACTCAGTCCCGCAACCGTTACCTACTCGTCTGTGTGGACTATTTCACTCGGTGGCCTGAGGCCTATCCTCTACCAGACATCACAGCTAGAACTGTTGCACATGCCTTTGTTAATGGTTGGGTTTCTCGGTTTGGTGCTCCTGACCGGATTCATTCCGATCAGGGCGCTCAGTTTGAGTCTGCTTTATTTGCTCAGCTTTGCTCCCTGTTGCAGGTTCGGAAGTCACGGACAACACCATACCACCCTGCTGGTGATGGTTTAGTCGAGCGCATGAACCGCACACTGATCACCACGCTCAGACTGGATGCCCGTGGCCACCCTGAATCCTGGGACCTGCATGTGCCTCTATGTTTACTGGCGTACCGGACGGCTGTCCAGAAGTCAACCGGTGAAACACCTGCACTCCTAATGTTTGGGCGTGAGCTCAGTTTGCCGGCGGATATTATTTATGGGTTGCCACCAGAGTACCAGGATGTCTCGACACATGAGTATGTGCAGCGTGTTCAGTCAGTCCTCCAGAGTACTTATGCCCGTGCCCGTGCGACCGACGCCGTGGCCCATAGACGGATGAAAGACTACTATGACCGACGTGTCCATGGTTCGTCTCTACAACCTGGACAGTATGTGTGGCTGTTGGATACCGCTGTGAAGCCAGGCGAAAGCCGAAAATTACACAACCCGTGGACTGGCCCATACGTTGTCCGATCGCTGGCTGGTCCAGTCGTCGAGATCGTGTTGGCCGCCGACCTACGCAAACACAAGCGGGTGCATTACAATCGCCTGAAGCCCTGTCAGCGTGCTCCCAGTATGTTGCCGCCTCCACCTCAATCCATGAGCGCACCATCGGCCGCTGCTTTGCCGCCGCTAAGTACTGCGTTTATTTGGCCAGACTGTGATGACGCTGAGTTTGCTCAGGCTGCTCCTGCGCCTGTTGTGCCACCAGTACAGCCTCAGCCCGTTAATGTACCAGGCCCACGTGACCATTTGCGCAGAAATGCTGGTCCGCCTGCCTGGCACCGTGACTACAATATGTAACTGGTACACTGACTGTCCGCTCTGGGTGACTCCAGTTTAATTTAGGATGCTATGGACTTGGATTGCGATAATACATTAGGCAGTTCATTTTGTACAGATTTCTAAGTGTGTGTGTGTGTGTGTAAGTGTGTGTGTGTGTGTGTGTGTGTGTGTGTGTGTGTGTGTGTGTGTGTGTGGTGTGTGTGAGAGTGTGCGTGTGTCAATGAGTAGGTGAGTGAATGTGGTGTATTGTATGTGGTGTAGTGTATGTGGGTCAAGCCCATGTGAGACAGTCCATGTGTGACTGTGCATGCCCGTGTGCGCATGTGTGCCGGCATGATTGCGAGTGCGTACGTGCGTGAGAATGTGTGTCCTATTTTCTTCATATTTCATTTGGTATATGCCGTGTTGCTTTGAATTTGGTGTGTTGTGTTGATGTATTCTCTTGAAATCGGGGACGATTTATTTTCGTAGGGGGGAGTAGTGTAGGAGTTGCATTTTAATGGAAAGTATATTTTTCGCAGTAAAAGAGTATTTATTTGTAGAGCTTGTGTTGATACAGATTCCTAGGTTCAAACCCCAAGATGGGCAGTTAGTTACATTTTTCTCTCCTTGCGTATTTTGTATCTGCATGTTATTACCCTTTCCGTGAGTCGCTCGTGAGTAATGTATGAGTCGTGTATGGCTAAACCCGTATTTACCCGTATGACTGCTGCTAGTGTTATTGTTCTAGAACATTGGCATAATTAACCAATCACAGTTCACAGCTCTGGAATATTCTAGAATTTCGTCGGCAACCGGTTTATATAAATTACTGATCGGTTGATGACCTAAAAACATGGCTGCCGTTCGCCGCGTGTTTTGTCTTCTTGCATTGTTCTTTTTTCGTCGGCAACCGGTTTATATAAATTACTGATTGGTTGATGACCTAAAAACATGGCTGCCGTTCGCCGCGTGTTTTGTCTTCTTGCATTGTTCTTTTCTTGTGCTCTTTTCACTTCTTATCTTTACTTGCCGAGTGTGTAACTAATAATTCTGTCCTAACGAGTATTCGTGAAACCACAAAGTGAGTGCTTTGTTTGAGTGTGTGAAATTGTCTCCGAGGGCCAGCTACTACAGTACGACTAATATTAATAATAGATCAATCTATAACAGGGACCCAGCGGTGTGGATGCTGAGGCCTGGCGTCATATGTGCTCCAGTTTCACGGACGCTTCAGATGGGTTGTGTGATGCGCTTGTTTCTTGTGCCATTAGAGTGGCCACTGAGCCTATTGATGCTGGTGCATTGTTGGCGTTCACTGCATGTCGCTTGCTGCCCTTGGACAAGCGGCCCGATGTCAGACCAATTGGCATCGGCGAGGTTGTTCGTCGCATTGTGGGGAAAGCAATTGTGTCCATTGTGGGCCCTGTGGTTCAGCAGGTTGTTGGCTGCTCCCAGCTGTGCGCCGGTCAGGACTGCGGGGTGGAGGCGGGCATACATGCTATTCAGGAGGCGGTTGATCTAGAAGAGACCGATGGAATTCTGATGGCAGACGCGAGAAAAGCTTTCAATTGCCTGAATCGCAGCATCTGCCTTCGGAATGTTCAACATCTTTGCCCGAATCTGGCCACTGTTTTAATTTACACCTACAGGACGCCTGCATGCCTATATGTCGATAGTGATTGCATCTTGTCGGAGGACGGAACAACCCAGGGAGACCCTCTGGCAATGTGCATGTATGCCATTGGCATGATGCCTCCCGTGCACAAAGCTGGACAAGCCGGGACTATCCAGTCTTGGTTTGCAGATGATTCCGCAACGGCGAGTGTGTTGCGTAGGCTCCGTCGTTGGTGGGACATCTTGGCAAGTGATGGCCCAGCTTATGGATATTTCCCAAATACATCAAAATCGATTCTGGTGGTGAAGGAGCGTTGCTATCGTGAGGCAGTTGAGCTGTCCAGCGACACCAGTGTCGTCATTACGTGTAATGGAGCTTGGTACCTGGGGGCAGCCATCGGCTCAGCTGACTTCAAGGAGAATTGTGTATCGACTAAGGTCCAGGAGTGGGCTGATGAGCTAACTCGATTGGCTGACTCCGCTCGCTCGCAGGCCCAGGCAGCATATTATGCATATGTCTCGGGCTTGAGAAGTCGCTGGGCTTTCCTATACCGCGTTCAGTCTATTTCTCCGTCCCAGTTCCAGCCACTGGAGGACGTGATAAGCACGAAGCTTATACTAGCAATGACGGGTCGGCCACTGCCTGGCACAGTGTTGAGGGAAGTACTCGCAATGCCCTGTCGTTTAGGTGGCCAGGGCCTGGTCAGCCCGATGACTTTGTGCTCCCAGTATGAGTCGTCTGTCGCCATCACAGCATCTCTCTCCCGGCGTATCGTGGATCGTGTTTCTGATATTGGGAATTCTTTGATTGGCATCCAGCGGGAGAAGGCGAAGAGGAAGAAGGAAGTACGTCATAGCCAGGCGGAGTCGGCACAGCGTATCAGCAATGATGCGTTGGACGCCTTGCGACACACCATTGTCCTCGCCCGTGAACCTGGCACCTCGAGTTGGCTGACTTGCCATTCCATTGAAAAAGTATGGCTTTTCACTGAGCAAAGCTGAGTTCATGGACGGCTTGTGCCTGTGTTATGGTTGGATGCCGCCGAGGTTACCAACTCATTGCTCTTGTGGACGGGACAATGGTATTGACCATGCCTTGTCATGTCCCCTTGGTGGTTTTACCATTATCCGCCATAATGAGATCCGGGATGTGACAGCCTCTCTCCTTCAAGAGACCTGTCACAATATCTCCATCGAGCCACTGCTGCAGCCACTCACTGAAGAGAGAATGAGATACAGGTCTGCTATTGTGGAGGAGCATGTGCGGCTTGATGTAGTGGTCAGTGGTTTATGGGGCTGACGTTTTGAGCGTACTTTACTTGATATACGGGTTTTTAATCCTCATGCACGCTCAAATCGATCTGCACCACACACCACTGTCTATCGGCGCCATGAAAAAGAAAAAGCGACGATGCTATGAAGAGAGAGTGAGAGAGGTGGAGCATGCGACGTTCATGCCTGTTGTTCTGTCAGCAAGTGGTGGCATGGGAAGAGCGGCGACAGCACTCTATCGCCGAATCGCGTTATTGAGAGCGGAAAGGAGGAAGGAGCAGTACTCCCACGTAATATCTTACATCAGATGGCGTCTCTCATTTGCCCTGTTGCGATCATTCATCATGTGTTTGCGGGGTTCACGGGGTCTTTTCCGTGAGCGATCGTTTCGGCATCCGGAGTCTGCTGAGCTGGTTGTTGCCGGGGCCCAGGTTGCTCGCATGTGAGAATCTACAAATTGCAGCAAATTATTCTTATTATAAATACTGGACGTGGATATTGAATTAAACTGTACTCAGTGACTCTTTACATTTTACAGGCTACGTTTTATTATTATTATTGTAAAGCTTTCTTTTTGATCCTGTCTCTTATTGTTGTGACCTTTCCACAATATTGTGTTGCGTTGTTTAAAAAAATTACCCAGAGTCACCCAGTTCAAGAGTACTCAGAGTCACCCAGTTATCCAGAGTCACCCAGTTACCCAGAGTCACCCAGTTACCCAGAGTCACCCAGTTACCCAGAGTCACCCAGAGTCACCCAGTTACCCAGAGTCACCCAGTTACCCAGAGTCACCCAGTTACCCAGAGTCACCCAGTTGCCCAGAGTCACGCAGTTACCCAGAGTCACCCAGAGTCCACCAGTTACCAAGTCACCCAGTTGCCCAGTCACCCAGTTACCCAGTTTCCCAGTCACCCAGTCACCCAGTTACCCAGTTACCCAGAGTCACCCAGAGTCACCCAGTCACCCAGAGTCGCCCAGTTGCCCAGTTGCCCAGTTACCCAGTTGCCCAGTCACCCAGTTACCCAGCTACCCACTCACGGAGTCACCCCGTCAGCTAATGACAATGCATATAGCCTAAACCTGCCGACAACCTTACGCTGCCACCCTGTGTTCAATGTGAACGCGCTGAAACCATACGAAGTGATAGCAATTCCTGGGCGCCGCCAGCCGCCTCGGCCGCCTACAACTGATTTGGATGGCAACACAGGGTACATTGTGGAGGAAATCTTGGATCACCGAGTATGCAAAGGCACACCTGAGTTTTGGTTAAGTGAAAGGGTTATGACGAGACAACCTGGGAGCCAGAAAATTTTCTCAAGGACGAGTCCTGAAGAAACATTGCTCCACTTGTGTTCTTTAAAAATATTTCATTCTATTTTGTTTTGCACAACCGAGAGGAGGGGGATGGTGTAACCGTTACACCTTCTTCTGCCTTCCTATCACTGCACACCTATGTACGCGCCTATCACTGCACACCTATGTACGCGCCTGTCACTGCACAGCTTGTGCGCGCCTATTAGTTGCACACCTTGTGCAACTTCTAGCACTTACTGTTCATGGCTAACCTTGGCGCCTGTTATTCTAGCTACTGTATAAAACTGCTTCTTTACTAATAAAGAGACGATTATTCCTCAGTTGACTAAGTGAGACGTTTACAGGGACGGTCACAGCAGCGGGAAGCGTGTATAAAGCGGGAGTAGCGGAGACAGAAGCGGCATGGACATGATCATTCTCGACATCCATGTCCGCCTGCTGCATGCTGGTCCAAGCTACACCCTCGCCTCAACTTCTGGGTTCGTCATGGTCGTCAGGCTGTTCGCTTTGAACTGAAGTTATGTCTTGTGTGCCTTTGTCAAGACTCACCACTGTATCGTCTTACTTTGATGCCGCCTCTACCTGCTGAGCGTGTCAACCCTGCTAATCCATTTGAGTTCACCGGTCTAGACTACTTTGGACCATTGCTGATCAAGCAGGCCGATTCCTCCACCACCAAGGTGTGGGTCTGTTTATTCACCTGTTTCGCTGTCCGTGCAGTCCATCTCAAGTTTGTGGATGACTATGAGCGTACATTTCTTCTTCTCTTGGTATGATCATCTCAAGAGCTAGGTGGAGGCTATTTGGGCAGGCCCTTCAGCTCCCGGCGAACTATTCACCATTACTGAGCATGGGAGCGTGCTTCGCAGAGCCTGGTCCAGGGGGCTGGAGGGGACGACGAAGACATACGCTGGAAACGCTACTCGTGACGAGATGATGCCAAGCAGAATGAATTTTCCTTGTCAAGCATAGTCGATCTGGAGGCGTTATGGGCCCTTACTGCTGACCGAAGCGGTGGGTGGGCTTCTGTGCCCGTGTGGTGTCGGCACCTTAGTTTTGTCTTCTTTTTGTCTTTTTCTGTAACTGTTGTGGACTTGTGTATCTATTCGAAGTGGCTTATGCAAACACTTTCGGCTGGTTTGCATGATTTGCACCATCTCCGCAATTCAATTGGCTGTCTTGAAATGCTATGAGGTACAGACATATATATATAAATAAATAAAAGTGTCGAGAGCTCCCCGTAATTCGCAACGCTGCTACTTCCAAACCAGCTTGTCGCGCACAGTACAAAGTAGAGATAGCGACTTCGGCGATGATATTTTAGGAAAGGATTTGCTACCCACACTGGAGCTAGCGCCTCTCCGCCGACTTGACTTGACACTTGACTCGGACTCAGGACCGCTATAATACCATTGAACCTTCGACTGGGCAAACCTGCAAGAAAATTTTGTTGTGCCCGGAGGTGAGAGCGTTGTGAATGAGAGAGGGTCGTCGACGTCTGATTTTTTTCGTCCCAGAGCGACACTAACTCAGACTGCTATTTGGTGTTCGCTAGGCATTTGTTACGCTGAAAACTGAGTGTCTGTGCTAAGTTATACCCGTGGTGATGTTTGTACCTGGAGAACACTATAATAAGTGATGCTCTTCAGCACAATATTCTACAGCCTACTCAAGCTCAACTGATGAGGTGAGATTTCCCCGAAACGATGTATAGAGAGTGGCGCTTTCTTGCAGGGTTTCCGAAACGAATTAAATGGCCTTCTCGAAACGAAGGTTAAATGGCCTTCGGAAGTGCTCTGGATGGCAGTAGTGGGTAAGTCAAGTATCAAGTCACTGGATAAGCGCAAGCTCCAGCGTGGCGTGAAAACCACCCTTCACAACAAAATACCGCCGAAGTAGCTGCCATTACGTCTTCCTTTTTCCGATTATTAACCCCAAGTTTGCTCTGACCTCTTTTGTCCTTTGTAGAAGGCTCGATTACAATCCTCTTATTCTGACACCAAGTCTCTATGTCAGTTTATATGGTATCGGCACTATCTCCGCTAACCCCTGTTCCGGGTGTGTCTATGTTAACTCATGGGTTGCTCAGTACTTGAATCAAGGTAAGCTATGACATTGATGGTGAACATCATTAAATAAGTGCCAAAGGAATGAATAGTACATTGTATCTGGAATTCTTTCATCATCCCCTATTGTTATCAAGATAATGTTGATTCAGAACGAGCACCGTTTCAACAAAATTAATCGCTGTGTTTCTAATAAAGGGGACGTGGAGACAATCATCTTAATAATGCAATGAATATAACTCTATTTGCACTCATATCACAACCATGGCGACGAATAAAGTATTATAGAACGTTTTTTGTCACAATTAGAATTTGTGACTGGAGAGAATTATGAAACTACAATAGAGTTTATACACTTGGAGTGAAAAATCACGAGGATAGAAGAATGGAGAGTAGTAGGGTAGACACACCCATTCTCACAGCAATGCAAGCTCCCGGCTAAATGAAGTCCCCTCACACCAGAACACAGGGGTTTTATAGTGTTGAGTATGGAAAGTATTTCGACAAGAGTGTAGACAAGAATGAAAAGGAAAACAGGACAACGACAACTCAGACAACACTAGAGATCCACTGGAGCACGCCCTCTTCTATACGTAGGTGGCTCTCCTTGCCAAGGGGAACGAGCGGGAAATACGAATAGTGAGTATGTACAGGTCGTAGCATAACTACACCTATTACACTGTGCCCCCTAGCAAAATTTCATGTCCACGGGAATACCTAGGAAACAAACAAAAGAAAACAAGCCAAAATAAACTCAGTCCAGGACATAGCTAGCTAGTTGAGCATGTGCAGTGCGAACACGGCCAGAACGACCAAAAACAGGAGAAGAAGTACGGACCAGACCAGAAGACGGCGGCTGAAGCGGTGGATCATCATCAGGTAGCGTCAGCGGGTCAGAACAAGAAGTAGTAACGGCGGGCAGTTGACAGTCGGGAGGACGGGATATGGCTTCAGGCGGACAAACAAACTTGCCACTGGCAGCATCATAACTGAATAAACCCTCAGCAAGAACAGGATAAGACGGAGCAAGACGACTCTGAGGCTTGAAACAATCAGGTGACGACGGTCCAGCGGCAGAGGCACCAGGAGGACGAACAAAACGGCAGGAGGAACAATCTCAGCAGCCGGAGGAACATCAGCAGCAAATGGCACTTCAGCAGCAGCTGAAAACGGTACATCACGGGCAATAGGCGGCGGATTTAGCGGAGGAGACGGCACATCTGTCACCAGGACAGCGGGACATGGCATCAGAATTCCTGTGTCGAGACCCGGGGCGATGAACAACAGTAATGTCGAATACAGCCAAAGCGTCTATCCATCGAGCTTTCCGACCACGGGGCTCCTTGGTTGCCCGCAACGCAGTTAATGCAGAATTATCTGTCCACGCAGTGAACTCGCGACCTAGCTGATAATGCCGGAAGTGGTTAGCGAAGAAGACAAGGGCCAGGGCTTCGCGATCGCTGGCGTCATAGTTTTGTACGATGTTTCAGGTTGTCGCGCACAGCCTCGAGCCGCAGTATGCCGTCGAGGTCCAGGAGTTGCTCCTCTCCCCGCCCGAGGAGACACAAAAGGGTTGCTCGTCCCACGGACACAGAAAAGTGAACAAGCTCGTTTGCGTGAGCTCTTGGGCACAGTCGAACTGGGCGACCAGCCCCCAGTAAGATGCTCCGCCGTATGCAGCAACTTCTTGGCGAGCGGCAACTGGATGCAACAATACTCGGGGAGCTCTTCGTACAGGGCTTGCCCACTCCCGTCCGGCTCGTGCTGTCCTCCACGCCTGCATCGCTCGGCCTCAGTGAGCTCGCCACGATCGCCGATAAGGTTGTGGAATCTACGCCCCCCCCCCCCCACTGTGTCCGCAGTCGCTACTACTACCAGTACAGCCGCACATCCCCCTGCCAAGCCAGCGTGCAGTGCTAGTGACGACCTTTCTGAGTTGCGGACCCAAGTGTAACAACTCGTGGCTGCCGTGCAGGCCCTCACCACTGCTTCACCACATCACCCTGCACGGGGACGGTCAGGCGAGCGCAGCTGGGATAGGGCATCCCCACCTCGCCGCCCTGGCCCCAGCCAGTCACGGTCCCCATCCCGTTACGGAGATGCAGGAGGGGGGTGTTGATACCACCGCCGGTTCAGCTCCGCTGAACGCTCCTGGCGTGCACCATGCGTCTCTCTAACATCACTACCTACAACCTAGGCAAAAAAGACATAACCTGCCAGCATACAAAGGGAGACGAACAGGGTGTGGCTGATCGGTACATGCGCAATGTCTATCGCCTACACGGTCTCAGTAAGTCCATTGTGAGCGACCGTGATCCTCGTTTCATTGCCGAGCTTTACCGTGATGTCTTCAAGCAGCTGGGAGATCGCCTCGACTTTTCAACTGCCAATCAC
The DNA here is from genome assembly GCF_964019385.1 of Sycon ciliatum. Classification (NCBI taxonomy): domain Eukaryota; kingdom Metazoa; phylum Porifera; class Calcarea; order Leucosolenida; family Sycettidae; genus Sycon; species Sycon ciliatum. Next base: position 26,413,347 of record NC_088651.1, on the reverse strand, counting down.
CCGCAGACTGATGGTGCAACGGAACAAGTGCATCGGACAATAGGTAAAATCTTACGTTCAGCAGTTAACCATCGGCAGACTAATTGGGAGGAACTTCTGCCGATATGCGAGTTTGCTTACAACGACATGGTTCAAGGATCTACAGGTGATACTCCATTCTATTTAACTACGGCCAACATCCGTTATCTGCTGCAGACGCCCTTCTCCAGGCGGAGGTTTCAACTTGCCATGAGGCGCAATCCTGGGTCAATCGCCAGAAGTCAGCACTGCAAGTAGCAAATGACAGCATCCTGGATGCAATCCGAAGCCAAGAGTTCTATGCCAACCGGAGAAGACGGAACTCAATGTTCAAGGTGGGGATGAAAGGATGATCTACAGGGACTATTATAACCACGTCAGTATCACGAGATCAGCCTTGCGCTAAACTGAGACCACGCTGGTTCGGTCCATTTACAGTCAAGAAGGCATCTGGCGCGACTGTGCGGTCGGACCTCCCAAGAACATGTCGTGTCCATTCGGTGTTCAACAGAGCTGCCCTGAAATAGTTCGTTACTGATGAACTCAATCCTTAGTCATCAGCTCCACCACCAATAATTGACCTTGCTGGCAATGAACGTTTCATTGTCGAAGAAGTAGTTTCTAATAGAACTCACCGCGGAAAGCAGCAGTAATTGCTAAAATGGAAGGGTTACAATGAGCCGACCAGGGAGCCTGCAACCTACTTGATGGATGATTCCGGGTCACCAATCTTTCCCTTGAGGCGGTATCTTCAGAACTCAATTGAATGGGAGGGGAGAAGTGTGATAGTTCCCACCTTTGCCTATTAATATTTATTGAATGCATTTCACACCCCTCTCTCATGCAGACAGTATTCACACTTCCTTCTTACTTGACACTTCGGTTCTTCTCACATTCTCATTGGTGTTCTCTCTATCACCTTGTGCTATAAAACAAGGCTCTTCTCAGTTGAGAGGGTGTGTTATTTCCAAGCTACTAATGCAATCTATTTCATCAGTGGATGTCATCCATGTATCCGGTGACCATGTAGATAAATACCAAAACTATCGCAATTATTGCACTTCCCTGTGTTCTATATTACTGGGGTCCATTTGGATCCCGCCCGCATTCTCCGTAATAAAAGTGAAATCCATCATGAACCTCTAACCCAGACTGTTTATTTATCTCGGTTATTGTGTTGTTGAGCAATACATGAAGTTACAGGGAGATGTGATGCAGCAAAGTAAAATTATTTACAATATCATACCCTGTGGTCCGTTTGGACCCCACGATCCGGAATGAGGGTTAACAGTGAATAGGAGGTTCTCCATTTGGCGATTCAACCTTGCTTACCAGGCTATTAATGCGGCTCATTCAGCCTCTCACACCCAGACAGCTCACTCAGCCTCTCAATACGGCTCACTCAGCCTCCACCGCGGGGCCCTGCCCAGCTGCCTGCATAGAGCTCACTCAGCCTCCACCGCGGGGCCCTGCCCAGCTGCCTGCATAGAGTTCACTCAGCCTCCACAGTACGCCCTGCCCAGCTGCCTACACAGGGCTCACTCAGCCTCCCCAGCAGGCCCTGCCCCGCTGCCTGCATAGAGCTCACTCAGCCTCCTCAGCTGGCCCTGCCCAGCTGCCATACACAAACATCCGCACAGCTCTAAGCTGTCACTCCTCACTCACTCACTCATTCCGAGCCTGGCAAAGCAATTGACAAACCCTCCTATTCCCCAAATTGGTTGCTCGTTATGTGAGTGCGGCATGCAGATGCTTGTGTTAAAGATACAAAACATCTACTAACGAGAGAGGACCTGTACACCTGTTTTACCAGGTACACATTTTATCCCTTGATTCCCTGATCCAAGCAAGTGTGCATATAAACACCAGCACGCCAAGCTACCTCCCGTATTCGTAGTTGCCAAGGACATTTGCATGACGAATTGCGAAACCTGAATCGAAAGACCAAATCAAAATGGTATCATCGAATTATGAAAACGAAATGCCACAAACAGAAAGTCACTACAATATTCTACTAAACGCGATGTTCGTGTAACTGTTGAATCCGAACAAGAGACTGACAAAGGGAACAAGTAGGTTGGTGGAACGACATTTATAAGAGACGGGATGACTAAGACCAGGACGAACGAAACGACTACATTGTGATTATTGAAGAGGGAGATTATTGAAGAGAGCTTATTGAAGAGAGAGAGTTGAAGAGAGAGCAACGCAATATAAAGGGCCTGGGTAGCTATGGCAAACATGGACGCGCAAGTAGCTACCCAGGCCAAATTAATAATGCATGAACTAATGAATTATATGAATTAATACTCATAAAAAGGACACACTTCAGGCTCATTACAAAACATCTTAAAAGTTTTTGTCTTCACAAGTATACTTTCAAGCCTTCTCGTCAGGTGAAATACAGGCAAGGGAAAAGGAGCAGGAACAGTGGATTAAAATAGCACATTAGAGCTTGCGGTAATGTAGGTTAACACATTGCACAAGCCACCACTTCACACGCGCTCCAGCGGCTTCCAAAGAGCCCGCAGATCCCACGCTATTCATTGATGCATGTCAAGTAACACGTACATGCACGCTGTGGTGGCATGTAACATGCGTACGCCGGAACTCACCTGAACTCGCCAGCCAACCAGCCATATGTGGCTGCAGCACACATCGGAGCTTGAACCCGTAACGCATACACCATACTTTGCGCTGGCCGTATTGCTACTTCATATTTGCTTTGCTTGGGTAGTGAGAAGAACACCGGTTTGTTCCTTTCTCACCCACCCACCTCTTCCCATCTATGAATAATATTGATATCCTTGATTCAACACAGGTATCATAACTCATACAAGACGAAAATAAATAGGAGTGCTGGGCCAGCTATCTCCTCTCATCTGGCAATTATCACGGTCTTCGGCCATCACACTCATACTCCCACACTCCTGCCTCCTAACGGGCATTGCACTTCGTGCGTGGGCCGTCCACACTCCGTCCATTTCATGGGCGCCCATCTCATGGGCTGCACTTTGTGCGTGGACATACATACACACTATCATACAGGCCGTCCACACTCCGCCCAGTTCATGGGTGCCCATTTCATGGGCTGCACCTCGTGTGCGTGGGCCGTCCACACTCCGTCCATTTCATGGGCGCCCATCTCATGGGCTGCACTTTGTGCGTGGACATACATACACACTATCATACAGGCCGTCCACACTCCGCCCAGTTCATGGCTGCCCATTTCATGGGCTGCACCTCGTGCGTGGACTATCCTACATGATTATCACATGCCAGATTCGGTTACCCAGCACTCCATGAATCCTCCATATGATGTGTGCTCTCCACTGGTCTGCAATAGCGAGTGCATGCGTGTTAATGAATGAATTAATATATTGTAATTACTTGTGGGCCTAACATAACGATGAAGGACATGTTAGGAACAATAACTAGTAGTTTCCCATGACGTACGTCCTGCCATATTGCTGGTGACGGCTGATCAGGTGTGTCTATTTACACGCGGATGGTGAACCAACACAATACGTAAAGACGAGAAAAGGACCAATACGTGACTAGGTATGACTAACAGTCTACCAAGGTAACGGTATCTTTACAATCAAGTAGTGCGAAAACAACGCCTAATTGGAGCCTCCCAAGTTGGACGATTGTTGGTGAGCGCTTAGTAGATGCTTTGGAGCTAGGTGTCGAATGTCTCAATATCCTTGTTAGTTTTGTTTTGTTTTGTTTCTTTGCTGTATAAGTTATCTTTAACTGTTATTCATAACTAGTAACTTATTAAAGTTGGTTGCTCCAACGAGGAGTACACGCTTCTTGCCGAACTTGACACTTGACTGACTCACGACTGCCATCCGGAGCACACCAGGAGCAAGTCGCACCTTCCGCTCGGCAAACCTGAAAGAAAGCACCACTCGCTGCTCAATACACAGTGTTTCGGGGAATTCACCCCTCGTCAGTTGAGCTTGAGTAGGCTGAGGAAGATTGTGCCTGAAAACCACAACTTATATACTGCTCTCCAGGCCAAACCATCACCAGGGCTACAAACTTACAGAGACGCTTTGTTTCCAGCGCGACAAACACCTCGTGAAGCCCCAGGTAGCAGCGTGAGTCAGAGTCGCTCATGGAGTTGTGCTAAACAGACGTTGAGAGCCAGTATAGCTATTCACAACGCTGTACACCTCCAACAACTAGTCGCACGTCCGCGTGAGGGACAACAATACGAACTTAGAAGTTGCGACTTCGGCGGTAATGTCATGAAGTTGGTTGCTCCAACGAGGAGCACACGCTTCTTGCCGAACTTGACACTTGACTGACTCACGACTGCCATCCGGAGCACACCAGGAGCACGTCGCACCTTCCGCTCGGCAAACCTGAAAGAAAGCACCACTCCCTGCTCAATACACAGTGTTTCGGGGAATTCACCCCTCGTCAGTTGAGCTTGAGTAGGCTGAGGAAGATTGTGCCTGAAAACCACAACTTATATACTGCTCTCCAGGCCAAACCATCACCAGGGCTACAAACTTACAGAGACGCTTTGTTTCCAGCGCGACAAACACCTCGTGAAGCCCCAGGTAGCAGCGTGAGTCAGAGTCGCTCATGGAGTTGTGCTAAACAGACGTTGAGAGCCAGTATAGCTATTCACAACGCTGTACACCTCCAACAACTAGTCGCACGTCCGCGTGAGGGACAACAATACGAACTTAGAAGTTGCGACTTCGGCGGTAATGTCATGAAGTTGGTTGCTCCAACGAGGAGCACACGCTTCTTGCCGAACTTGACACTTGACTGACTCACGACTGCCATCCGGAGCACACCAGGAGCACGTCGCACCTTCCGCTCGGCAAACCTGAAAGAAAGCACCACTCCCTGCTCAATACACAGTGTTTCGGGGAATTCACCCCTCGTCAGTTGAGCTTGAGTAGGCTGAGGAAGATTGTGCCTGAAAAGCACCACTTATATACTGCTCTCCAGGCCAAACCATCACCAGGGATACAAACTTACAGAGACGCTTTGTTTCCAGCGCGACAAACACCTCGTGAAGCCCCAGGTAGCAGCGTGAGTCAGAGTCGCTCATGGAGTTGTGCTAAACAGACGTTGAGAGCCAGTATAGCTATTCACAACGCTGTACACCTCCAACAACTAGTCGCACGTCCGCGTGAGGGACAACAATACGAACTTAGAAGTTGCGACTTCGGCGGTAATGTCATGAAGTTGGTTGCTCCAACGAGGAGCACACGCTTCTTGCCGAACTTGACACTTGACTGACTCACGACTGCCATCCGGAGCACACCAGGAGCACGTCGCACCTTCCGCTCGGCAAACCTGAAAGAAAGCACCACTCCCTGCTCAATACACAGTGTTTCGGGGAATTCACCCCTCGTCAGTTGAGCTTGAGTAGGCTGAGGAAGATTGTGCCTGAAAAGCACCACTTATATACTGCTCTCCAGGCCAAACCATCACCAGGGCTACAAACTTACAGAGACGCTTTGTTTCCAGCGCGACAAACACCTCGTGAAGCCCCAGGTAGCAGCGTGAGTCAGAGTCGCTCATGGAGTTGTGCTAAACAGACGTTGAGAGCCAGTATAGCTATTCACAACGCTGTACACCTCCAACAACTAGTCGCACGTCCGCGTGAGGGACAACAATACGAACTTAGAAGTTGCGACTTCGGCGGTAATGTCATGAAGTTGGTTGCTCCAACGAGGAGCACACGCTTCTTGCCGAACTTGACACTTGACTGACTCACGACTGCCATCCGGAGCACACCAGGAGCACGTCGCACCTTCCGCTCGGCAAACCTGAAAGAAAGCACCACTCCCTGCTCAATACACAGTGTTTCGGGGAATTCACCCCTCGTCAGTTGAGCTTGAGTAGGCTGAGGAAGATTGTGCCTGAAAAGCACCACTTATATACTGCTCTCCAGGCCAAACCATCACCAGGGATACAAACTTACAGAGACGCTTTGTTTCCAGCGCGACAAACACCTCGTGAAGCCCCAGGTAGCAGCGTGAGTCAGAGTCGCTCATGGAGTTGTTGGAGCAACCATCTTCATGACATTACCGCCGAAGTCGCAACTTCTAAGTTCGTAGTAACTTATTAGTCTTCCTATTTTTTTTACTTAGAAGTAGGACACATTTCAGGCTCTTGAACCTTTTTGAAAGTTTTCAATTGTATAGTTTCACGCCTTATCATCAGATGAGATACAGGCAACATCAAATGAACATGGACAATGGATTATATAAAGTAGAGAGGTGATAAAAACAGTGCAAGGAGGAAGGGCAAAACAACATTTCTATTTAATCCATTGTCCGTGGTTTGAGGATCAGGCATGAAAATGTATTTCACACTAGTGAAAACCTTCAAAATGGTCATGAGCCTGAAGGGTGTTCTACTTCTAAGTATCAGGCAGTTATGTCTTGTCAGTGTAGTGTAAAATTAAATCTTGTATATTCATGTCTTATGCTATCCAGTGTCAAAGTCCTGTGCACCTGGACATTTTCAGAAGTTCAACAATAACGGAAGCGTTGACTACTACTGCCGTTGTAATGAGTCCGTAGCAGTTATTACGCCGACCTGTTCATCACCTGGATACACATGCCTGGCAAATGGACAATTTCCAATTTGTTTCGGATACACACAATGCCAAAAAGCAGGCTCTACTTACAGTTGCACTTGTGAGGAAGAATTAAGCCTCATTCAATCCAGCTGTTACATAGCTGAAGACTGCCTAAACACACTAGAAGACTGCGGAAATGGAAACTGCACCATGGATTACCCACCTGAATCCCGAATAAATAGTGAGTACAATTTGAGGGAAAGTACCAGACATGGATAATTTAGACTAAAATTCAGGGCACTGAATGGGATGTCCGCTGATAGTAGGACAAGCTTAATACTATCACTGTGGTATTCTATTTTACTGTACTTCATCACATGAACAGGTACCGATGCCTTCTCACCAGGTCTGGCTAGTAGAAAATGGTGATGAACTTTAATGAAACATTATGAAAGAACTTTTCTAAGCACTCGCAGACTCCATGACAAGGGAGGCTTTATGGTGGCCAAGGGACGGAAAACCTTCAGAGTGCCAAGAACACTTGTTGACTTTTCAGGAACTGAGCTACTGACTGACTCGGACATGGAACAGGAGGACATGGGTAACAACAAGAGCAACGACCGGCACATGACAGTTGGCGAACTCACCATATCGTATTAGATCATGACCAGTGTAGCTTTCTTAAATGTCTGTAGCCTTAGGGTCGATTCCCACTACGGTACCGTGAGTGCCGTGCCGACGATTTGGGTAGGTCACGTGTACCCCACGGTACGAGCTTGAAGCTGAGAGTGATTTACACCTGCGCACAGTCATTCCGTGCATTCCGTTGCCAGGCCGGATCACCATTTTTTTTAATCAATTTCTCACTTGGGTCCTGAGGGAAATAAGCGGGGGCCGGGGAGATGACTGGAGAAAGTTCAAGAATCAACCAATCGAAAAGCCAAAAGCCAAGAAAAAACTTCGTACCACAAATACAAAAGAAAGAGAAAACTTCCTTTCAGGGAGTAGTAAAATACCTACTACTCACTGCATTCGACCTCGCGGAATACCACGTGAGCAAAATCACCATGGGTACTCACGGCACGGCACTCACGGTACCGTAGTGGGAATCGGCCCTAAGGAGAAAAGTACCAGAAATTGAAGACTTTATCTCAACCCATGGGGTACATGCGAGCTGTTATTATTATTATTATTATTATTATTATTATTATTGTGGAAGAGAAAAAGACATATGGATACGAGTTAAGAGTAACTCTCCATCACCGTAACATGATACTAGCTCAACATCCGAGTTTCAAATTGCACACCTGATGAGCCGTCACGAACCATACGGCGAAACGTACGTCGTGTGAAACAACTTGTTTTGTAGTCAACTAGTCCATCACAATGTCATGCATGAGGAGTACTGTAGGAGTTTGGATTTCGGCTTGTACAATTCGTTTTCGCAAAGCTTCCCTTTCTTTACTTATCTTTGATATTTATGACCCACCCAAGTTGGGTGGTGTGCTGCTTTGCTGCTTCGAATTGTAGTTAGACCGCTTTGTCAAATATCGTACTGGTCTCGTCATCGTCCAGTAACAATCGACATTCTTTGTTCCGTTGGGACTGTGGCTTTTGCTCGTTTTCGTTGCGCTTGCCTTCCCCTCTTTGGTCTTTTCCATAACCTTGAACCTTCCAAGTTGGAAGGCTGTCGGTTAGCGCTACGGAGATGTGTTAAAGCTAGGTGTCAGGACGTCGAATGTTTCAGTACTCTGTCAGTTTTGTGCCTAGTTATTGCACTTTCTGGCTGTATATAGTATCATGTTACAGTGATGGAGAGTTACTCTTAACTCGTATCCATATGTCTTTTTCTCTTCCACATTTATTTATGGCTCAACATCCGAGTTTCAAATTATTATTATTATTATTTAAAAGGCGACGTGGAGACAATAATCTATAATAATATGATGAATATAACTAAAGGCGCACTCATATCACAACCATGGGGACGAATCATGTATTCCAGAACGTTTTCTTGTCACAATTATCAATGGGATTCGTGACTAAAGAGAATGATGAAACTACAATAGGATTTATACACTTGGAGTGGAACAGCGAGGATACAAGCATAGTAAGAAAAATAGCACAAACCTAGGAACAATTTGCACAGGTAATAAACTATAGGTGAGGTGAAAAATGATAGGAAATTCAGCAAGTGCAGTGTGACAATGGACATGCATGTGCAAGTGTGTGTGAGTGCGAATTTACTGGAATAGCGTAAGTGCGGTGACATTTTCAACTGACCACCGGGTTCATCATCGTCACTGCACACGTCGCGTCCACACTCCTCCTCCAGCTGCCGTCGCGTTCTCTTCCTGACTGGTCTTCCCTTGCCATTGCCAAACACCTGACAGTCGTCAACTCTTCCGCTGGCATCATCCAGATCCGGAGAGTTTCGATGCATCTTTCCAGTCACCTCTGCAAACCGAGCTGTCGCCAGCCGTTTGCTCCTTCTCAGCTTTGGTGAGTTGCGGTTGTCTGCGTCCGGCGTACCCGTACTCGCTGATAATGAAGATAAGACACAGTGTTCTTCTTTGTTTACATTAATGTTTGTTCCCGATTTCTGCGTGCTGTGTTGGTTTTTTCCGAGACACCGTTTGTGGAGCAGAAGCCTCTGCCGGAACGGACTGTGGAGTCAGGTGCTTACGTGGTCGGCCACGCTTTGGTCGGGAGGACCTAGCCGCCTGTGACAATAGTGAGAGCGGTACGTGTTGTTTGATACGTTCGGACAGATGTTGAAGGGTCCTACCACCATACCGACTACCACATTGTCGGCATTCAAAGTAGTAAATGAGGTGACTCAATGGTAGGGTTGGTAGGACATCCTTCAACATCGTGAATGAACGGATCGTGGTGAACACGGTAACCACATTGGTGGCAAAGTAGGTTTTCTCCACTAGGGATTTCACCACACGGGCCGTGTCCTTCGATTCCTTCCCTTTCCAGGGCAAGCAAAGAAATACGCCGCACGGCAACGGTCCGATAGCTCGTTCCTTAACAACAGGTGTAGTTGTTAGAAGTTTGTCGAGAAGCTGCTGCGGGTAGCCATTCTTCACAAAAACGGAACGTAGAAAATCAAGTTCCTGTTGTAGCTTTGTTGGTGAACAAATGCGTTGTGCCCTATTTACAAGGTTACGAACTAAGTTTGACTTGTACTGGGAAGAGCAGAACGAGTCAAACATCATGTACTGCCCAGTGAAAGTGGGTTTACGGTATACTGTAGTCAATACACCAGTCTGGGTCTTTTCGACTAACACATCTAGAAACGATAGATTATTGGACTCTTCATGTTCACGCGTAAATCTCAGTGCAGGATGGATTGTATTCAGTTTCAGCAGAAAGTCGTCAGCGTCTGCTCTCGAATCAAAGTACGTGAAGGAGTCATCCACAAACCTGACGTACAATTCCGGCCACTTTTCTATCCTCGATTCACAGTACCCAACAAACACATTGGCTAGGACCGGACCCAATGGAGAACCCATAGCCACGCCATCCGTCTGTTTATACATGATGTCGTCAAATGAAACTCCACACCACTCGTAACCATCAACATCAAGCGGCGAAAAGCCGCTTCGGACAGCCATGGTACATCTTTTATTTCCTTGTTGTGGTACAGTGTTTCAGCACAGATATTGATTGTCTCGGATAATGGTACGTTTGTAAACAGACTGACAACATCAAAGGAACACATGTGCGCAGAAGACGGAACTGGGTTCTCATGTAAGATTTCAACAAACTGGAAGGTGTCTTTGACGTTGTGCTTACAGTAGAAATCCAGCACTGGCTGGATCATCATACACAGCCATTTGGATATTCTGTATTCCGCTGAGCCAGTCATGGAGAGTATCGGACGTAGCGGACAAGATTGCTTGTGAATTTTTGGCAAGGAGTGTGGAAGCGACGTGTGCAGTGACGATGATGAACCCGGTTGTCAGTTGCTGGGAGAGCCGACGACAGGTGAAGGTGGCAGCGATGATGAAGAGGACGATGACGATGATGACGATGATGGTGCAGATGGTGTGAAGGACGGTGGCGGTCAGAAACCAAGTGAAGGCGGAGGCGGTGAGAAGAAGAAGAATACATCGGCAATTAAATTGCATTTGTTGTCTAACCCCGTGTGCCGTGAAAGTTATGATGATTCTTGGTTCAGTGTTGTTCGTTCTGCAAGAAGTTTCAAGCAGTTGAAAGTTCTAGAAGCAGTCTCCATTCGCATTCGTGATCCAAATCTTTGTAAACAAAAAGAAAATGTCACCGCACTCACGCCATTCCAGTAAATTCGCACGCACGCACACTTGCACATGCATGTCCATTGTCACACTGCACTTGCTGAATTTCCTATCATTTCTCACCTCACCTATAGTTTATTACCTGTGCAAATTGTTCCTAGGTTTGTGCTATTTTTCTTACTATGCTTGTATCCTCGCTGTTCCACTCCAAGTGTATAAATCTTATTGTAGTTTCATCATTCTCTTTAGTCACGAATTCCATTGATAATTGTGACAAGAAAACGTTCTGGAATACATGATTCGTCCCCATGGTTATGATATGAGTGCGCATTTAGTTATATTCATTGCATTATTAAGATTGAAACTCGGATGTTGAGCCATAAATAAATGTAGAAGAGAAAAGGACATATGGATACGAGTTAAGAGTAACTCTCCATCACTGTAACATGATACTTTATACAGTCAGAAAGTGCAATAACTAGGCACAAAACTGACAGAGTACTGAAACATTCGACGTCCTGACACCTAGCTTCAACACATCTCCATAGCGCTAACCGACAGCCTTCCAATTTGGAAGGTTCAAGGTTATGGAAAGACCAAAGAGGGGAAGGCAAGCGCAACGAAAACGAGCAAAAGTTACAGTCCCAACGGAACAAAGAATGTCCATTGTTACTGGACGATGACGAGACCAGTACGATATTTGACAAAGCGGTCTAACTACAATTCGAAGCTGCAAAGCAGCACACCACCCAACTTGGGTGGGTCATAAATATCAAAGATAAGTAAAGAAAGGGAAGTTTTGCGAAAACGAATTGTACAAGCCGAAAGCCAAACTCCTACAGTACTCCTCATGCATGACATTGTGATGGACTAGTTGACTACAAAACAAGTTGTTTCACACGACGTACGTTTCGCCGTATGGTTCGTGACGGCTCATCAGGTGTGCAATATGAAACTCGGATGTGGAGCCATAAATAAATGTAAAAGAGAAAAGGACATATGGATACGAGTTAAGAGTAACTCTCCATCACTGTAACATGATACTTTATACAGTCAGAAAGTGCAATAACTAGGCACAAAACTGACAAAGTACTGAAACATTCGACGACCTGACACCTAGCTTCAACACATCTCCGTAGCGCTAACCGACAGCCTTCCAACTTGGAAGGTTCAAGGTTATGGAAAGACCAAAGAGGGGAAGGCAAGCGCAACGAAAACGAGCAAAAGCTACAGTCCCAACGGAACAAAGAATGTCAATTGTTACTGGACGATGACGAGACCAGTACGATATTTGACAAAGCGGTCTAACTACAATTCGAAGCAGCAAAGCAGCACACCACCCAACTTGGGTGGGTCATAAAACAAAGATAAGTGAAGAAAGGGAAGCTTTGCGAAAACGAATTGTACAAGCCGAAAGCCAAACTCCTACAGTACTCCTCATGCATGACATTGTGATGGACTAGTTGACTACAAAACAAGTTGTTTCACACGACGTACGTTTCGCCGTATGGTACGTGACGGCTCATCAGGTGTGCAATATGAAACTCGGATGTTGAGCCATAAATAAATGTCAGGACGTCGAATGTTTCAGTACTCTGTCAGTTTTGTGCCTAGTTATTGCACTTTCTGACTGTATAAAGTATCATGTTACAGTGATGGAGAGTTACTCTTAACTCGTATCCATATGTTCTTTTCTCTTCTACATTATTAAGATTATTATTATTATTAAGAAAGGGTCCGCTCCCCACACCGGAGCTCGCGCTATTCCGCCGACGTTACTTGACACTTGACTGACTCACGACTGCCATCCAGAGCACACGAAAAGTCCATCGAACGTTCGACTCGGCAAACCTGCAAGAAAGCACCACTCCCTGCTCAATACACAGTGTTTCGGGGAATTCACCCCTCATCAGTTGAGCTTGAGTAGGCTGAGGAAAATTGTGCCTGAAGAGCACCACTTATATAGCGCTCTCCAGGCACAAACATCACCAGGGATACAAACTTACAGAGACGCTCCGTTTCCAGCGCGACAAACACCCCGTGAACACCAGATAGCAGCGTGACTCAGTGTCGCTCCTGGACGGTGAGACAGACGTCGAGGATCCTGGGTCATTCGCAACGCTGTCACCTCCAAACCAACTAGTCGCAAGCCCGCGCTGGGCACAACAGTACGAAGTAGTGGTTGCGACTTCGGCGATGATTTGTAGGAAAGGGTCCGCTCCCCACACCGGACCTCGCGCTATTCCGCCGACGTTACTTGACACTTGACTGACTCACGACTGCCATCCAGAGCACACGAAAAGTCCATCGAACGTTCGACTCGGCAAACCTGCAAGAAAGCACCACTCCCTGCTCAATACACAGTGTTTCGGGGAATTCACCCCTCATCGGTTGAGCTTGAGTAGGCTGAGGAAAATTGGGAGCGGACCCTTTCTTACAAATCATCGCCGAAGTCGCAACCACTACTTCGTATTATTATTATTATTATTATTATTAGAAGTCTGAAGAAAATGTTGAACGGCCTCTGCTGAGATGACGACTACACCATAGCTCAGTGGTTAGAGCATCGCTGGCTACAAGCGAGGGTCCCTGGTTCGAGTCCTGGTGGTGACAGTCAATTTTTTCTTCAGACTTTTCCCGTTTGTCTCTTTCCCTCAAACCAGTTAATATTTTATGACTTGGGGCTCCCCGCGTGCTAGTTTGTACGTGAAGTGTGTGGGTTACAGTGAGGGCTGCGTCCCACCCGCCTGTGTGGATTCACAGGAAGTGTGAGTTACGAAGTCTGAAGAAAATGTTGAACGGCCTCTGCTGAGATGACGACTACACCATAGCTCAGTGGTTAGAGCATCGCTGGCTACAAGCGAGGGTCCCTGGTTCGAGTCCTGGTGGTGACAGTCAATTTTTTCTTCAGACTTTTCCCGTTTGTCTCTTTCCCTCAAACCAGTTAATATTTTATGACTTGGGGCTCCCCGCGTGCTAGTTTGTACGTGAAGTGTGTGGGTTACAGTGAGGGCTGCGTCCCACCCGCCTGTGTGGATTCACAGGAAGTGTGAGTTACGAAGTCTGAAGAAAATGTTGAACGGCCTCTGCTGAGATGACGACTACACCATAGCTCAGTGGTTAGAGCATCGCTGGCTACAAGCGAGGGTCCCTGGTTCGAGTCCTGGTGGTGACAGTCAATTTTTTCTTCAGACTTTTCCCGTTTGTCTCTTTCCCTCAAACCAGTTAATATTATTATTATTATTATTATTATTATTATTATTATGGCATAAGTAGGACGAGCTGAAGTGACATTTGGATTACTTTATTAACAATGTAAGCGATGGAAACGATGCAAAAAAACAATGTAAAGGGTAAGGAAGATACATGTATGAAGAAAAAAGCGATGGAAAGAAAGATGATTCGAACAAATTTTCGTGCAACACTCTTCAGGAATCACCGTTTTACTAAAGAACAAAATGAGAACAAAGGAAATAATATAGCAATAAAGGTAGGGTAGCAAGAGACAATGACAGCACTGGATTATCGAGGTGTGATTTCTCACAAACACTTTCTTTCTGCACACACAAATTCGGCTTATGAATGCGCTGACAAACAGCTTCCAAAACTTGTAACTGCAACAGATAACCATGCCGAGCACGGCACAAAACAGAAAAACAGGAATCAGAATAAGTACGGCAACAGCCGACCTCCCAAGACTCCCCCTCCCTCTATAGTACTAGGGGAACGTGTGAGATAATGACGCTGTGAGATAATGACTCTATAAGATAATGACTCTTACCAGGAGATAGGGCTCTCATACAGTTCCCCCTCCCCCTATTCTACTGTATTAGAGGATAGACACTCCAAGTACTAATTTTACAACCCCAAGTACTAATGTTACAACTCCAAGTACTAATTTTACCACTCCAACCACTGATCCCATGTTGGCTCAACCCAATTCCAGAAAAGTGAGCCAACTTACTCCCTCCGAGAAATCAGACCGAAATCAGAAGTGAGCCAACTTGTGCTTTTTCACTTACCCAATCTTGGCTCACTTCGAGGACTGATGTGGGATCAGTTCCTGAGCCAACTTCGGGTGGGTCAGCTTTGAATGATTCACCACTATCAATCGGTAACTCATACCTATTTTCCATTTCATCATCAACAATATATTTGAAACTCGGGTATTCAGCCAATAATAAAAGTAGAAAGGAAAAGGAAATATAGATACGAGTTAAGAGTAACTCTCCACCACTGTAACTAGATACTATAATTACACAGTCAGAAAGTGCAACAACTAGGCACAAAACTGACAGAGTACTGAGACATTCGACGTCTTGCCTTGCCTTCCGTTTCCTTTCGCTTGCCTTCCCCTCTTTGGTCTTTCCATAACCTTGAACCTTCCAACCTTGAACCTTCCAAGTTGGAAGGCTGTCGGTTAGCGCTACGGAGTTGTGTTGAAGCTAGGTGTCAGGACGTCGAATGTCTCAGTACTTTGTCAGTTTTGTGCCTAGTTGTTGCACTTTCTGACTGTTTAATATTATAGTATATAGTTACAGTGGTGGAGAGTTACTCTTAACTCGTTTCCATTATGATCTTTTCCTTTCAACAATATATTTCCCATCTTCTTGCTATCGTGATATCTTTTCAGCATACTCAACTGTTTCCTGTTTTAGTTTTGCTAAGGGATCTATTATATCTTTTCTTGTTTTTCATTTGTAATCTATTGTCTCTATCCTGAGTTGAGGGCTGCTCTGACCTCAGCACAAGGGTTTCTTCTGTGGGTATGAAAGTTGTACTTTTCACCTGATCATCTTTACATGATGTGGGTGGTTTCGAAAGATGGGTCTTCATCTTTCTTTCTATGAAATATTTTTTTATTTGTCTGTGAAATACACCAGCAGTAATGGGGATGAGAAGAAGAAGAAGGAAAAGGAGGTATATCAAGTTGTTTGATTTTTCCGATGTTGTCGGTGTAATTCCCGATGTAATTCCCGATGTAACTCCCGATGTTCCCGATGTAATTCCCGATGTTTCCGATTTAATTCCCTATGTTCCTGATGTAATCCCCGGTGTAATTCCCGATGTTCCCGGTGTAATTCCCGATGTTCCCGATGTTGTCGGTGGTGTCGATGTTGTTGGTGGTGTCGGTGGTATCGGTGGTGTCGGTGTTACAGATGCTGCTGGTACATTAATAGGTTGACAAAGATGTGTAAGCCGAACACAAATCCAGAATGAATTTTCTTCCCAACATTTGTTTATTACCATCCCATTCACTTTGACAAAATGAGCTAGAAAAGCAATTCCTATAAAGATCATAAATTTGCTCATTTTTTGCTCATAAACCGTTTTCTTTTTTCCCATGAGACCATACAAGTTACATCATCGGTTGAGTGTAGTCTTGGTAGATTGTCCACACCAAGCACATCTGGTAATGACATTGGATCAAAATCTAACCTAGAGTGATGACATTGTTGTAAGTTTCTTGGATCATTTTCAGGGTCAACACTCATCGAACAGCTGGAACGTTTTATGAGATATACAATAGCACCAACTATAGGAATATCAATCAGAGATAAAAAGATAGAGTGTGGGGTCTGTCAAATGAGGGTTACCCCGGTTTCCTAGTTTCGTCTTATCGTAAGGTGGTTGTGTTGTGATATAGTCTGTTGGTGGTGATGTTTCACTGGGGATGTAAACCGGAGTCGGTCTTTCACTTTGGATGACAGTAGGAGGTTTTGTTGCCAAGCAGGGCCCATCCTTATCCAACGGATCACGAATACAACCAAGAGTAAATGGTAGCATGGTCAACAGTATTAACAAACGAGGTATTTCCATTTTTTATCTACATAGTTTTAAAAGATTTTCAGTACTCATGATAAACCAGCTCCCATTCATCAATGAGATTCTATCCACTCACAGTTGGTAATGTCAGTGTGTTGTTGATGAAGGTCAGATATGCCGTTGTTACATCATTTTCTGTGATATATCGGATTACTGCTTATTTTCCTAACACAACTCGATACGGTTCATGGAAACGTCTTCTGTTACCACTTGTTTCTTGACCGACTATGAAGAGATCCTCAATTACAATCAGTTTCTTGGTTGGACCTTTGTAAATAGGAAAAGCATGAAGTGTGGCTTCTGGTGGAGTGGTTTATGAGCTCGGGATGATATTCTTCAATATTTTGACTTTCACCTCTCCATCTTTTCTGTCCACATTCTCCTTTGTTGTTGCGGAGTCATCCTCTGTTGACTGTCAGAGATTGACGATGTGATTCAATCCCATGTTAAGATTTCCTACCATCTGGTTGAGTCCACTAGTCCAGAGAGTTTGTCTTTGTGCTGCGATATTCTGATGTCACCACACATGTTGCTGTTGATGGTTGCTTCACATTCACAATTTCCATTCCACCCATGTCAAGATTTCCTTTCATTTTCAGTGTACCACTCACCATCAGTCGTGTTTGATCATCATGAACATGCTTCCTCAATGAAGTATCCATTTTTCCTATCTCACCTGTGACCCACCCCGTTGGTGCCGCACACGTGGAACTCACTCCATAATAACCAAGATGACAAATTCGATGATAGTTCATGTCAGTATGTCCATTCACATCTCCACCAGCTTTATCCAGCTTTTCTTCACTGATGACAAAATTAATAACTCCCTCTTTTAGGCATAGGAATCAAGATTGATCGAATTAGCTTCCAAGCCTGTTCCAAATTTAGAACTCATCTTCCTTATCTCTCTATATATTTCCCTGAGAGTGTTGGAAAAATAAAATAAAAAATCCTCTATAGGTATAAACCATGGAAATGATTTACTTTGATGAGCACAAGGAGAAATCAACAAAGCACCACTATTTACTTCCTGATTGTCACTACATGATGATTGGACAAACGGGATGTGGGAAGACAAACACCCTGTGTAATATGCTTCTACAATCATGGCTGTACTGTTGTAGCGGGCCTGGAGGCAAAACAACCTAACAACTCGAAACTAACTAACGTGTTACTTTAGTAACAATTCTCTCTCTCTAGAACGGCAAAACTGTCTTTAGCAGTAAAACTCTGAACTCTCCTAAAAGATAAAGTAAACGCAATTCATAGAAAATAATCACAAACAGCAACGTACTGTCATGCGACCGTTGTATGGTAGAACGAACGTCGTATTGAACAGTACGCTGAGCATATACGCAAATGCTGAGCTTGTAGCGAACGTCGTATTGAACAGTACGCTGAGGGTATACGCAAATGCTGAGCTTGTATCGTGATCAACGCGTGACCAACGCTACACCTCCCCTCTCAAAGACAATCACGTCCTCGTGATAAGTAGCAGGTTGGTGGTTGAAACATTTGGCGGTATGCATGGTCGCGTCGGGACAACCCCGAAGAAAGAACTTAGAGCGTCAACCGGAATATTTATGGCAAATAATATCGGAATATTTATGGCAAATAATATCGGAAATTATAACGTTAATAGAGTAGACAGAAGAAATGAACTGATAACAAATCATAAAATACAGAAGCACACCGGGGTCAAACTATCTCACGGGTTTAAAAGGTAAATCCCATTACCATGGTTACACATCCTGTAAAACGCTGGCGCAACACGCCAGGAAAACCGCGGTTCAGAACCGAACTGAATACACTATATTATATATTAACATCGTCCCAGATTAATAAGATAGACCGTGGCTCACCATGATCAGACGCCTACGAAACTAAACTGAATCCACACGCTCGCGTAAAGGAAGACTGAAGAGAATAGGAAGACTGAAGGAAGACAGGAAAGAAAATGCCATACCTGGAATCAGCGTTAGTAACCACGGCGGCGGCTGGAGCTACGGTGGAGGGCGAGTCAGGTTTTATCTCCATCTTGGTTGAGCCGGTCACTCAGAGCGGCTAGCTCGGCGTCACACAGATCACCCCCTCCTCGTCTTGAATCGTGGTCTTCACATTGTCGATAGCATCGCTTGGCGCGACGTAAAGAGTGATGGTCTAGCCAGGAAGAGTGTTGATGAAATTCTGCATTCCACCACGGACACGAAGTATCAAGTGAATAGTGGACTCCTGCTGAACGTTGTAGTCATTCAGGGTTCGGCCGTCTGCCAACTGCGTGCGGGCGAATATCAAACGCTGCTGGTCTTGGGGAATACCCTACTTGTCTTGGTCAGCAGCCTGCCAGTGGTCGTGCTCATCAGCTTCGCCATCACCACCGGTAGTATACATGTAGGTAGCGGGTCGCTTGGAATCGCCATCGGAGTCTCTAGTGAGTGCCGTGCGGAGAGAAGGGTGAACCACGCTAGCACCCTGACTGTGCTGCAGGCTAATAAGCGGGGCCAAACCCAGGAAGGCAAGAAACACGATTCTCATCTTGATTCGTTGCACGGAGCTGCAGCAGGTTGAGCCATGGGGATCTGAGAAACGCGTAAAATAACAAAGCTAGGTATAGAATGAAACAAAATTAATTTACCGCTGCCACCAATTTTGTAGCGGGCGTGGAGGCAAAACAACCTAACAACTCGAAACTAACTAACGTGTTACTTTATTAACAATTCTCTCTCTCTCTAGAACGGCAAAACTGTCATTAGCAGTAAAACTCTGAACTCTCGTGAAAGATAAAATAAACGCAATTTATGGAAAATAATCACAAACAGCAACGTACTGTCATGCGACCGTTGTATGGTGGAACGAACGTCGTAATGAACAGTGCGCTGAGCGTATACGCAAATGCTTAGCTTGTAGCGTGACCAACGCATGACCGATGCTACTCTGTGATAAGGTCATCCTTTATACTATAAATCCTCAACAACCAAAATACCAACTTCTTGACAGGTTTTACAATGGAATATCTCCTGGTACTCTTATCATTGAACAACCAGACAAGGTTTGTCCAGTGGAGGATCTCGATGATCAGGAAAATAAGGTCATAATTTTTGATGACATCAAGATTGATAAAAAGAACATGGAAAAAATTATGGAATAATTCATTTTTCATGCTTGATAAAACAGCAACATATCAGCCAGACATGCACCGATGTGGATTCGATAGGTTCTTGGAGAAGTGATAAGAAAAAAAGGTATTGGTAGATAAGCATGACACGTTTTACTCAAGTAGAAAATCCTGAACATCGGAAGGAGGTCATTGACACCTTTCTCAAAAATCGAGAAATTCTCAAGCAACGTCAACTGGAAAAAAAATCGGCAAGCAGCAGCAGGAGGAGTTTATAGAAGAGTTCCAAAAACCTGTTGTTAAAAATGTTACCAAACAAAGTGAGGAAAACGATAAACGGCAGGATGCGCTCCTCACACAACTTCATGACAATCAAACAGCAATCACAACAGCCCTCCACCAAATTCCATCTGTTGTGGGTTCATTCATCAAACCCATCGTAGGTAGTACTCCTGAACCATTGGATGGTAGAACTTCTTCCTTCATCACTGACACTGATATATCATTCAGCCAGAAAGATATTGACCTCATCAATGACTATAAAGGAATTAATCATGAAATATCGGATGACGCAGACAACAAACGTGGTGAAGAATTGAAAGAAATGAGGGATATACTTGGAAGAATCAGGAGTGCGCAAAAGCGATCTAGAAGTGATAAAGATGGAAATCAGAAAGTAACGAAGCTGTCCGCTAAGGTCCGCCAAAGGCTCTCTACTGTGTTCCGCCGTGCTGTGCGAGCTGCCTGTGGTGCTAAGTCACAGGACGACATCACGCCATTATTGATCACATTGGCGATTTATCCATTTGAACACAATATGATTCTCAACTTTGCCCAGTTTATTCATAGAAATCATGTCATCATCTCACTGCCTACCCTAACGGAATTATTTCCACCGATCACAACAGGCCTTAGAACTAGAAGCCACTCTAATGCTTCCATTGCCATATCTAAGCACCGGGCAACTGATGAAGTAAATTATTTTTCTAATCGTGCCGCAATTTTCTTTAATACACTACCTGCCGAGTGGCGCAGAGACCACCGTACCTCTACATTTGCAAACCAACTCAGGGATCTTTTTAAAGACCCAGTGGCGTTTAAGAAGTATTTTGACCTTCTTTTTGGAATCTGTTGAGTTTCTCGATGATCTTGATAGTTCTTGTACTAAGATTGAAGTTGACTTGGTGTTTGATTACTGTACTGCTTGATGTCTGAATTCCAATTTTTTCTATTTTTTTCTTTTCTTTTCCTTTCCTTTCCACTTATCCCGTTATCTGCCCTCTTAAGAGTTGTGTGTATCACTGTTGAGGCATCCGATGGTAAATAAAATAAATACTACTACTACTACACAGAGGCAATATGCTTTGGTTCTGCAAGAGTGCTCAATGCCTGATTCAGGCAGAGCGGCGTACACAAAGGCACACAATGAAAACCTTGGCAAATTTTATTCCGTTGTGACTCAGAGTTTCATGGCTGAACCAATCATCAGACAACGATTAGTTCAGCCATGAAACTCTGAGTCACAACGGAATAAAATTTGCCAAGGTTTTCATTGTGTGCCTTTGTGTACTACTACTACTAGAAACTTGTGATAGATTCCATAGACAAAGTGAGGAAAAGGATAGACTTCATGATCAGTGCTAACAGTAGAATATTGAAACCAGTACAGGTTCCGAAAGCAGACCAAGCAACTCAATCATCACCACAGTCCACTAAGAAAAAGAGAAGAGACAGAAATAAAGGTATCAATCCAAAAAGTCCAGAACTGTCAAGTTCCGCAAGCAAATCAAGCAACTCAACCTCAGACAATAAGAGTGTCACGAGAAAGAGCATCCGCGTATAGGCCTAGACCTATTGATTATGCTCCACCACAGTCCACTGTGAAAAGGAAAAGATACAGACAGAGAGGTAGGTTGACTACGTCAAGGGCTCCCTATTGGTAGAGCACTCTCGCTTTACTGTTCGTGTCGGAGGATGGAGGCGCCAAAACGGGTGGACTTGAACTACTCGATGAAGAACATCCCCCTTCCGTCGCCAGCCCAGTACACAACCAGGCTTATCGAAATGGTGGAAAGCCTCATCAAGCGGACGCGTTGGCGGGCGATATTCTTTATGAAAGGGCAAGGCGACGAGGCTGAACAGCAACAGCAGGACAACTTCGGGTTCAAGTCCCGGAAATGTCCACCGCAGGTCGAGGAACTTGAGCCTTTCGAGAATGATCTGCTGAGGATGGTGGAGAGTGTAGACTTTAAAAGGACAACGGACAGTTTCCAGCGGCGGCTCGAGGATGACATCGCTCACATCCGGGAGTCAAGCGACATCTCCGTGGCGGCGGACAATACAAGGAACATGTATGCCGTCAACAAGGACCGCTACGAGAAAATGATGCATGACAATGTAACCAAGAACTACAAGCAAGCACCGGAAGAGACTTACGACGACATAAATGTGGAGGCTAGGAATATAGCCAATGCGCGTGGATTGGACGAGAGAATGGATTGTATGGCAAAAAAGGACGCGTACGTGACTCTAAAAGACCACAAAGACAACTTTAACGACAACCTCCCATGCCGCCTCATCAATCCGGCGAAGAGCGAGGTCGGAAAGGTATCAAAGGCGATCCTCGAAAGGATAGTCCCGGATATCCGGCTCCAACTGCCAACAACTGCCTGGAAGAACACATCCGCCGTGATCGACTGGTTCGAGGGGCTGGAGGAAAAGCAAAACTGCGTTTTTGTATGTTTTGATGTCGTGGAGTTCTACCCGTCTATCTCGGAAGAACTATTATTAACGTCGTTGGAGTTTGCCAGAGGCTTCACATCGGTGTCTTCGGAGGACCAGGAAGCTATCCTCCATGCACGGAAATCCCTGCTATTCGGCCTCGGGAAAGTGGTTGAAGAAGGGAAGCGGAGTATTCGATGTGACGATGGGATGCTATGACGGTGCTGAAGTCTGTGAGTTGGTTGGCACGCTGGCCCTGGCCAAACTATCCGAGGTGTACAACGGCAGTGACATTGGACTCTACCGCGACGATGGGCTGGCAGTGTTCCGGAACGTATCGGGACCGGAAGTGGACAGGATCAGAAAGGACATGACCAAAGTTTTCAACAGCCTAGGACTAAAAATTACCATCCAGGCAAACCTGAAATCAGTCGACTTCCTAGACATCACGCTGGACCTACGCACTGGCAAATACCGTCCATATCGGAAGCCCAACGACCGGCCACTGTATGTCCATCACAAATCCAACCACCCACCAATCATCATCCAGAACTTGCCCTCTTCCATCAGCCGACGACTAACGGACATATCAACGGATGAGGAGACATTCCAGGACGCATCTCAAATGTACAACAATGCGCTCAGAGACAGCGGGTACAATGAGACCGTCCAGTTCTTGCAGGAACGGAAGAGTGGGAACAGGAAGAGACAAAGGAAGAGACACCGGAATATCACATGGTTTAACCCACCGTTCAGTAAAAATGTGTCCACGAACATTGGTCAGCGATTCCTGCAACTCGTCAGCAAGCACTTCCACAAAGGTTGCAAATTATACAAGATATTTAACCGGAACACGCTAAAGTTCAGTTACAGTTGCATGCCAAATGTCGCCACCATCATCAAGCAACACAACAATAGTATCCTCCGCAGCGACCAACAGAATAAGACCAAGGATGTGAGAAATTGCAACTGTCGTGTCAAAAATGATTGCCCCTTGGAAGGAAACTGTCTAGCCTCGAGCATTGTGTACAGGGCACATGTAACCGGCAGCGACATGAAGGAGTACACTGGATTAACGGAAGGGACATTCAAGACACGATTCAATTGTCATCAACATACTATTCGCCACAAGAAGCACGAGACCTCAACGAGACTGTCCAGACACATCTGGAGACTGAAGGATGAAAACAAACCTTACAGTATCAGGTGGTCCGTTGTGAGGAGAGCCGCACCATACTCTAACATCTCGAAGCGCTGCAACCTGTGTCTAGCCGAGAAGCTGGAGATTGCCTGGGCCGACAGGACCCGCTCCCTCAACAAGAGGTCAGAGCTTGTGTCCAAGTGTCGTCATGAAAACAAGTTCTACCTCTGTAACTTTGCGCGCAAGGTCAAGTGAATCTAGCTGGTAGTCTCGCTGTCAAGTGTGTGTGTGTGTGTGCGTGTGTGTGTGTATGTGTGTGTGTGTGAGTGTGTGTGAGTGTGAGCGCGCATGTGTGTGTGTGTGTGTGTGTTTGTGTGCATTCGTGAGAAAGAGAGTGCGTGTGGGTGATTGGATAAATGCGGGTGCAAGTATGTGTGCGGTAGGTGTGAGAATGAAAGGATGAGTATTGTGGCCGTGTGTGTGTGTGTGTGAGAGAGAGAGAGAGAGAGAGAGAGAGAGAGAGACAGAATGTTTGTGTGAGATTTGGAGAATGTGTGTGTATGTAAGATTTAGAGAATGTGTGTGTGAGATTTGGAGAATGCGTGTGTGTGTGAGATATAGAGAATGAATGTATGTGTGCGTGTGTGTGCATGTGTGAGATATAGAGAATGAATGTGTGTGTGTGTGTGTGATAGAGAGAGAGAGAGAGAGAGAGAGAGATTTAGAGAATGTGTGTGCGGACGCGCGTGTGAGTGTATGTGTATGTGAGAAAAGGGAGAGAGTGTGGGTGTATGTTTGTGTAGTGGTGTGGGGCATGTGTGGATTTGGCATTAGTCCCCAGCTCTATTCTGTATCATTCATGCTGGAACTACTGCTGCATAGCCCCAAGTCTGAAGACTTGGCAACTTCACGCCTACACCTGACTCTTGCGCTATGATACGCGTCGCCTATGACACCCCTCGGAATTTCCCACCTTGCTCCCCCTTATGTTCTGGCTGCCCGTTTTGGACCCATCAGTTGCCTGATGATCGTAGAGATACGTGAAACTCGGAGTTGTGACAAAGCTTCCAAACTCTCTCTTGTGTACAAGGCTCTGCCCTACATGGGCATTGACCACTCTTCGGACAGTGAAGCACACCACTTGACTACAGACAGAGAGGTATCAATCTAAAAAGTCCAGAATCGTTTTCTGTTGTCTGATCGACAACCATCACCAGAATTAGATTTCACAGAAGGAGATTTTTACTCCTTGGAAGGAAGTGGACTCAGATTTTACAAATCACCTGGTGAGTTAGTAGAAAGACTGGGTTTACTTTGCGCTACCGGAGAGGCAGGAAATACATCAAAGAAATTCATTAAAGGGGAAGTTCACCGTAAAATCAAAAATCAGATAATTATGGTATTGGGAAAAATCGATTGGTGTATGTCTCGTCTTCATCCGGTGACTGTAACCGGAGATATACGCAACTGAATTATCACTTTGATCCCCGGTTTTTGGCGCCGCCATGGCGTCATGGAGCTGTGACGTCAAAGAGATAGAGGAGCTCCTGGAGCTCGGAAGTTTTACCTGGAGTTGGACGGAGAAGAAAGTGAAGTCGTGAATGTCCAAGGCGGAAACAGCATGGGCGGAGACGATTCAGACGGTAGGTCTAGCTCCTTGTCAGTAGATGACAGTGACTCCGACGAGAGCGAGTTGGGCGCCAGTGATGTCCTCGCATACGCGAAGGAACCGGAGTATACCGAGGATGAGATCATACAGATGGCGAGTGCGGAGCAAGTTGGTGTAAATACTGACGAAGCTGCAGCGGCCGCTGCCGACAGTGACCCTGCAGCTTGCTTAGAGGACTGCTGGCCACCTGCCGATCGTTTTGGCAATACGTCGTGGTGTGAATGTGGTAAATGCGTCGTTCAGTTATTGCGGAACGACTGCATTTGCTGCAAAGATGTTCCGGAATCGGCAGCGATTGGTGAGTCTGGCTGCATTTCTTGCACCTCACACTTCGAGGAAGGCTGCAGCAACCAGCACGCGCTCTACATTGCACTGTTCGGCGTTTTGGACACCATCGGCATCCATCAGCCGGCCGGATCGAAGCCATCTGAATTTGAAAACCGGTGCGTGCTAATACTGTAGTGTAATACTGTCGTTGATGTTGCATTGGAGAAATGTATTTCCTCATCAAAATAAATAGTGTTCCTTGGTGCAAAGATATATAGCCAGCATATTGGCTCGTATACTTCGTCAAAAATAATTGTGTTGTAGTGTGCTGCTGTTACACTGAAAAGTACGTCGACATGGGAGACTAACAGCAGGAAAATCTACTCTCCTGTTCCCACTGCAGCGCACCGTTATGCAGCATACCGACAATAGTGATGATGATCGTGAGGATGACGAGCGGAACGAGGAAGAGGATGATGAGATGAACGAGGAGGAGTCGGGTGGAAGGGAGCGAGATGAGGCGGATGAATGTGTTGATCGTAAGAAGTCAGCTGTGTATCTACACTTGTTATCTCGTCCTGACTGTCTTAGTGTGTATGATGACTCTCATTTTTCTGTACTGTGTCGTGCGCGTTATGTCCAACAGTTGAAAGTCCTTGAGGCAGTTTGTATACGTATTCATAAGCCTGTTTTGTGTAAGCAGAAGGAGCACGTTATTGCACTGAAGTTGTATTCGTAGGTTGACACTTCGTTTAGTGCCTTCTCGCCTTTGGTTATGTAATCTTGTTACCTTTTTGCGTTTCCTCTAGTGGTTTTATTGCACTTGTATCTTGTTGTTATTTTCTAACACCCTTCTATTTACAGTACTTAACTTCAGTTTCTTTGGTTGTATCCTTAGTTCCGTATTTTTCCCACTGATGATAGGAACCAGAAAATCTATTACTGGTTTTCAATAATATTTTTGTTATAAAATACACAGTAAATACATGTCAAACAAGTAACGTAGTTGGGTGATGTCTGCGGCCTTCATCCTATTCATAGCTATATTAAAATTATTATCTCCACGTAGATTAGATGTTATGTTGTGTCATCCTACAGCAACATCAGCAAACGATGCAGCCTGTGCCTCACAGAGAAGTTTCACATCCTCACCACTCCAAATGCCATCTCACTTAACAAAAGGAGCGAGTTGTTATCAAAGTGCCGCCACCAGCGCAAGGTTTTGCTGGGTTATGAAGTGATATAACGTGTATGACGTGCTATGGGTTTGGCGTGTGTGTGTATGTGTGTATGTGCGTTTTCATCGATCTCCGCAAGGCGTACGACTCGGTACCGCGCGCTGCACTGTTGCTGGCCCTTGAGGTGTATGGTGTGCCTGGGTCACTCATCCAGCTGATTGACGGCTTCCATTCAGGCATGCAGGCTGCTGTTCGGGTTGATGGTGATGTGTCTGGGAACATCTCGGTTGAGAATGGTTTGCGGCAAGGGTGCGTTATGGCCCCACTGTTGTTTAATCTGTACTTTGGTCTTGTGCTGGAAGCATGGCGTTCAGCTATAGCAGCAGCTGGTGTTAACGGTGTGTCCCTGATATCTTCAATCCATGGAAGTGGCAATCTATTTCCCAAGCGAACCCGTCAAACTGGCACGACATCGGTCAACGACCTGGAGTTTGCAGATGATGCAGCACTACTTGCACCATCCCGTGAGTCAGCTCAACTGGCTTTGGAGCTGTTCAGCAACTTTGCTTCTTCCTTCGGCTTGACTCTGAGTACAGCGAAGACCAAGTTCATGGCCGTTGGTGCAAATTTATCATGTGCTGACCGCCTTCCGCTCTTTGTTGGTCCGGAGGAGATCGAAAGTGTCAAATCCTTTGTGTATCTTGGCTCTGTGATAACTGCTGACACCCGCTCATCTGCAGATGTGGCCAGAAGACTCGGTAAGGCAGCGGCAGCTTTCGACCTTATGCGCCGTGTCTTTCTTGACCGAAACCTTTCCATCGCCACCAAGCGCCATCTTTACGATGTTTGCGTTCTGTCCACATTGCTCTATGCCTGTGAGTGCTGGACTCCGCTGAAGAGAGACATGGTTGCCATCAACAACTTCCACCACCGCTCCCTCAGGTTCATTCTGGGTGTATCCCGGCTCGATCAACAGCTGCAGCATGTCAACAACCAGGAGCTGCGAAGACGCTGGGGTGATATGGCACTGCCCTCTGATACCGTCAGACACCGCCGTCTGCAGTGGCTTGGGCATGTCGCCAGAATGCCAGATAACCGGCTTCCGAAGCTGATACTGTTTAGCTTCTTCTCAGATCCACGCCCAGCCTGTGGGCCACGACTGCGATGGAAAGACCTCGTCGCACGTGATCTTCGTTTCGGTGGCATAGTGAATTGGCTCACTTTGGCTCAGGATCGCCCAGCATGGCACGAGGCAATTGCAAAGACTCCGGATGATCTCGTGGAGTGTAACAACAACAAAGTCACCTGCAAGGTTTGCAACCGATCATTCACTGCTCGTGGGATTCACCGTCACAAGTGCTCAGCTGTACGGTCCTTACCTGTTGCCCAGCAGCCTGGGGCCCGTCACTGTGGAGTTTGTGACCGCTGGTTTCAAAGCGCTGGCGGTTTTGCAGTTCATCGTTGTGTGGAGCGTCAGACATCGGACGAAATACCAGCTGTTTCAACGAGATGCAGCCTGAATTTGGACTGCTGCCAGCACCATTGCTCGATCTGTGATCGCTGCATGAAGAGTCAGGCTGGTTTTAACCGCCATAATTGTACTCGACGCAAACGACTGCGAAAGGACCAGAGGACTAATCTGCCCATTCAATGCAGCCTATGTAACGAATGATTCTCCCGCCCGCAGGACCTCACCCGCCACCGAAGACAGAAACACTAGCTATGTGTAGAACGGTCCCCTTTCACCTCAATTATTCTCCTTGTTTCTTTTTTCTCGCTGTTGTCTCCCGCTTCTGGGAGCGACGTGGCCATTTTGTGGCAGTTGTACATAGTAGTAGTAGTATGTGTGTGTGTGTCTGTGTATGTGTGTGTGGTGCGTGTGTGTTTGGCGCGCGCGCGCGCGTGTGTGTGTGTTTAGGTGCGATAATGCAGGAGTGTGGAGTGTGTGAGAACGAGAGGCTGTGTGTATGTGTGTGTGTGTGTGTGGTGCATGTGTGTGTTTGGTGCGTGTGTGTGTTTGGTGCGTGTGTGTGTGTGTGCGTGCGCGTGTGTTTAGCCGTGATAATGCGGGAGTGTGGAGTGTGTGAGAACGAGAGGCTGTGTGTGGATTAGTGTGTGTGTGTGTGGGTGAGTGTGCGTGTTTATGTTTCACCCAGCACCTGAGATAATGATTCTTGCACGTCAGAGCGTACTGCCTCTGGGAGGTGTTGAATGATTATCATATTGTCTGCACTGAATTATTCTATCTCCTCTGCTTGCCTTCATATACCTGCGTTTTTCTAATCTCCTTATGTTGTCTGATGATTGGTTTTTGCCATGAAACTCTGAGTTACAACAAAAAAACAGCCCTATATACTTCCTTTTGTGTACCTCTTGCGTACTACGCTCTGCCCATTCCGGGCATTTGAGCACTATTGCAGGTTTAGGTGCACACCCTCTGTGTAGATTAGATGTTATACATTTTTCAATTTTCCTATTTTTTTCAGGCATTACCTTGTATTTGAACCCGCACTATCGCCCTACATGCATTCCCCCATACACTTCGCATTCATACTCATTCTTGCAAGTTGCCTCACGTTATGATCTTGCGTTTGAAAGCCCTATTTGAATAGTGCGGCCAGCTGCGTTTAATGGTACGGTACGGTGCGGGACAGATACGGGATGGGGCCAGGCGTGACACAAACACACAAACAAACACCAAACGAGAGAGCTTGGAAGCTCAGCGCCCTACGCTATGCTTTTTTGCCTTGATGACCTAGACAAAAAAAAGCATAGGGATGTTATAAACTCTTATATAAGTTTCTACTTTTTGTTTTTAGACATAACCTGGGATTCGAACCCGCAATATCGCCCTGCATGCATCCCCCGATACACTTCGCATACATACTAATTCTTCCAAGTTGCTTCACGTTATGATCTTGTGTAGTATCCCTGCCCGAGCAATACGGAAGTAGTACGGAACTAATACGGAGCTTTGCCTGATGTATATTTAGTGTATCTCCGTATGTAAGCGTACGACGTCTGCTGCATAAAAGCGGCTGCGCATTTCTGTTTTGATGAAGATGAGATTTTGATAATAACGAGCTATTCAACCTCCAGGTGTGCATCGGAGAGAAAGTCAGTTATTTTGCCGCTTCTTCTTTCACTAATAATAATATATCTCAGGTGTGTACCTGAGAGAAGAAGTAGAATAAAAGTAATTCTTGTTGATTTCACCGCGCCTACCACTCGGCTACCCATTACATTGGTGGCAGCGGTGTGTTTTTGTAAAATAAAACAACGTGATTCGACCCCAGACCCCCATGGCTCAACCTGCTGCAGCTCCCTGACACGAATCAAGATGAGAAT
Organism: Sycon ciliatum; assembly: GCF_964019385.1. Taxonomy (NCBI): domain Eukaryota; kingdom Metazoa; phylum Porifera; class Calcarea; order Leucosolenida; family Sycettidae; genus Sycon; species Sycon ciliatum. Next base: position 26,383,240 of record NC_088651.1, on the reverse strand, counting down.
CATGTTTCTTGCCTTCCTGGGCTTGGCCCTGCTTATTAGCTTGCAGCACAGTCAGGGTGCTAGCGTGGATCACCCTTCTCCCCGCACGGCATCCACTGGTGACTGGAGACTCCGATGGCGATTCCAAGCGACCCGCTACCTACATGTATACTACCGGCGGTGATGGCAAAGCTGATGAGGACGACAACAGGCAGGCTGCTCCCCAAGACAAGGAGGGTATTTCCCAAGACCAGCAGCGTTTGATTTTAGCCGGCACGCAGTCGGAAGCAGGAGCCCAGTCTTCACTTGGTACTTCGCCTCCGTGGTGGGATGCAGATTTTCGTCAACACTATTCCTGGCTAGACCATCACTCTTTACGTCACGCAAAGCGATGCTATCGACAATGTGAAGACCACGATTCAAGACGAGGAGGGAGGTCAATCAGGTCATTTGTCTGACGCCGAGCTAGCCGCTCTGAGTGACCGGCTCAACCAAGATGAAGATAAAACCTGGCTTGCTCTCCGCCGTAGCTCCAGCCGCCGCCGTGGTTACTAACGCTGATTCCAGGTATGGCATTTTCTTTCCTGTCTTCCTTCAGTCTCCCTGTTCTCTTCAGTCTTCCTTTATGCGAGTGTGTGAATCCAGTTTAGTTTGGTAGGCGTCTGATCATGGTGAGCCACGGCTTACCCAGCTAACGTGGGACAATGTGTGTGACCGCGCCCCTTATAGGTATAGTGTATTCAGTTCGGTTTTTGACCTGCGATGTTCCTGGCGGGTTGTGCCAGCGTTGTGCAGCAAGAGTGCTGTGGTTTTTCAGGTCCTATTTGGAGGACAGTTCTTTCCCCTTTTGACCACGTGAGATCGTGTGAACCTGGTGTGCTTCTACTTTATGATTTGTTATCAGTTCATTTCTTCTGTCCACTCTAAACGTTATCATTTCCGATATAATTTGCCATCTTTCGGTTGACGCTGTGTTCATAACTCTTCACTAATTTTTTGAAAATCACGAGGGCGTGATTATCTGTAGGAAGGGAGGGTGTAGTATCCCTGCCCGACCAATACGGAAGTAGTACGGAACTAATACGGAGCTTGGCCTGATGTATATTTAGTTTTTCACTCACAAAGCGACTGTTCAGTACATGGGGTAGTGGTCTACCAGAGCAATCACACTCACCACCGTGGTGGTTTTCCAGAAATGAGTAGAAGCAAAAAACCACACTCGCAGCCACATAATAGATAAATAGCTGAAAAACATCTAAATCCATCAAAGAACCGCCAGCAAGCGGGAGAAAAGGCCGTGAAATCAAGTGAAACAGCATGGCCAGTGGTGAGCATGGGTGACTGGGCAGCAGGGGAGCGCCTGAAAAACAATGACTCCCTACATTCCTAGCCGCGACCGCTCAACCGGGCTAGAGGAAAAACACGCCTTTCGGCCAAAAAACCTTTCTTCTTCATTAATTGCTGCCCCGCTGCCAGTCAGACCCAAGAATAGAGATAGCAAGAAATGGTATGTAATAACCGGTGTATGTCATAATCATAAGCCACACACATAGGCATAGATTGTCAAGAAGAACAGCGGACGACTCCCATGAAACCAGGGTGGGTGGGCGGGCAACTTCAACTACCACGAGGAAAAACAAAGACCACGATGGCAGGTTCAACGGAGTTGCGCAGAACAAGAGCAAATGCACGAAAATATTTGTGAGTGAAAAATACGTTTTTTTCACTCTTTCGCTACGCTCAGCCGTGAAAAAACAAAACTTTTCACTCACAAAGCGACTGTTCAGTACATGGGGTATTGGTCTACCAGAGCAATCACACTCACGATGTAAAGGATAGTGAGGCCGATAGGAGAGCAGCACACATAGATTTGGACAAGGAAAACGAGCAGTGTGGCTCATGGCGCCAGTGTGCCAAAGTCTTGGGCACTGTGACCACCATCTGTGGCCAAGTGTATAGTTACTATGAACATTATGGAGACCCGGCCAGACTTGCCCTGGGTTGCTCACTAGTAGGCCAGGTTGGGTCCGGTGGCAACCGGGCGAGCACACATCAGCCAGGATAACATGATCAGCAGTGCACTCCGAGCAGACAATATCTCTGCGAAATGCCCGAAAGTTCCCCTGCTAGGTTGCGAGTGCTACATCATGGAGTAGTACTGCCAGTAAATTCAATGTGAGGTGCTGTACTTCCGTGATTGGGCTGGACGTCCGTTCAGTTCCTGCAAGAGAAGAAATCCTGTATCGGATGCACACGTCCGCCCCTCACACACTTACTGCACACTCATGCACTCTTACGCACATTCACTGTACCCACACGTACTGTACACACACACACACATCCTGTACACCCACGTACTGCCCGTGCACGTACACTCCTCCGCGTGCCCGACAAAAAACGGGGTGAAAAGCCGGTACCGAGACATAAAAAACCCACATACCTCTATGTAACTCTCACTCTCTCTCTCTCTCTCTCGGTTTCAACATGTCTGTCATCATTCATAACCACATGATCGTTCATCAAGTCATACACCATCATGTGTCATCACTGACCATCAGGCTTCTCTCTCATCATGGCATCTAGCCATACACAACCATGTGTCATCACTGCCCATCGGGCTTCTCCTTCATCATGGCATCAAGCCATACACAACCATGTGTCATCACTGCCCATCGGGCTTCTCCCTCATCATGGCATCAAGCCATACACAGCCATGTGCCATCACTGCCCATCGGGCTTCTCCCTCATCATGGCATCAAGCCATACACAACCATGTGTCATCACTGCCCATCGGGCTTCTCCCTCATCATGGCACCAAGCAATACTCATCACTGCCCATCGCGCTTCTCCCTCCCCCTCATCACGGCATCTAGCCATACACAACCATGTGCCATCACGGCCCATCGGGCTTCTCCCTCATTATGGCATCAAGCCATACACAATCTTTTGTCCTCACTGCCCATTGGGCTTCTCCGTGAGGATGGAATCAAGCCCTACGCAATCATGTGTCATCACTGCCCATCGGGCTTCTTACTCACTCCATCATCACTCACATACACACTAAATAATGGGTTACCCATTTATACACCACACAAGGCCGTTCCCAATCGCTTGCATCATGTCCAGTCGTGGGTGATCCGGTGTCTGTTCCACGGCCTAGGTACTGGCTTGGTACTGAAAAGACAGCAAGAGGAAAACATATAAATACTTCATTAAGATTCAACACCGAAAACATAAGGACGGCATGCACAAGCGAGATCAAGATACGTAAAGCTTTAGCCAGTTGACTTGGCCTGGCAGCTGACTGGGGTGTCTCGCACACCTTACACAATCAAAGTGGTGGCTTAACTTTTATGAATTGGTTTGGCGTTACAACAGTGGAGTTGTGCAGTGTGCCATCATGTTACCTCACCTCGCGAGGATTACGCGCTACCTGCCGCTTTAGTTATCGCTCCGTCTGGAACGTACCCTGATATTGAGCGTGTTCGGGAACCCTACTCTTACTCTCTGGACGAAGGAAACCTGGACAGTATTGCTTCCCACCCCTGGTCAACATCGCATGTCCCCCTGCGGTTGCTGTCACATTATCTGTTGTGCTGTTGTCGCTTGCTGCAATAGCCCATGACTATTGTCGTACTTGTTTGCACTCATACAATCCCAGGCTGTACTTTGGAACTGTTTCCATTGCCCATGTACTCCTTATTCTTTGCTTGCTTTTATGCTGAGAGAACATATGCTGGCTCCCTGTACTGCTTAGCTGTGTACTCATTCGGTAGAAATGTGTGAATAATACTAATATCTGACGTGAGTGAGGTGGACGGGCACCTCGGGAACACAAGTTTGAAGTCAGCAAGCAGTCAACTTTTGCGTGAATTTCTTCCGGAACCATGTCTGGTGGGCCCCACCCGTGAAAAAACAAACAAACATTTGTCTCGTCCTGCCGGCCAATTGTCCCCCCTTGTGCGTCCGATGGCTGCGGACGTCGAAATCTGTTACACCCCGATTACACCTGGCCGGAAATCTACTAGCATTTTGCACGATGTTTGACTTGGACAACATTTACTGCCCTGCCATTGTTGCCCGATTTTTGTACTCAGACTGACAAACTAACTACTCTTGTTGTTCATGGTTGCCTCTACAAACACGATATTGTCATGTACATCGCTCTGCACATCCATAACATTCTGATGGTCCCGTGACATTGATCATGCACCCTGTGTAGGGCCTAGAGCGGTACGGACTGGGCGTTTGTTTGCTCCCTTGAATACGACGGCATGTACACCCCTTTCGATCGTGTCAACTACATGATTATATACTTCTTAAATTATCAAAAAAACATCCACAGTCTCAAGTACTGATACTTATCTTTTCTCTCCGGTCCATGTGCGGTCCGAAAACTGGCTGGCTGTCCCAATGAACTCCGGTTGGTGTTGTCAACAGACAGCTACGACCTTGCTGCCCTTCGCCACGATATCAGACAACTACTTCAGTATGACTGCGGTGTCACCTCTGCCAGGAGCTTCGCCACCGTTTGGGACACGATGTTGTGATCGACAGCGCTCATCACCGACTCCGTAGACTCTCGATCTCATCACTGCGCCCACGGAAAACTCTCAAGGACTCGCTGAAGCTTTGAAGAGTATGGTTGCGGTACAGGTAGGTGTCGACTCGACATGTCGGAACTGAGTGACCAATTGTTTTGTCAACTAAATTTTACTTCCCCAATCTTTGCTGGTCGTCCGAAACGCCCTGATTTGTGTAGCTGTCAACGGTGACTCTGCTCCGCCTGGTACCAAACTTGCTTGTGTGTGGCGGATTACGCTCAGCTCGTTTTAGCTGTTTCCGCCTTTCGCAGATCGATCTGCAGCTCCCAAAAACGTCAGGTTACTGGTACATCAGTTTGCAGGCCCAACCAGGCGATGTGGACCTTTTGTAGGCTGGACCGATTCATTATAGACGGTGCACGGCACTGTCGTTTCTTTCTCCCGGACTATTACACTGTAGATCTACTCTGAAAAAATAATAAGATGAGTTGTGGTGTTATGTGGCTGCGAGTGGAAACTAAAAACTGGAGCACTTGAAAACTTCACCTATCACGAGGAAAAACAAAGACCACGATGGCAGGTTCAACGGAGTTGCGCAGAACAAGAGCAAATGCACGAAAACATTTGTGAGTGAAAAATACGTTTTTTGCACTCTTTCGCTACGCTCAGCCGTGAAAAAAGAAAACGTATCTCCGTATGTAAGCGTACGGCGTCTGCTGCATAAAAGCGGCTGCGCATTTCTGTTTTGATGAAGATGAGATTTTGATCATAACGAGCTATTCAACCTCCAGGTGTGCACCGGAGAGAAAGTCAGTTATTTTGCCGCTTCTTCTTTCAATAATAATTATATCTCAGGTGTGTACCTGAGAGAAGAAGTAGAATAAAAGTAATTCTTGTTGATTTCACCGCGCCTACCACTCGGCTACCCATTACACTTGTATTAACCTTTACCCCTTTTTTTTGAGTGATGTGAGGGAGTCGTAGTTTTTGGAGCTCTGCGTCGTCAAGTTTTCTGTACCTCTGCGGGCGACTCTATCGCACAATGCTTTGACGGTATGGCGGACAGCAAGGAGGGACCACCAGGGGGTCGTCATCTGGAAACCAAGGGCCAATGTTGCCGGTGCAACGGCAATGGCACCTGCAACAAATGCAAATGTGCTAAAGAGAATCGTAAGTGCACGAGCTGCGCGCCAGGACGGAAGTCGAACTGTAAGAACACCGTAACCGTACGAGAAGAGCCAGCCGTTAGTCCCGTACCCAAGCCAGGGGCAGCCCCACCTGAGCAACTCGGATTTGCGTCGCCCAACCGAAGATCAACAACCAACACAACCACCGCTCAGAGAACGCCTGTGTCCTGTGCAACCACAGCGGATGACATAGCCTCCGCCGCACTCGCCGCTGCTATGTCGAAAGTTTCAAGCTCTCAACAGCTAGCATGGAACTTACTGGAATCCGCGGAGTCTGCGGAGTCAAGCACCAGTTCAGAAGTGTCAACTGGCAAGCAGGCTGACGGTGTCAGACCTACACAGCGGGACACGACAATGAGGCCGGCTACCACAGCTGAGACCCCAGAGTCACTCACTGCTGCTCTGCTTGCGGAGCGCCGACAAGAGGCTGCCTCCGAAAATTCGAATGATTGTACAGTAGCAAACAGAGACATTGGAAACATGCAAGATAGCATCCCGGATATCCCTGCTTGTACCGGTAGTACCTCACGTGCCAGTTTGCCAGCAGACTCAGGCACCCCGACCCAGCCACTCGCACAAACGCACTCATCACGTACGTCACCCACACACGTACACGTCTCTGACTCACAACAGCAAGCGTGGGACATGCTGGACCAGCACCATGAGACCCCCACAGCGGAAGAGGCTGACCTGTTGGCAAACCTGGCCTCCTCGCAGTCACAACTAAGCAGTGACATGGGCACACAGGAGCAGGAGCCGGTTGCAGATCCGCAGCCACAGCATCTTCCAGACTATGCCCCTGCCAGCAATCAGTTCTCGATGGGTGAGCACGACTTCCAGTCCTCTGCTCAGATCATCAACGCCGCATATGAAGAGGCCGTTCACTTTCGACCCAATCTCTTCATGCCACCATCAGGAACTGTCGGATCCACATTTGTGAAGATCATTGCTGGATTGTACAGGCGTTTTGCAGAAGCGTCCGCTGGGGAGGGCATTGCAATCAAAGCCGCAATGGTCGCCACCCAGCTCCTCCTCCAAAAGCCACATCGCGCCGAAAGGAGACAGGAATTCCTAAACTGCCGGAACCGCAGACTCCCACTATGGACAGGTGGTGACGTCGACCAGCTGGTGAGGGAAGCGCGCACCATCCAGCAGCAACTAGTATCCGCTGCCAAAGCCAAGCACACCGGTAGCAAGCACCCCGATGATGCCCGCCGCTTTGCCAACTTGATAGCAGAGGGCAAAACCACCACGGCAGTCAGAATGCTGTCCGATACCAGCTCTAAGGGTGTCTTGTCCCTTGACGACAAGATCAACGGGCAAACAGTCAGGGACATTCTGACCGCCAAACATCCGCCGGCAGAAGACCTGCAAGATAGTGCAGCAATCACAGGTGTCCCACCCCCACCTCCCCATCCAATCATGTTCTCCGCCATCACCAGGGATGTCGTGAAGCAGGCAGTACTCAACACCACTGGAGCAGCGGGGCCTTCTGGTATGGATGCAGTGGGCTGGCGACAAATCTGCACGTCATTCGGCTCGTCCTCTGACGACCTGTGCGATGCCCTAGCACTATGTGCACGCCGATTAGCATCGTGCCCTGTTGATCCAGCGTCATTGGAGGCCTACAATGCCTGCAGGCTCATTCCCCTAGACAAACAACAAGGTGTGCGCCCTATTGGCGTTGGGGAAGTTGTGCGCCGCGTGCTAGGGAAAACCATCTTGACAGTGGTTGGTCCAGCCATCGAACAAGCAGTCGGCTCTCTCCAACTCTGTGCCGGCCAACAGTGTGGCATCGAAGCTGCAATTCACGCCATCAAGACCACATTCGCAAATGACGACACGGAAGCCGTTCTACTTGCCGATGCCTCAAATGCCTTCAATTGCATTAACCGTGCTGCATGTCTCGCAAACATCCGCCACCTCTGCCCGGAGTTCTCAACTACCGTCATCAACTCCTACCGCTCCCCATCCAAGCTCTTCGTTGGAGGCGAAACACTTCTGTCTTGCGAAGGTACCACCCAAGGCGATCCTCTCGCCATGGCCATGTATGCACTTGGAACGGTACCCCTCATACAAAGAGCCAAGTCCAGCGGTGCCCTTCAAGCCTGGTTCGCAGACGACTCAACAGCGGGTGGCAAGCTGCGGACGCTGCGCATGTGGTGGTCTATCCTGGAGGAAGAGGGGCCAGCTTTCGGCTACTTCATCAACGCCAAGAAGTCCATTCTTCTAACAAAACCAGACCATGCTGACCTAGCAGCCGAGCTCTTTGGTGACACCAATGTGGACATCCGGGTTGACGGCTGTCGTCATCTGGGCGCAGTTCTGGGCACCCCACAGTACTGTGAGGGTTTTGTTCGATCGAAAGTCCAGGAGTGGTGCGCAGAGGTTGCAGTCTTAGCCCAGTATGCTGTCACCCAGCCCCAAGTAGCATTTGCGGCATTTGGACAGGGCCTGCGGCACAAATGGGCCTTCATAGCCCGCACCGTGCCTGACACCGCGCACTTGCTAGCTCCGCTGGAGGACACGATCCGCGTGAAGCTCATTCCCGCCATCACCCACCGACCTCCTCCAGGTGATCTTGAAAGGTCCATCCTAGCTCTACCCTGCAGAGACGGAGGTTTGGGGCTCCTCATCCCGGCCTCCCTGTCAGTCCAGCATCGTGACTCCAAAGCTATCACGCGCGCCCTCGTAGAGCGTATCCTGCGTCAGGATGAATCCCTCGACGGCATCCCGCACGAGACAAGAAAAGCGAAGGCAGATGCTTCATCACAAGCCCGCCGTGCACGCATGGACCACGCCAAGTCCATCAAGGATAGCTGCCCTCCCACCACGCTTCGTGTGCTGGAGCTGGCATCAGAGAAGGGAGCCTCTAGTTGGCTTACCTGCCGCCCGCTCCGTCGCTATGGTTTTGTTCTCAACAAACAAGCTTTCCGCGACTCGCTTCATTTGCGCTATGGTTGGATCCCGTCTGGACTGCCCTCAACCTGTGCATGCGGGGCTTCTTTCACACCTGAACACGCTTTGTCCTTCCCCATTGGCGGCTACCCCTCCATGCGTCACAACGACCTCCGTGATTTAACAGCATCCCTCCTGAAGGATTGGCCCATGACGTGAGCACCGAACCTTCACTGCAACCGATCACCGGTGAGACCTGCGTCATCGCACAGCGATCTCAGCCGACGGCGCTCGCCTGGACGTGGCAGCATCCGGCATATGGGGTGGGCGTTTCGAGAAGACGTTCCTAGACATCCGCGTCTTCAACCCCCATGCACGGTCCAACTGCCAGCAGTCACTTCCAGCTACTTACCGAAAACACGAAGCTGAGAAGAGGCGCTCGTATGAGGAGCGAATCCGTGAAATTGAGCACGCGTCATTTGTGCCGGTCGTCTTGAGTGCATCTGGAGGATTCGGGAAAGCGGCCACTGCGCTCTACAACAGAGTTGCCTGTATGCTTTCGGACAAGAGAAAAGAGCCCTATTCCACCGTACTGGCCTGGATCAGGTCAAGGGTCTCTTTCTCTCTTGTCCGCTCGGCAAATGCTAGCCTCCGTGGACATCGCGCCGCTCAACCGAAATCTAACCGAGCTTTGGCTGACATTCCCGCTGTCCTGGCCGCAGCAGAATGCCACTTCTGATTCTCTGTTCCATTTTTCTTCTTCTTTTACTTGTGTTGCGTGCACGATTGATCTTGGTTTTTCCATTATTATTTGCCATGGCGACCCCCGTAAGTCCAAATAACTGGCAGGGCAGGGTTGGGCCTTTTTCTTTTTTCACGAGTCTCATTATGTTCTGTTGCCCGTGCAAATCCGTAGAGGCGCTACGGATTTTTTATACGTCATATTTGGCAGTTTTCTGCATGCAGTTGAAAAAAAATTACACTTGTATTTGAAAGCCCTATTTGAACATGCATTGTGGCCAGCCGTCTTTGAATGTACGGTACGGTACGGGACAGGTACGGGACAGGTACGGGCAGGTACGGGACAGGTACGGGACAGGTACGGGACAGGTACGGTCGAGGCTAATACGATACCGTCTACCGCCTTGATGACGGCAAAAAAAGAAAAGGGAGGTTATAAATTTTTCAATTCTCCTTTTTTTCAGGCATTACCTGGGGTTCGAACACGCACTATCGCCCTACTTGTACATGAATACCCCCATACACTTCGCATTCATACTCATTCTTCCAAGTTGCTTCACGTTATGATCTTGCGTTTGAAAGCCCTATTTGAATATTGCGGCCGGCTGTATGTGGCCAGCTGTGTTTGATGGTACGGTACGGGACAGATAAGGGATAGCGCCAGGCGTGACACAAACACACAAACACACACCAAATTAAAGCTTTGTGGACCCTGGCTAGCGCCAGACGTTACTGAAGTAACGTCTTCTGCATAGCTACGGGAATTAAAGCTTTGTGGACCCTGGCCAGCGCCAGACGTTAATGAAGTACAGGTCCTCTCTCGTTACAACGAGTCCGGTTAGTACATAAACCCCGTTAGTAAATAGAAATCTGAAATCTCCTGGCGAAACGTGGTCTATATAACTGTTTACAGGTCCGGTATAATCCGTTAGTACATAAAATCCGTTATAACGACCCTTTGCCCAGGTCCCTGGAGTGCCAAACCCTCAGTGTAAGATAATATTGACCATGCAGGACCAAGGCCAAAACACGTAGGATAAAGCAGAAAGAGGAAACGTATTATGTCTATGGAAGGGTTATGTTGGAGATTTTCAATTATCTTATAACGAGTTGAAGCGTCGAAATTTATGTTGTATCGAGGGTAGCCCCGGTGAGTACGAAGTACAGTAGTGCCTATTTTACCTTTAGCTGCAAGTCCTGATACAAGATAAGTCTTGTTATAAGATACCTTTTTCGATGGCCCAGAGATTATCTACTAACGGTGTGTGTGACTCAGCGCTGGAGTGGATTACAGACTACCTATCCGATAGAACCCAAGTTGTCTTTGTAGGTGGACTTCTCTCAGATGCTTCACCTGTTCTATCCGGAGTGCCCCAGGGATCCATCCTAGGGCCTCTTCTTTTCGTAGTGTATATTAATGATCTTCCCAGTCATGTTGAAGGTGTGTCCTTATTTGCTGACGATACTGCACTGCTCCGGTTCAATGAGAGTCTAGACAGGCTGCGAGACAGTCTCCAGCGCGGTATCAACGAAGTCCATCAGTGGATGACTACCTGGAGGCTAAGACATAATATCGCCAAGCCAGAGATAGTATTCCTGCTGAACTCAGAGCCAACCCCTGCATTCACTCTTCCCGGATCCCTCACAGACCTCACAGTTGTAAATCAATACAAGCATCTTGGTTTGGTCATTGACTCAGACTTATCCTTTAGTAGGCATGTCGACTATATCTGTAGCAATGTCAATAAAGCTGTTGGCTACCTCGTGTCTTACTGCTCCCACCTGCCGCATGAATTCATTCGCCTTCTTTATTATTGCTATATTCTCCCCATTGTTCTCTATTGCTCAACCACCTGGTCATCTCTATTATTGGTGTTCAAGGCTTTGTGACTGTTCTCCTAGTCACAGGGGTCACAGGGGTCACAGGGGTCGTGATTGATCAGTGAGTTCTATACTTAATGTATGTTAAAAATGGGTTACCCATCTTGTGTAGCTTTCCACTACGCGCGTATACGCGGTTCGCGGCTGTAGTTATTATCATGTATACTCTATTACTATTTCGTCATTTCGCCACTGCATTTACATGTATGTACCGTCAGCTGTAATGATATCTGTATTATCATTTTCCTGTGTTATTCATTGAAGTAAATAGTTGACATTTTGTAGTAACCCGTTTCCAGATATATTATTTTAACGCTGTTGAAGTAAATAGCTGACATTTCGTGTGTTTTGCCTGGATGATCCTTACTTATTCCCTTTTGCCTATCCTGCAGTGGAATGCGTGTGTGCTCCTCATTGGCTTCGCTCGTTCCCTTCGGGAACGGATACGATAATTTACTTACTTACTTAGCCAAGCTTGCTTGATGATGTCAACGCGAACAAGCAAAATGATTATAATAACCATTTCTTCCCATACTGATGTACATTGATCGAACACCGATGTTAGTCATTTTCCCTTTCCCTGGCTTTTATCTGTAGACAAACTCAATCAGCCATCAAATCCAATGAATGGAATATATTCGACAGATACTATTTCTGCAGAGAACACAACGTTGACTGTAAAGTGCAAGACTGGTTTCCGGAATGATCAAAGTGCAATACAGTCAACAATGAACTGTCAATTCCCAGGAACCTGGACAACCCTCCGTACTGAGCCTTGCCGCCGTACGTGAGTCCATATGTTATAATGTTTTTCATTGACATCACAGGTTTTCAAAACAGTTGGCTGAGTTTGAGGGTGATAGTGACCAAGGAGTTTACTCCTGTCTACAGAATGTAGACTAGAACCATTGAGCACAGGTTGCATACATCAGGTTGCTGGCAGCTTCAGACAAAATTATTGTCTTCTTAACCACTTCAAAGTGTCCATCTAGCTTAGATTGTAGGTCAGTGTATTGATGATGGCTGGCCACCTCCTATTCAAGAATGACCGCACCATTGTCTTCTTGAGGTTGTTGTGCGTACTTGAATTACAATCTACTGCGATAATGCAGCTAAAAGTCCAGCGGCTCTGAGGTGAAGAGACCTGGCTTTCTCGCGGGATGAGTTTCAGAGTGGCATAGAGCTCCTATCTAGCTGTATCCTACCCATTGGGACGCTGGTTCTGGCTGCAGTTTGAAAGAGCAATTAAAGAGTTCCACGTCAGGAACATCAGGAGCGGCTGCAATGCGAAGTCAACCGCAAAAAATGAGTTTCACACCATAAAATGTTATGTGCATTTTTGTATTTGTATTTATATCATTATCTCATGGCACATACTGAGGACGGCCAGTAAAACTGAGACAAGGGTGAAAGCCAACCACAGCAGTAAAACAGATAAAAGAATACAAATAAAAGGCAAATAAGGCAAAGGAGGAGACAAACCAGCAGGATATACATGAAACCTATAATTGAGCAGAGATTTTAGCAACAAAATTATCCATCGACGTGCTGGTCTTGGCCTGCGTTGGTAATGTTGCCCAAAACACATAGCCAGCGAAGATCGGGGATCTAGTGAATAGGATGGAGGCAGCGCGTGGGAGACTGAATGAGTTCCGGGTATTCCGTGTTTCGGAGAACCAATTATAAGCCTGCCTATGCAAGGGTATTTTATTCAGTATTTTTTTATGTATGAGAACACAGAGGTGGTACTTCTGTCGAGTGGAAAGGGGACTGATCTTGGCAATTTCGTAAAGACTAGCGGAGGGAAAGCGACGATCTTTGCTAAATAAGATTTTAAGGAGCATGCGGTTATGGGTTTCTAGCTTGTTCAATACAGTAGTAGTTATGCCAGACCAAGCAGTATCACAGTAGTCAAGTAAGGGCAATATATAGCAACGATAAAACAAGCGTTTGCAAGAAAGAGGAAGATGTCTACAGTGGGCTTGAGGAGCCCCAAGGATGGAGCTTGTGCGCTTGCAGACATACTGCACATGGGGTGACCACGACAATTTAGAGTCAATAAAAACGCCAAGATGCTTATGCTCTTCATCAATACGAATAGCAACACTTGAAGAAGGAAAACAAAGTGGCAGGGAAGGTGTAGAAGGGGAAATGTACATAGCTGCCGTTTTATCAACGTTTGGCTGCAACTTCCAATCATGTTGTTGTTGTTGTATACTTTATTTATAGTGGAAATCAAAACAGGCAAAATGCCTAATAACATTGGACCCACTGTGAATAACATGTTAAAGGATATTGTGGAGAAAAAAAAAAAAAAAAAAAAAAAAAAAGTAGATACAAGAGAAAAAGAGAAAGGAAAAAAATGACGGAAGGTTGGTTGCAACGAACAGATATCAATCCAGTAAGCATTGGAAAACCTATGTCGCTGATAATATTATACTGCAAGGCTTGAGATTTAAAATCCAAATACCTATTTGAACATTTTGCTGCTGGTGGCATCCAGGTTATAACCTTGCTAATGCTATCTTGCATGGCTTCGTGCAGTCTTATAGGGCAAGCATTGGAGCAAAGCAGAGCTGTTTCGTCAGCGAAAAGGCTGACACCAGGGGCAATATCGGGGAGGTCATTAATACACAGGAGAAATAGCGGTGGCCCAAGGATTGAACCCTGGGGGACTCTAGAAGTAACGGGTAAAGGCTCCGATAACACAGTTGAGAGGCGTACAAGCTGATGTCGGTTAGAGAGATACGATGAGAGCCAGCCGATAGTCTTGCCATCAATGCGATATACTGTTCGCAGCTTAGCTAAGAGACCCCTGTGCCAAACAGTGTCGAAGGCCTTTGCAAGATCGAAGAAAACTAAACCAACATGGTTATGGGCGTTCCGGGGGGTGTGGATGTCTTGCACGAGGCGGGTAACCTGGTACCTGGTGGAGTCACCCCGACAAAGGCCCGACTGTGCTGGCGAAAGTGAAATGCGAACATGATCATTAAATGATGTCATATACAACACGTTCGCACACTTTTGATAAAGTAGAGAGCAATGAGATAGGGCGATAGTTGCTGGGGGTGGTGCGTGGTCCTCTATTTTTGTAGGTGGCCACGACTACCGCAGTTTCCCACATGGCTGGGAATTTCCCTTCGCGAAATTACATATTTAAGATAATTGACACAGGATAGGCAACAGACGGAGCAAGAGCTCTCCAAACTTCGTTGGTAATTCCGTCTTGACCAGGGGACTTGCCAGTTTTCAGATTACGGAGATATTTCCTCACTTGGGCTGTACCAGTCGACAATGATAGGAGGGACGCAGGTACTGAGGGTGAAGGGATGAGTGGTGGTATAGGCATGAACGCCAATTTGGTCCCCGGCTACAGTCATGTTGCGATTCCTGAGAAGCACGTTACTATTGATCTTGGGAATTTTGGATGACTTGCGTCGAGTGGGCCATGTTTCAAGATTCCTACTTTCAAGGGTTTTGAGCAATCAATCTACACCCAAAAGGAATTCTACCTGGAATTTGCAAGCGCAGTTGGAGAGACCAACTTGAACTTATACTTATGGTTTTGTCAGACATTCTCTCTCACGGTAACTTGTCTGTACCAATGCAGTGTATTATTGTGTGCTCTTGTATTTCAACATACTTCTTTAGCTTTCAATTGTTCAGATTCCCCTTGTGATCCAAAACGCCAAACATGCACAGATATTGAAAAAGGAGGTTTCGTCTGTAATTGTTACACTGGATATGCAAAGAATTTCAGTACAGGTAAGCAGCTGTACACATTCGTCATACCTAACAAGTCCATTATCTCTCTCTTCTTCTTCCTCCTCTCTTTCTCTCTCTATATATATGTATCGCCTTCTTAGTATTTGACCCCACTAATTTCCCTTATACCTAAGCGGTCAAATATATCGCGTATTTGACTGCTTAGTCAAATACACAATATATTTGACTACTTATATTTGACTCCTTAGAACTTCTTGGACTTCAAGAATTCAGTTAAAGCACAAGCGAGAATCCTACAGCCTGTACAGGAAATACCCCACTCCTGACAACCTCACCCATTACAAATCTGAGCGAAACAAGGCCCGGAATATGTCTCGCATAGCCCATCGTGAGTTAATCTCCTCATTGACGTCCCTCAGCTCAGCCCACAGCAAGCTTCCAGCACCCAACCTTTTTCCGTTTGTCCGTTAAGCACCATCAGGTACTACAGCCTCTTCGGATGGTAATGGCGTAGCCCAGCTCTGTGAGGGGAATACTGTTCATACGGATCCGGTTGCCATTGCTGATGCGCTAAATACGCAGTTCGTAAACTTCGGGACCAAAGATGATCCTTCTTGGTCTATGCCTGACTTTCTACAACACCACATACCTCCACTCACCTCTGTTTTCACAACCCCGTCCCGCATCAAGAATCATATTACTCAATTAAAGCTGAAGAAGGCCACGGGCGTTGATGGCACCAGTCATGAGCTTCTTCGACTTCTTTCTCCAACAATCGCGTACCCCCTTAGTCTCCTTTTCAACATTACATTTTCCACCAGCGTATTTCTCTCCCTTTGGAAGCACTCAATAGTCACACCCATAATTATAAGAACAAGGGCTCGCGCTTAAGTGCAACCAACTACCGGCCTATTTCTCTTTTATCAACTATATCCAAACTTTGAGAACGTGTAGTCTTTGATTATGTCTATACTCATGTGAACCCTCTCCTCAGCCTTTCCCAGTCCGGTTTACGTCGTGGGGACTCCACGTCTTGGCAGCTGTTGCGTTTGGTACAGGCCTTAAATCAATCCAAGGACACTCGACAATTTAGCTTACTCTGCTTCTTTGACCTTAGCCAGACCTTCGACTCGGTATGGACTAGAGGTCTACTCTGTAAGCTAAGATTATTCGGGCTTTCTGTGAACTTTTACAATTGGCTCACTAGCTACTTGATTGGTGTGTTCGTGTCAGGGGACATCTAACTCGCCCAGCCACAGTAGAGTCTGGTGTACGCAAGGTTCTATATTAGGTTCTCTGCTTTTCATCATTTATGTAAACGATCTGGCCTCTCTTCCACATACCTACCTCTACGCAGATGATACAGCATTGCATGTTTCCTCCTCTTCACTTTCAGCTACATCTGTCACATTGCTGACCCACATCAACAAAGTTGTCAATTGGATGACGCTCTGGAAGCTGAAGCCAAACGCATCTGAAACCGCTATTTTCTGCTTTCCTCCTCGTCTCAATCGTCACTTGTCCGTATTAAGTCCCTCGCCTCCCACGTTCCCTGATGACCTTACGTGTCTCTCAATAGTCGATCAGCACAAACACCTTGGGATTATCCTGGATCAACATCTGTCCATTGATCCCCACATTACGTACCTGGAGAAACGTGCAAGTTCAATTGTTGGCTTCCTCTCCTCTCGCTTATCTCATTTCCCCCGTGATTGCCGTTTAATGCTGCATAAATGCTATGTTCTGCCTGTATTTGACTACTGTTCCTCCATTTCGGCTAGCATCAGCACGTCGCTCACGAATCGTCTGGAAGTTACACATCCTCGCTTAATTCGCGCTGTCTTTGCTATTCCACGTTTGACGCACTCTAATACTGTCTATGCAATCGCATCCAGCTGCCCTCTCTCTAACAGGCTCAGACTTTCATCATGTAAACTAATTCATAAAATTCGTCTTGGTCTTGCCTCACCTCATGTTTTATCCCAGCTTAACTGGTTTCATCAGTCCTCAGCCACCCGAAACTCTCCCTGCTTCCCTATCTCTCGCACTGCCACTCTTCTGAAGCCCCCTCAATTTTTGGCATATACACATTAGTCGTTCCTGTCACAGGACCGCAAGACTTGCCAAAGACTTTCCACTGTTGCTACTTTACTTCGCTAGGTATTCACTTGTTCTGGGCCACTGTGTTATTCGTATCTCATGAGTTATCTTCTTTCTTTCTTTTTCATGTATGGCTTCTACTTTTCTTTTGTTGATTTGGCCGTGGTTGGCTATCAGCCCTCTCTCATCCAATATTGGAATTGCTTGCCACGAGATGATCATGCAAGAATAGTAATAATATTAACAATAATAATACAAAAAAATGTATTATCTATGCATGCATCTACGCAAGAGTCACCACCAGCCAATTAGGACATGTGTCAAAGTATTGAACGTTTTCGTTCCCTTCTTGTCAAAATACTACAGGGAATGATGGAAATAGTATGTAGTAGTAGTAGTATTTTGACAAGAAGGGAACGAAAACGTTCAATACTTTGACACATGTCCTAATTGGCTGGTGGTGACTCTTGCGTAGATGCATGCGTAGATAATACATTTTTTGTAATATGTTCTGCCTCCGTCCTACTTTCAAACAATAATAATAATAAAGATGTGCTTGATCGATGGCGCCAACATCATTGCAGGTCTTCGAAATCCATGACATGCCTTCAGTGGTCGGTTTCGCGTTCACTTGCGTGTGTACAATGGGTTCAAAATAGTCTAGTGGTGTGCACGGGTAGTCGGGTACCTGTGCTACCCTTGAGGACCTCGGGTAGTCGGGTACCGAATAGTACCCGAAAACCCGAGGTCGCAGATTACATCATGTACAGTGCACGTGTACAAATAATTCACGCATGTCTACACAGTGCGCAAGGGAAGGGGCCGGTGTGCATTGTGGTCTAACCATGGAAACATTACCCGATCGGGTACCCGTACTACCCGTGGAAAACTACCCGGACCCGTTACCGGAAGAAAATGCCACCCGACTCAGCCCTAGTTCAAACCATGTCAAACTGAGGCACTTCTCAACTTCAAATTGCCGACTTTGCCGGGTGCTGCGGACTTGCCTTTGAGTGGGCACATGGCCTGCAAATGTAAGACACCTTGGCAAACATTGTATGTACATTTCTGGGCAGGACTTGGACTCTTGGTGTGAGGACTGGGATCACATTCGGGGCACTTTCCACCTGCGGGTGCGGGCTTGTCTTCAATAGGCTATGTGGGAGCGAGCCGGCTAGACTCCTGCGGGTACGTGGCCACTGGACGGAATACCAGAGAAAGTCACTGCAATAGCAAGCACGGAAAACAAGGCTTCACTGTAGCATACAAATCTATGCTCTGGAGGGCTAGCAGCTTGTGACGCAATTCGTCTGCAGAAACGCCTGTGACGCGATGCGATCAGGAAGTATATCCTTTTTGAACTTGATCAGAGAGTTCACACCTCGCCTAGCTGCAGATGCAGCATACCTAAAATCAGGACAAATCATATGTATGTAAAAGTTCTTTTTTATTTTATTATATATATTATTTTATATTTTTTATGAAAGTGAACATATGCCTACATAGATCATAGAATGGAAGATAAAAACAACAACATCAAGAGAACATAGACTACAAAGGGCGTGTAGGTGCTATTGAGCTGTGCGGGTGAGGTGAAGTGCGCTCCCCCGACCAATGGTCTCGGGATCAAGGCGCACATCACGCACCATGGGGGAAAGGGAGAGAAGAAAGACTGTGTGTGAAGAGTGAGAACCTGAGAGCCATACAATGATGGAGAGAGAGAGAGGAAGAGAGGGGGGGGGCGGGTGAGTGAGTGCCAGATTAGTTCAGGAAACTATGGCAATGGACCAACAGCTGCGTTGCTTTCAGTGTGTGGGGGGGGGGGGGGGCAATACGGAGAAGTTAGATCGGAGCTGCTTCCAGGCAGAGTAGTGTGCAGGCACTGGATCAGCTAGAAAGGGGCCACGAAAAGCAGAAAAAAAGGAAAGAAGAGAAGAAATAAACATTAACGCAAAACATTCTGCACTGAGGTGATTCGAGAGCTCTACGGAGCAAGGTACAGTTCAGTGGGGTGAAGACAAGGTGATCGTTGTGGGACCGGAGAATGAAACATCGTCAAATTTAGCCGTGGAATGCTGTCGCCCACAACCAATCCTGGCGCATCAGGTGCTGACAAATGCGAGACTTGAAGGCCTGCATTCCCTTCGATGCCGGAGGTTCCGGGATGACTTGCTCAGGAATGTCGTTCCATGCCGCAATGAGGGTGTAGAGGAATGACCTCAGTAGGTAGTTCGGTGCTGTCTGAGCAAGTGGCCATTGCAACTGGAAAGGGTGGCGAGAAGCTAGTTGTCGGCGGGTTCTAGGTGTAGGTGCAGGCGGCAACGGTGGCGGGAGGAGGGCTGTCAGCTGGGGTGGACGCTTAATGTAGTGCAACTTGTACACATACGCAAGCCCTGAGACTGCCCTCCTGAGCTGCAGGCTCTGAAGGATCGTGCCAGGTCCAATGATTCGCATTGCCTTCTCCTGCACCCTGTCATAGCGTGCTAGGTGGGATTGGGCTGCACACATGGTGGCTAGGGGAGCGTACTCCAGGATGAGCCGACTGAACCCCTTATACACGGCAAGGCGGCCCTCATGATCAAAAAGCCAAGCAGCACGGCGCAAGAATCTCAGGCGCTGGCTGGCCTTGACAGTGACAGCATGAATATGGCGCTGGAACCCAAACTTAGAGTCGATGTGACGCCAAGCAGCTTTAGGTGGTCCGAGTCCGGAATAATCTCGCCGGCAAAGATGGTTTTTGTGGAAAATCAGGGCGCTTTCGAGCATTGCACAAAATCAGGCGCTAGCTCTTGGTGGGCTCGAACTGGATCCGCCATTGCTGGCCCCATGCGGCAAGATTGCTGAGGGTTGTCTGTAAGGATGCTGCCTTCTCCTGGAGGTTGTCGTTTGGTCTGATCAGACTGTACACGGCAGTGTCATCGGCGAAAGAGCTGAGCGTTACTCCATTCGAGAGGCATTGGTCGATATCAGCAGCAAACAATATGAAGAGTGTGGGGCCCAGGACGCTGCCTTGGGGCACTCCGGCAGTGATGGGGTACTTCTTGGAAGCGTGGCCTCCAGTTACCACCTTTAGGCAGCGGTTACTCAGGTAGTCGCGTAGCCAAGAGAGAAGAGGTCGGCCGATGCATACTCACTCTGCTTTGTTGAGGAGGCCGCCGTGAGAGACGCGGTCAAACGCACCGGCAATATCAATTGCTACTACTGGGACACAGCCCCCCCCCCCCTCAGCTACGACCTGCACCCATTCGCTCTGGAGTGCTGTGAAGAGGTCAGCTGTGCCACGGCCACGTCTAAAACCAAACTGGCTGTCAGGCAACAGGTCGTTGCGCTCTAGGAAATTGGTGACTTGTTGGTATTATAATACACGCCATGACCTTGGATAAAATGGTGAGCAAGGACACAGTCCGGCAATTGGATGGCCTAGATCGAGGTGGCTTCTTGTATACCGGGCCAACGTGAGCGAGCTTCCATTGGGACGGTACAACACCAGCACGAAAGCTAATACGGAACAGTTTCGTGATGGGAGCAGCAAGTTCCTTAGAGCACTCTTTCAATACCCTAGATGGAATGCTGTCAGGTCCAGATGCCTTGGATGGGACTAGCCTTGCAAGATGCCGCCGGACTGAAGCTTCTCGGAAATGAATGTGCTCTAATGGCTCGTGGGTTGGGGTGGTCACCGCAGGAAGGTCATTGATAGTCAGTTCTCGGTCACCCACGCTGCACTTCGAGGAGAAATGCTTTGCCAGGCACTCAGCCTACTCTGCGGAGGTGTGGAACTCCTTGCTATGGCTATCGACTAGCAAAGGAACATCAGCTGAGTTGCGTGTACCGCCAGTGGCTTTCTTCATGTTTGTCCACCACTGTTTATCACTAAGTGACTGGCAGCTGAGTGTGTGGCGCAGTCGATTGACGCTAGACATATTGGCGCTCTGCTGTGTGAACAGCTGGGTTGGCAGAAGCAATGAAGGCGGTTTTGAGGTCATCCCAGTGCGGGTTCTGCCTCCACTTCATCCACTGTTTCTCCTTTGCCTCTTCAGCAATGGTGCACTCTGGAGTCCACCAGTGAGGGTCAGAGGAACGAGTGGTGAAGACTTTGGTTGGGATGTACTGGTACAGAGTGGGATCGTCTGACATTATCGAATGCCAGCCGTGACCGGGGTAAAACGCCCTGAGTCTTTTCCAGTTAGCACTATCGTATTTCCACACCTTGCGGGAGGTTGTTGGATCGCGGCGGGCGGAAACTGCTTGGAAGTTGCATATCAAAACGGTACTTGTGAAACCAAAAATTTTCAAGATGTTCGTAAAGAGCCTGAAGTGTGTCATATTTATGAGTATTATCGCAATTTTTGTCTCAGAGGAAACTGTATTCTTTGTTCTCGCGGGACTTTAGCTTGTACTCATTCCCGTTGCGTGTGTTCATGGAGAGCCTTTTTAACCCAAGGACGGCCACCACTTTCAGTACTCCTAGAACTTGCCAAACGGTGTCATTTGACACCTGCATACATTTCCATGTCTAAGACCCATGATATGTGTTACTATAGTTTGTGTTTTCAGTGCGGGCTATCACTATCGGCATTTATGATGAACACAACACATTAGGATTCACCTAGACACTATTTTTGGCTATACGCCACTAAAGTACAAAGTACGCGTAACTGCAATTGCGAAGGATGAACTCAATTGCGGGCAAAACTTCAATTATTACTTTCAAAGGAATTTCGTATAATCACAGAGTTACAATAACAGGCAATGTGTCAACGTCACTTGGCACAAGAGTAACTGATTTTTGGGAATATGTGCTTTGGCGTAATTGGATTACTCGACTGTCACGATGAATGCCACACAGTAACAAGTACAAACATGGACTGACTTTGATCATCATTTTTTCACCAAGCTGCCACATATGCTGCTAGACATGGTTGCAAGATTAGGGCAGTAATGACTGCATTTTAGACTCTTTCAAAGAGGTGTACCCTTCTCTTCTCCTTGGCTGCCAGATGCCATGACTATCTACAATCTTCTTGACCAGTGAAGGAATGAGCGTTTTCTGGATGTGCATGAACTAGCAAAGTTCTGGGATATTGTGAAGGCGTTGATGCCTGTCACATCTATTCATTTATGTAACAGCCTTGCAGGGGTACATTTTCTGGAATAGTCTTTGTTGAGTAGATCCACCACATTCGATCGATATGGTCAAGGACATATCTCGTCTTTTGCTAGAATTGGACGATGTGGGGCTTCCTACTCTCACCATGTAAAACATATGGGCCATGGTGGTCTACACTAGGCGGACCATTGTTAATTCTTGCAACTTCTACCTTCTACGTCTACCGTCTTTGCATCCTACAATGTAATCTTGAAAACACAATGCAATCCGCGATTATTGGCAATGGAGTTAGCTGGTAGTTCACTTCGATTTACCAGAGTGGTTCATGCTGCAACTCTTTCTTCTCCAACAGTTTGTTGACGAGTAATGCACTGATCATGAAGTTATCAGTTACTACTTAGCGATCACCATCTGCAGCATTCGGAGCCTATGATGAAGAGAGAGACGCCATCCCAGCGGCTGCCTACCCGTTAAGCCTGAAGTGGGGGAGGAAGAGGTTTGGTTACAGTGCCTTATTAGCTCGTCAAGTAGTTAGAAAAGATTATCCACACAACACCATCCTTGCGATAATGCGGTGTACCATCTTCAGTTTGCAGAGTTGCGATTCTTCTTCCTCAACACTATCCATTTCGGGGTGTCCACCACTCCTGCAACTGTGTCTGACAATTCCTTGTCTGGACTATCCCGCAATCCTTGTCCACTCTCTGGAGGCTCGTAAGTATAGGATATTACCCAAGTACGAGGGTGTTACTTCCCGAATATCATCCCGACTGCGTAGCGGAAGGGATGAGATGAGGGTACAGTAACACCCGAGTACGCGGGTCAATATCCTACTTACACCTACGCATTTTAGGGATAGATGCAACTGCGTCCTGAATACAATTACCAAGGCACAGCTATACCAAAAACAAGATGCTGCCTTTCTTTTCAATCCAGTCAAGTTGAGAACGATGGAGACAAGTTGCATTTAGTAGTTGGACTAGAGAATTGACGAAGATTGCACTGTTATTTTATGCAGTATCGACGATCACTGTGATGATACATTTGGTTCAAAGTAGGTAAGAGTCATACTTCAAGTCACGGCGAGATACGTCATTATGGATGCTGGTGCTGACTTCCTTGTCATTGGATGGGCGTGGAACTTTCAACGATTTGGAATCCTTGCTGAACACTTTGAAAGTTTCCGTGCAGGCAGTAACTGTATTGTACCTACCGTCGGATATTGGCACTAGTGAGTAAAGTGCATTTCGTTGTATCAGTACTCTTGAGGTCGACCCCTGAAGCGTTCAGTGCCCTCGCCGTTGGCCAGGCGAAGATACATATCCACTGCCAACTGTGGAGGAGCAGTCGGGGCCAAACGAAAGATACGGCCAGCAACACTGTAGCGCTGCCTTGTGATTATCTCGCTGATGGGGACAGCTCCGCAGCGCTTATACAGAGTGTCATTGCTTTTATTCTTTTATTTATAGTGGAGAAACCAAAATTGGCAGATGCCTAATGACAATGGACCCACTGTCTAGGGTGGAGGAGGGGGCAGATATTGCTAATAGTAAATAGTGACAGAGAAATGCAGCAGTTCGAGCACAGCTACAGAAACATGGGCGTAAAGCTAAAAGCAGGCAAGAATGTGTTGCAAAGCTCTTGACTTGAAGCCGGCCAGTTTGGTGATGCCTCGGATATCCGCATGGAGGGAATTCCAGAGAACTGCGCCAGCATGTGTCACCAATTTAGTAAAATGTGCAGAAGCAGCTGCGGAGATGATAAGTAGGTTAATGTTGCCTCCTCGAGTTCTTCGTAACGGAACAGGTCGAAAAAAAGTTTCAAAAAATCTACTTCCTGAAGAATTTAGACAACGCCATATAAAGCAAAGCAAGTTTAAAGTTGAATGGTAGCGCGCAAGGGAGAGACATGTACACGCTCGAGCAGCGTAACAGTGGGAGTCCATGGGGGCACTTTACATACAGCATGCAGTGCGCGCTTGAAGAGCCTTTCCAGACGGAGCTCCTGGTGAACAGATAGATATGGGGCATAAGCATTGGATGCATACCGAATCTCAGGCAGCACAAAGCATTTGAAGTAGCAGATACGACATGAGAGGGGCAAAGATGCAGCATAGTGGACTAAGACAGCTATTTGAGCAGACACCCTGATAACAACACGTGGAACCATTGTCTGCCAGCACATTGACGTGTCGAAATGTAATCTAGGTACTTGGGCGATGGTACCACCGGCAGATCTTGACTATTGCATGTCACGCGTAGGGCAAAGGGTGGTGCTTTGTGGGGAGGGATTGGTAGGATTTGTGTTTTCGTTTCATTCAGAATTAAGCCACGCTGTCGTAGCCAGTCACCCAGGTGTTGTACTGCACCCGACAGTCGCTGAGCAATATTTCCGGTGTCTTGGCACTGGCTCGTAATGAGATGTCATCTGCAAACTGTGTTGGGGTGACACCGTATGGCCTCACCATATGAGGTATATCTTGAACATACACAACGAAGAGCAATGGACCCAGCACTGATCCTTGCGGACCACCAAAGCTACTTGCGTAGGCCACACTTTTGCTTGGGCCAATGTGGACGTACTGTTGACGATCGGTCAGGTAGGGGACCATCCACTGTAGAGCAACGCCGCCTATGCCGAGAGTGTAGAGGTCTCTAACTAGAGTCTGATGCTGCACTTTGTCGAAGGCTTTCAACATGTCTACAAAAGCGACCCCAGTGTAGAGGCGAGCCACTTGTGCCTGTTTAATTTGCTCTACCGTTAGCACTAGGGCATCAGAGGTGGAGTAGTGGCTACGAAAACCAAATTGTTCCATTGGTAGCAGATCTTGGCTCTCCAGAAAATCAGACAGCTGCTCATGAACAATCCGTTCAAGGATCTTGGAGACCAATGGGAGTAGGGAAACTGGTCTATCTTTCTTAGGTTGGCTGGGGTCACCGGCTTTGAACAGTGGGCAGATGCATGCCACTTTCATCAATTCTGGTAATTTCCCCTCCCTCAGTGATCTGTTGAACAGCAAAGTCAGCGATGGAGCCAGCATATCCCCACACAAATTGAGAAGGACAGTTGGTATACCATCGCTTCCAGCTGCTTTAGTTGCCGCAGCTTTCTGACCTTGGCTATAGATATTGGCTGAAGCGAGTTCAAGTTTTTCCGCGGGGCAGCACGATAGTAACACTGAAATGGCAACAAATGCCCCGAAATGCTTGCAATTGGCTTCAATTTTTGAAATTTTTCGCGGGGAGGACCCCACCCCCTTCCAAATTGGTGAAGATTGTACACAATGCTGTAAAAAGTGGGTGTTTTGAACTTTACTTCCCGTTCTGCCTTTCGTGGACCCATAAATTGAAGAGTGCGTATTCATTTCTCAGCTTGGGTTCATGTCTGGACATGTATCCTGGCTATGCTTCACAAAAAGAGAGCACTTTTTGCCTGTTTTCACTGAAAAAAGAGCACTTTTTTAGCATATTTTGAGAGACGCGAAAAGCACTAAGTGCGAATTATAAAAGCACTTTTGGGAAAGGACTAGTTGCTGCCGTCGAGGCTGGCTGAGGGAATGAGCTGGATCCTTGCCGCACTGATGGTTCGCCAAGCCCCAGGAGTCAGCGGCCGCACGCATTACACTGAACAGACCCAGACTGCTCTCTAACCGGCTTTGCTCGCTCCACTGTGCACTTGTGACGCGCCATGCAGCGGGGCTGAGAGAAACTCCGGTCGCAGGTGTCACACAGGACCGGCTTGATCTTGTGCTCAGTCCTGGTGCGGTGCGCGCAAGCAACAGCTTCACAGCATGCTGACCTCCAGGTATCACTGCGGTGACTCATAACGTCAATGCCGACTTCCGGATTGGTCACACCAGTCTCTCTCCTTGACAATCGCAATATTGAGGTCAGCACGGATTGCATCTTTCCACCGCTTCTTGGGCTTGTGTTGAGGTCGGGTCTGGGTCAGTGAACCGAACAGGAGTAGCCGGGGCAAGCGTTTGGGCGACATGCGGATAACATGACCAAGCCAAGTCAGTCTGCGAAACATAATCTTCTCTGTAACTAGCTCTGTATCACCCCACCACGTTCGGACTGTGGATTAGGACAAGCGTTCCTCTTGCTGCCTCTTTCCGCTGATGCCAAATATAGTCCGCAAGCATTGGTTGTAGATTACTTCCAAATGACGCACATCCCGCTTCAGGGTGTCCAGGTTTCAGAGCCATACAGCAATGCTGAGAGAACAGTGGCTGTGTATACATTACGTTTCGTGGAGACCGGTAAATCTCTGTTCTTAAAGACTGGCTTACGGAGGCGTCCGAAAGCTTTGGAGGCTGCAACTATGCGATGAGTGACGTCTGCAGATGTTGTGCGATCAGGTGTTATGAGGTAACCAAGGTAGTTAAACTCAGTGACATGCTGCACGTCACCTGCTGCTGTGCGCAGGGGTGCCACATCCGTTTCGTGTACTCCAGTCCCAACCGCTATGAATTTTAGTCTTCATGGCGTTGACCCTGAGCCCGAATGAGGTGGCAACATCAATGAACAGCTGGAGAGCAGATTGGGCGCCATTCCAAGTTTTGGCTAAGAGGACACCATCATCGGCAAACTGGAATTCTTTTGCACATGTGGAGCTGGCTGCGCTAAGTCTTGCATTAAAGAGTTTATCACTGCGGTGACTCATAACGTCAATGCCGACTTCCGGATTGGTCAAAGCAACATTCCGCCACTGGTCCACGACTGCACACATGTAAATGTTGAACAACACCGGTGCCATTGTGCAGCCTTGCCGGAGACCATTTTCCACAGGGAAACCATCAAGGAGCTGATCGCCAATTCGCAGCTGTGCCACCATTCCAGTGTGGAAGGCTTCAATCAAGGACACCATCTGAGCAGGCACTCCCAAACGGTGCAGAGCGATCCAAAGGCCAGCACGAGGCACAGAATCGTATGCCTTGCGTAGATCAATGTACACAGAAAAACCTTTGGCTTGATGTTCACGGAGTTTTTCGAGGACTTGCCGCAGTGAGAAGACCATGGGCACAGTGCCTCTCCCACGACGGAATCCACATTGGGAATCTGGAAGAAGGGAATCCGCGAACTTCTGCAACCTGTTAGGAATAAGCCGTGCAATTACTTTGCCAGCAACGTCGAGGAGTGATATCCCACGCCAGATAGCGCATAACGTCAAATTGCCCTTCTTGGGAATCTGAACCAAAACGGCATCATTCCACTTCTGTGGAACTTCACCCGCCTGAAAGCAGTCTATCGCAAGCTCATGGAGCTTGGAGACAAGCATCGGGCCACCATATTTCAGTATTTCGGGCAAAATACCAGAGTATCCAGGTGCCTTCCTGTTTTGCAGAGTCGCAAGGGCCTTGCGGACTTCCTCAATTGTTGTTGTTGTTGTGTTTATTTTAATTCGCAAACCAAACGGGCAGATCTGCCCAATGAAAAGGTGGCGAATGCAGATAGAAAGCAGTAATAAATGAAATTGGGGACTGATGTAATTAGGATAGAGGTGGAGAAAAACTAAGCCAGCTGATCATCAAACAGGACGTCTGGTACTCTAGGTACTAAGGCCAGTAAGTGTGTGCGGGATCATGCTGGCGCGGAACTGGCGGAGCGTGGAGATGGCACGTATATCGCTGGGTAATGTGTTCCACAGCTGGGCGCCCCGGAACGCGAGGCAACCCTTGCCGAACCTGGTGGAAACTGGCGGTTGGCGCAGACCCATGGTGGAGTGCAACCTAGTTGGGCCAGCTGCCGAAGGAACTAGGAGGGCTTGCAGTTCAGAACTTGCG
Source organism: Sycon ciliatum (assembly GCF_964019385.1). Taxonomy (NCBI): domain Eukaryota; kingdom Metazoa; phylum Porifera; class Calcarea; order Leucosolenida; family Sycettidae; genus Sycon; species Sycon ciliatum. Next base: position 26,355,292 of record NC_088651.1, on the reverse strand, counting down.
TGCTCATTCCGAGACCTCCAGACCAGAACGATGAACTTCTGCCTGAATATCTCGGATACTCTGTAGGTGTCCAATTGCAGCAGGAGGGTACGCGCGGAGGTGTGATGCGAGAGTCCGAAAACCGCCCTTGCCGCCCGATTCTGCATGACTTGTAGCCGATCCAATTGGTTGGCAGTAAGAAGCGGGGAAAACGCATTGGATCCGTACATCAGGTCAGACATGATGATCGCTTTAAAGTAGAGAACTCGGCTCTGATGAGTCAAGCAGCGACGCAACCTCCATAGTGCTCCGATCCTCTGGGCCAGTCGAGCGGTGCAGCGATCAACATGGGGCGTCCATGACAGATCCGAGTCGAGGAGCACTCCAAGATACCTGGCCGCAGTAACGACAGGAATCGGCGTTTCATGACAGTTTACATTGATCGTATGCTGGGGCTGCTGAGGCTGCCTGTTGGGGTATACAGGGATCACGTGGCTCTTGGCTGCATTCAAAATGAGACCACGGGTCTGCAACCAGTCAGCAAGTGCAGAAACCGAGGCCGGTAGCGTAGCAGATACCGTGTCCAGGGATGTGCTGCTGCTGATCAGCGCAATGTCATCGGCAAATTGAACTGATGAAGACTGGTTAGCTATGGTTGGAACTTCGCGGGTGTAGATACTGAAAAGGATCGGTCCTAGAACAGAACCTTGTGGCACGCCACAGGATGGTGCAGAAATGGCACTCTGATCCCGTCCAATACAGATACGCTGAGTACGGCCCGACAGATAGGCGGAAAACCACTTTAGGGCTGTCCCTGTTATGCCGATATCGAAAGGTCCTGGAGTAGCCGTTCATGACAAACCTTGTCGAATGCCTTTGACATATCTAGAAGGCATATGCCAGTACACAAACGCTTGTCCCGTGCACTAAGAATACGATTTAGCTTAAGTACCAGGGCATCCTCCGTTGAGTGGCCTGCGCGGAATGCAAACTGAGTCGTGGGGAGGGTACCAGATATGTCCAGAAACTGGGCTAGCTTCTTTTGTACGACTTTCTCCAAGAGTTTTGATAATATGGGAAGTAGGGACACTGGACGGAAGTTAGTGGGAATAGACGGGTCCCCGGCTTTGAACAGCGGGATAACGTGTGCGAGTTTGAAGGCTGTGGGGACAGTGCCATTGACAAGCGAGGCATTAAACAACGTGGCCACGGACGCAGCTAGGATATCGGCACAGCACTTCAGAAGGTGACCAGGTATCCCGTCGCTTCCTGTTGCTTTGGCAGGATTGATTTGTCGGAGAAGCCGTTCTACTTCGCCAAAAGACACTTGGGGCAATTCTGACATTGCAGTCTGAGGCTGTGGACCTTGCGGTAGCGGGATGCTGTGAGGACGGGCATTGTCTGTTACTACTGCCTGGAAGACTGACGAAACTTCTTCAATGGGGCAAGTAGGCTCCACACGTACTCTCTTCCTGTTCGTAACAGAGTTTATGACGTTCCAGAGCTTACGCGGGTTCTGACTGGACGCGGCACATTGCACTCGGAAGAAATCATTGCGCTTTCGGCGATAGGCATTTCTGGCGCTTGAGCGTGCTTGCTTGAACTGTACGTGAAGATTCTGGTTTCCCTTATCGCGTAGCCACCGTCGGTGTAGCTGGTTTTTACGTTGGTTGAGCTTGTGGAGCTCTCTGTCGGACCAGGGCGGATGGGATTTGCGGTTGGAGGATACATAGCGGATGGGTGCATGCTTGTCCACGACAGCCAAGGACTTGGTATGCCACGACGCCCACATGGTGTCCACATCCCGCGTGTTAGTAAAATCATCCAGCCCTGCGGAGCTGACATCCCGACGAAATTCACAGAGGTTCACCGACCGAGTATTTCTCTGAGCTCGGACCCGCTCTACTGCCTGAGGTGACACGCTGCGAGAAACCTGAAGGTGCAGGTTAGCCTCAATCCCAAAGTGGTCGCTAATGGTCAAAGGCAGGACGTGGCACTCACTGATGTCTTGACTAGCTGAAAGAATGAGATCGATAGTTGTACCTGATGGGCACGCCGGTGAGATACGAGTCGGAGCATGAACGTGATTAGTGAGGCCGTAGCAGTTGCAAAGTTCGAGAAATTTCCGGGCGATAGGACAAGGTGGGTAGGGGGTTGAAACATTAACGTTAAAATCGCCAATGACTGTGATGCTTGGGTTGTCCACGAAAGCCCTGTGCAGCTGCTCTTCAAAATTCTGCCAGTACAAGATGGGCTCGTCAGGTGGCCGGTAAAAGCACCCAACTAGTTGTCCCCTTCGTCGCCCTTTGACTTCGATCCAGGACGATTCAATGTTAGCGTCGGAAAGCTCTGGGCGCGGTTTTACCTGGAGTCCGGAACGGAAATAAAAGCATACACCGCCACCTCTGCGCACTGGACGATCGTGCCGTATCACACAGTAACCTGGTATATCAATATCACTGTCTGACGTTGTGCTGTCAAGCCAGGTTTCTGCGACGCCAAATATGTCGAAGTTGTATTGCTGTAGGATATCGGCGACCTCAGCTACTTTGTTTCGAAGACTACAAACATTCAAAAAGCCCAGTCTTATGAAGGACTGTGTCAGTGGGGTAAGGCGGTGAGCAGGGGCAGAACGGTTATTCTGGGTACAAGAGCCATGAGCACTGGGACCTGGGATGCCAGCGCCAGCCCCAGGGGAGAGATGTTGACTGTGTACACTGCTAGTAGTTAACTTGGAGGGGGAAAAGCTGGGTGCTAAGGGATTAAGAGATGCCATTAACATTTAAAAAAGATACAGCTAAAGAAATTGTGTTCTGATGATCTATCATTACTAGGGAAAAAGGGATCAGCATGGGGATTAAGAGCAAGTGCAGTAAGTATTAACCGTAATTACCTTCATTGCACTAGTAGCTTCCTCTGCGGGCAGCTTCAACTCTCTCTGCCAGCTTCTTGCGCTCACGGTTTGAACACTCCTTAGCCCACGCAATTTGCGGGTCGTTCAAGGCAGAGGCAGGTGGCTCAGTGCGCCCTGATAGGACAGCGGCGGAGAAGGTGTGTTTGCCTGCTGCCAGTCTGAAGCCATCGTCATCAGGAAAGGGGGCTGTCCCGCTGCTCTTTTCGTTGTCTCCAGGTTGGCTGAAAGCCGGCACATGGTTACTGGTATCAGTTGTGCCAGTGCTGGTCCCATTGGCTAAAAGTGCCTGGCGATAGCTGTTGACTGAGGCAGTGTTCAGCCCTGTGTTGCTAGCTGCACCTGTCTCCACACTGACGACAGCTGGCTCCACAGCGGCTTCTGCGGGCTGGGTAGTCACCGTACCCGTATCAGTGGCTGTACTGACGCTGGGAGGGTTTGTACTCGTACCGGTTGTGTTGCGGTGCTGTGCTTGTGGAAGCTGGGAAGCTGTAGACTGTGCCCCACGGTTGGGACATGCTTTAGCCTCGTGGCCACTGTTGTTGCAGCGCCAACATGTTTGCTGTTGGCCGCGGTGCCATACTCGCAGTTTCAACTGACCTACGGTAACCGTAGATGGAACTGGTGATCGGAGGACCAGGCTGAGAACACGGGTGCCAGTACTTATTTCCAATCCCTCAAACAATACTTTTTTTTGTTGAGGCGACCCAACAATTCGGCCGAATTGGCCCAGCGCAGCACACAATTTACTGTTTTGAAGCCCGACAGGGCACCCAAACACATGCAGATGGGTTAAGTCCACCCCGGAAATCTCGCAGAGCACTTGCTTACCGGAAATCCGGATTCCTGCGTCCAGTATCTTTTCCCGCTCAGCAGAACTCTTCACTGTGACAACGCAATGACCAGGCTTGCCCTGAAGGTCCACCTGGCAGACCTGACATATATCTACCTTACTCTGCTTGAGCGCCTTGGCGTAAAACAAGTGGTCTGCAGACCAGTCCTTCTCAATCCTAAAAGAAAAGGAGGCCGGAGCAGGAGCTCCAAAACTGCCAACCGTCTCCATCGTACACATTTTGTGATTCATGTCCATGTCATTGTTGGTGGCATAGCGAGTTCTGCATCGGTATTCCGTTGGGGGATGCTGGTAAGCGCATCATTGTCAACATCATTGATGACGTTTAGCACAGTCTGAAAGTGCTCGCCCCAGCGCTCATGGGTCTCCGCGATAAAGACACACTCATCACCATTGGCTTTCTTGATTCTAGTTGAGACAGTTGATATCAGTCCTTTAGTGGCATGATGTATGTTGTGAATGCACTCCCACGCACCACGTTCTCCATGACACCAGCGCATAGCAGCTTCAGCATTGAGTTCAAGGAATTTGCGCTTGGCCTGTCGAACAACTGCACGAGATTCACTACGTGCGCGCTGGTACGCTGTCCGGTCAGAGTCGCGCTTTGATGACTGCCACTTCTTATACAATGTATCACGGTTGCGAAGAAGAAGCTCGATGTCTCCCTTCGCCAATTCAAACCAGTGTTTCTTTGCACAGCGCGCGGCTCCAAGGCAATCGCCCGCAATGTCCAATGTGCAGGACTTTAGCTGCGTCCACTCCTCCTCAATATTACTGGTGGCCCCCCACGATTCCTCCAGCCTGTCATCCAAAGCATCGCTTAGCTGCTGTCGAGCTTGGTCAGTGGTTTCACGGGCACCATCAGCACAGGGGCGTAGAGATGTTACATCAAGGAGCACCCGTTTCGGAGCAGTTCTTGGAAACTGGACAACGCATTTCAGACAATACTTCATAGACAACAAAGAATGGTCCGTATCGCACTCTGCACTGGTGATGACACCGCAGTCGATGCAGTTGGCGTGGTGGTGAGCAGGCACTATGCAATAATCTATGCAGAGGCGTGCCTTTGTACCGGGATGCTGCCAGGTGTACTTAGCGCAGCGGCCTTTCTGGAACCAGGTGTTGCAAGCCAAACATTCATTTTTAGCAAGAAATGACAGCAGCTCCTCTCCAGAGGAATTGAGCTGGCCGACCCCATGAGCGCCATGAACATTGAACCACAGGTCTTGTGAGGACCCAGTGCCGATACAAGAATTGAAGACACCGATTAGTACAAACTGATGCGAGTCTGGCACGTGAGAAATAAATTCCTGCAACTGATCATAAAACGTATTCTTCTCAGCACGGGGTCTTGATAACGTAGGTGCATACGCGGATGCAACCTGCAGCCACTGAACACGCTTGCCACAAACAAGCGCCAAACGAGCTACGATGAGTCAGGATCCAAGGGCTGTCCACCGGCAGCCAGCAGCCTCGAACGCACGACGACACAATCCACGGAGCACCAGAGCAACACCTTCGCCGCGAGTGCGACTTTCGTTCGTAGTGCGATGGCAAGGAACGACCTGACGACAGTACAAAGCTGTCGTCCACTCGATACAGCTCTGAACCAAACCACAGTGTCTTCTGCAATCCAGCTACTTGGATGTTGAATCGTTTTGGACTTTATTTGAAGGATTCTCCGAAAGTAAATGTATACTTATCGGGGGAGTTTCCTGGAAGGGTGGATGAGACGAAAGGGAAATGAAAAGGGAGAAGGGAAAATAGTACTTAGCAGAAACACTGCTCAGGGAAAACTACAGGTAAAACCACCAGGGGGAAACAGAATACATGACGAGAGCTAGATACGAAAATCAGGAATTCCAGTGGTGGAGAATTTGTACGTTAAATAATGGTCCTTCAGGAGAAACCAAAACTTAGCAGAAGATCGCTCCCTGCGTAGGCTCTCAGGAACCTTGTTCCAGACAACTGATAAACCGAAAAGAGGAGATTTAAAGAAATGAGTTCCAGAACGAATCTCCTCAGCTGTCGAACAACAAGGTCAATCTTGCGTTCTTTTCGAACACGAAAATTCAAATTTTGAATTTTTTCAAACTTGTCAGCTCGTCTCCTTCCTTCTCAACAAGGGTTCTTACATTCCACGACGCAATAAGGAGCACAGTACCACGACCTGCTGGTGCGTTGGCCTTCCTAGGTGGGTGTTCAGGACGAGGGAACGCAACTCCTCTACACCCAGGTGAGCCGGGAGAAAGTCGATTGTTCGCATATATATAACCTGTGATCGACTTTTCTCTGAGTCCCGGTCTCACGACGACAGCTGGGCGTCATCTTTCCTAGGGGACCTATTATGTAAGTCTACAACTAAGCCAGTGCTGACTCTACACACGCAGAGCCAGCCCGTGGCACAAAAAAATCTTACTACGAAGGGAGCTCCGAAAAGTGCGTCGTTCCCTGCAACTCACACATACATACATACATACATACATACATACATACATACATACATACATACATACATACACGTGTATATCAATGTACAAAACAACGGCCTATAAGTATAACGCTGTCAATGAGCAACTTGAGTTGCTTGGTTACTGCTGGATGAGACGGCTAGCAGCCACTGCTGGTACTGTGGGTCGGTCAGATCGTGTTGATTCTCATTTGCGCCTCCAGTGTGCAGTACAATGCGAATTTGTGAGCAGATAATTGCAGCATCATCATGAGTGGTAGAAAGTGGGGACTATGCTGCACCTCCTGCAGCTGCTGGAGTACTTGCGTGGTCTGGAGCATTATGTAAAACAGGGTTGTTGGTGTTAGGCCTTCCAGATGCTAGATGATGTGCTATGCGTTTGGCAATAGCAGAGCTCGTTGTGACTAGCACACGCTTATTGCCACCCGGTTCGTGCCATAATCCAAGGATGCCAGTTCGCTGATTCCTCTCAAATGCCAACACCAGATGATTGTACCTGTAGGCAAGATACGTAACGTTGTTGTTGTTGAAGAATATTTGGACTGCTACAAACACCCATGTTGCAGCGAAACTGCCACTCCAGCTTTTTTTCTGAGACTGTGACAGAAGCCTGACTAGTGCTGCAATGTGTACTGCTGTGATTCATGAATTCAGTTGACATTCTTTGCCTTCCCTGGGTAATATTGCAGTTCTTCACAACATGCTTAACACAGTTTTATGCTGCTTTTACAGTCTAGATCAAGGCCCAGGCTCATGAAAATGTGACAACTTGACCATGTATAATATTACGTGTCTGTGACTGTCTCTGCTCAAGTTGTTCTACAAGGCATATTGCCAATATTTCAATACTCAGTTTCATAATATAAACAGATTCCTGTCATAGTTCAATGATACAAGCACAGCCATACTACCTTGAACCCACAGCCTTCTCCTGAGAAACACGGGCACATGTCAGAACTCACCCAGTGTAGCCTTAGAGTTCATAGGATCAATGCTTTCCACTCCAACCAACATGAGGCTCAGATGTCTGACCAAATTCTCCTGCCCACACATAGAGCACTTCACTGGCATGTCCCGGTCGCTGCACCTACTGGCTGTTCCAGACCACACTCAGTACTCACAGAGATCAAGTCTCTATTTGCAGACACTACACCCTGACTCCACTATCCCCAGGTTCTGCAGGTACAAGACCCGTTTTTCTATCACAGTCGTCAGTAACATCTTTATCTGGCGACTGGAAAAGAAAAAATAGATATCGTTCCAAGTGCCACTCAAGTGGATGCACTTGAACTTGAGAGAAGCATGCCACTTATTTATTTATTTATTTCGCCTTCCCGTGGCCAGAGAATATAGGCCAATATGGAGGGAGGGGGCGGTAGCCAGCCATGGCAGTAAACAAAACAAAGCAAAATAAATAAATATTACACATAACTGGAGGTAAAGAGAAACAAATCTGGATGAAGAATTAGCAGTTATTAGAATACGAGCCTCATGTTGGCCTTGAAATCTTTTAGCGTACCAGACAATTTTACTGCAGAGCCAGCCAGAGAGAATAGGCAGCGAAAAACGGAGATCTGGTATAAGCTAATGTTCAGGCTTTAGGTAAAGTGCAGGGATTGCGCGTAGGACGAGTGGTAAGACACCAGTTATATTTACACACGTGTGGCGGGGCTTTGTCAAGACGAATAAAATGAACAACAATACACAGTTTTCGATCAGGCGTCCCTCAGGGCAGCATCCTAGGGCCCACATTGTTTCTAGTATACATAAACGACGCCGAAGATCAGCTACCTGCCAGCGTCTCCATCGCCGTGTATGCTGATGATACTACGTTATACACGTCTGTCATGCCTGGACAGACCACAGAGGCCGCCGCAGCTGCACTTCAGACAGCCGTAAACCAGCTGGAAGCCTGGGGAAGTACTTGGAGGGTTACCTTTGAGCCCTCTAAGTCACAGCTGATGTCCGTGACCAGGAAGCTGGCCCCTCTAGACTTCCCCCCTGTCCAATTCCTTGGCACCCCTGTTCCTGTCAGCAGCCAGTTGAAGCTCCTTGGGGTGGTGTTCGACGAGAAGCTCAACTTCAGCGCCCACCTCCACCAGCTTTCTGTGCGCGCACATCAACGCCTCCATTTCATGCGGAAGGCAGCCCCCATCCTGGATGCTGCTGGACGCCTAACCGTCTATAAGGGCTTTGTAAGGCCCATACTTGAGTATGCCCCACTAGCCTGGCTTGGTGCTGCCCAGACCCACCTTGGGAAGTTGGACACAGCACAGCGCAAGGCCATGCAGATGATTGGACCCACCACCGTCCTCCAGAGTCTGCGGGCCAGACGGACGGTCGCAGGGCTGTCCTATCTCTACAAGGTAGTTAACTGCAAGGGCCCACCCCGTCTGACACGCATGCGCCCTCCCCCAAAACCACGGGCCGATACTGTTCGAACCCGCCAGCAGCATTATGCTCAGCGCCAGCACCGGGAACAGCTCTTAAACACCACCCCCGGCACCAGTCCTGATTACCTTCGACGTTCCTTCCCGTACTGTTTCCTTGAATTGTGGAACAGCCTCCCCGAGGACGTCTTTCCCCGTCTGGCCAATCACTCTCCACTCACAGCTTTTAAAAAAGGTGTCGACAAACACATTTCAGACCAGCCATGGTCTTGGGACGTGCTTTGAAGCCCATCATGTTGATCGTCTCACTGTTCTTTCCAGATTGCACCTCTCGGTTTGGGGATGTGCATTGAAGCACCCCATACTAACGGTCTATACTGTCCTCTCTTGGTCACCACTCTCCCTATTACCTATATTGTAATTACCATTCATGTATTGCGCTTCAGATTTTCTTCCGTTTTTGTCTCTTGGTGCGTTACCGGCATGGCGATACTGAGACCTAATGGTCAGTGGAGTGCCTGTAGCCTCACCAGCACTGCTACTATCTGTGACTGTGGCGACCACCATTCAATGTCTAGTCCTCCCCTAACCGTACCCCAACTCTCTCTCTCTCAGCTCTCTTTTTATCTGTCTTTTCTTACTCTTTTTCTTTGTCAGCTTTCCTGGTGGTTATGTGCTTTTTCAAGTAAATAAAAAAATAAAAATAAAAATCTGCTTTACTAGAGATAGGGAAAGTGTTAAACATATCATACAGCTCGGCAGAAGGAAAGTATGATTGTTTGCGGAAAAAAACTTTGAGTATCCTTTTATTGTGGACTTCCAGGGTACTCATTAACGATTTACTTAGTAGGGATGACCAGACGGTTGAGCAGTAGAGAAAAATGGGGAGAATATAGCAATGATAAAAAGTCGAATGCATTCGAGCGGTAGGTGGGAGCATGGAGACACGAGGTAGCCAACAGCTTCACTGACTTTGCTACAGATGTAATCGGCATGTCTACTTAACGATCAGTCTGAGTCAATTACCAAACCAAGATGCTGGTATTGTTTTACCACTGAGAGGCCTGTGAGGGATCCGAGAAGACTGAATGCATAGGTTGGCTCTGAGTTCGGCAGGAATAATATCTCAGTCTTGGCGGTATTAGGTCTTAGTCTCCAGGTAGTCATCCACTGATGGACTTACCTGCGCTCTGAGACTGGTACATGTATCACTGGTAGCTGGCTCTGGACGATCTTTTGTTGTCTTCACTGGCAGGCGAGACTGAGAAAAGGGCATATCTGAGTTAGAAGTAAGAAGTACACGAGCTGAAGAAGATCGAACATGCTTTGTTTTGGACAACCTCTTCTGAAGCTGGGGCCTGAGCGCAAACGAAAACGGCCGTGCTTATTGATAACTACAAGTACTTGACACGAAGCTCCGTAGCTCCATCGCTGACATCCAGCAAACCAAAAATGGAAAATACAAAACCTTCAAACTAATCAAGGACTCCAGTTTCTTTGATTTCTCGCAAAATAAACTTTTGAACACGACTATATCTCGCAAATAAACTTTCTCCAGCCGCGGACAAAATGTTATCAAATACGAAAATTTGCATAAAATCATGCCCACATTTGGATGCACGCGCAGAAGTACTGAGCCCCCTTAAGCACGGCTTGAAAGTCTCAGATATGAAATCGTTGCCCGATATACATGTATGTCGAGGACGACACTGGTAAGAGCATTAGACAAAACGGGTAACCACAATTCAAGTCCGCGGAGCAACATATCACACCACTTGTGTGGTTCTAAAAGCGCCATCTCCGTTCGCCAGTGTCGTGCAATGTGACGTAACTGGTGTTGTTAGTGGATATTATAGCGTAACTTGTAGCTCTTTGGTCCTCTTTCCCTCATATAAATTACTGATATTGCTTTGCTTTGCTTTTCATCCTAGTCCATGCTTTGCATTTCGTCATACATTGCGTTGCGTTGCACCCTTTTTCTGTTCCACCTTTGTGCTCTTTCCAATAAAGGTTTTAGATAATTCGGAGTATGTTTCAAATTTTTTGGGGTCCGGGATCGAGAAGTTTATTTGATTGCGCTTCTGTGTTGTTACTTCCAGGTTCATGCGACGACATTGATGAATGTAGTACAGGTGATGTCTGTGGATCTAGCACAAGCGATTGTGTAAACCAGCCGGGAAAATATACATGCACATGCAAAGTTGGGTACATCAAAAAAGGAGATAATGACTGCACCGGTAAGGGCCCTTACACACTACGTACATGTAAAACTGAACTAACGTTGCCCATGCGCCTGCCTGATCAAGTGCAGTTGCACACTGACAGGTGATCTGCTTTTTACGTACATGTAGTGCAGTTCGGATGAAAAGTTCTGGTCTCAGAACGAGTGCTGTGTGTGCTTCTTTGATTTCGTTCTGCATCTTGTTTTGGAGCCATGCCCATGGAGCTCAGGTTGACTCCGGCAAGGAGAAAGCGGCGACGTAAAATTGTTGCCGCCATGATATTGTAGGACATGCAGAAGCTAGTGAAGTCGTCTGATGGCGGTCCTGTTCTTGATATTTTCTAGATGACGGATCACAGTTGCTCAAATTTCATGGTCACGACGATGCTCAGCATGCGGTTACGGTGTTGTGAAACCACAATCTCTCGAGAGTGAAAGGCCTTCTCGCTTGTGACATTGTGTTCGTCCCAATACAGTTGTATCCCGACTCCGCCGTACCGCTGATGTTTACGACGTGGTATACGCTACAGGCGCTATGTGCGGTTTGCTTTGTGCGCTGTAGTTTTTATTTATTTATTTATTTCAGTGAACTCGTGGTTCATGACCAATTGGCACGCAAAGTGCGAGAGAGGGGTGATAGCCAACCACGGGAAGAAAAGAAAAGAAAGAAATAATAGAAAAAGAGAAGAAAGAAGGATAGACAAGAATCCAGTATTGAAATCCTATCGTACTACATTATGCGATCGGAGTGCATTTTTAAAGCTGGAAAGACATTTTGATGTCTTAATATGCTGGGGAAGTTGCAGCCAAAGGCTGTAGGACAAAAATAGAGGTAAGTTGGTAAATGCGGCTGAATTAGCACGGGGAAGTGAGAGACTATTACGAGTGGACCGGGACAGAGAAAACCAATCAGTGAATACGGAGAGATGAATGGGAATTTTACCCAGGCGAATTCTGTGGATCAAAACGCAAAGCCGCTGTTTGCGATTATCTTGCAGTGGCTGAGTATTGCTGATACAATAGAGCTCAAGACTAGGAAATAAACGCTGCTTGTTAAACAATATTTTAGGAAGAGATTTATGTTGGATTTCAGGTTTGTTCACAAGATGTTGACTTAGACTACACCAAGACTGACATGCATACTGGAAAATAGGTAATAGATACGAGCGATAAAACATAGAACGGCATGTGTTTGGCAAATGAGAACGAATATGCCGAGAACATTACTAGTTTTCTTGCAAATATAGTCTACATGAGGAGCCCATGTTAGACAGTCCTCAATAATTATACCAAGGTGCTTATGTTCATGGAAGATTTCTATTGTCGATGAGCTGCCAGGACATGATAAAGACACATTACAGAACTGATCACCAGCACCGCAACAGAAAAACATCACTTTGGTCTTTCAAGTGTTTGGTCTCAGCTCCTAAGTCGACATCCAAGAAATGGTGGAGTTTATCTTTTTCTGGAGGTCATTAACTAGCAATTGCCTGCAACTATTTGAAGCGGAAACTGTGGTGTCATCGGCGAACAGTGAAACATTAGGGACAGACATCGGTAGATCATTGACGTAGACTAAAAAGAATAGTGACCCCAGGATTGACCCCTGTGGCACACCAGAGTTAATTGCCTGGGGAGACGAGTGGGTGTTGCCTACGCGTACAGCCTGTAACCTGTCGGTTAGGTAGCTTTCAAAGAAACAAAGCAGGTGGCCACGAATGCCATAGGCACCCAACTTGGCAATCAGGCCTCTATGCCAAACAGTGTCAAAGGCTTTCGCCAGGTCAAAGAAGCACATGCTAGTATGTTCTTTCAAAATGTCGGGACTGCATGATGTTTTGGATTAGGTGGACTAGGTGCAGAGCTGTGGAGTCTCCTCGCCGGAAACCAGACTGCATGGTATGCAAGTACGGGGACAAGTGTCGATATTGCTGATCGTACACAATGCGCTCAAACAGCTTTGAAATACAGTACAGTAGGGAGATGGGTCTGTAGTTCGTTGCATCCGACCGGTAGCCTTTGCGCTTATAAATTGGGACCACTAATGCGTATTTCCATGAGGAGCGAAAGATTCCAGACGACAGAGAGATGTTAAAGAGCAGCGATAACGGATATGCTAGGCTGTCTTGGAGGTGTTTCAGGATTTCGTTTAGTATACCATCGTAACCTTGTTCGGATACTCAAAAGTCACTTTGTGCTGCCAAGCTGAGATCGATAGCTGAAGAACATGCCACACAACAACCAGACCGTAAATCCTTCTCTTTGTCTCGAGAGCACTTGAAAGCCCTCCGAGATCTCAGAGCACGGAAAGACATTATTATCACGAGACCGGACAAAGGTAGAGCCACTGTTATAATCACTAAAGAACAATACCACACGAAGATGGCTACTATCCTTGATGATCGGTCGAAGTTTGTTAAGTTAGGCCCTGTACAGATACACGACCGTACAATAGCTATAGAATCTGATATCGTCAAGTACTTGCGGAAGCTGCGGAATGCAGAGGAAATATCTAAATATGAGTACTTACGAGTTAAACCGATTGGTTCAACACGGCCCAGACTTTATGGATTGCCGAAAATCCATAAGAAGGATTGTCCCCTTCGCCCAATACTTTCAATGTGTGGTTCACCTCAATATACAGTTTCGAAATGGTTGTGCGATATGATTACACCAGTAGCTAAGTACTATTGCAAACACAATGTAAAAGACACTTTCCAATTCATCGATATCCTGCGTGAGCAGCCAGTACCGTCTTCTTCCCACATGTGCTCCTTCGACGTTGTAAGCTTGTTCACCAATGTGCCCGTGATGGAGACAATTGACATTTGCGCTAATGCTCTGTACCACGACAAAGAGTACAGTAAACAGTTCGATTCTCCCTGGATGTCCGAAACTGCTTTCCGCAGACTAATGCAGATGATGACAACTGATGTTGAATTTTCTTTTGATGACACCATGTACCGCCAAATTGACGGGGTGGCCATGGGTTCACCATTGGGTCCAGTTCTGGCCAATGTGTTTGTCGGGTTTTATGAATCGAAGATTCCAAGTGCGATGTGGCCAAGCTTATATGTTAGATTCGTGGATGATTCGTTCACGCATTTCCGTAATCTGGAACAATCGAATGAGTTTCTTGGTATGCTCAACAACCTACATCCCGCTCTGAAATTTACATGTGAACATGAGCAGTCAAACCGTTTGTCTTTTCTCGATGTGTTAGTCGAGAAAACGGAGATGGCTGTTTCAACTTCAGTATATCGAAAACCAACGTTCACCGGGCAATACATTGTCTACGACTCCTATTGCTCGACTTTATACAAAACTAATCTCGTACGAAATTTGATCATGCGCGCTAGGCGGATTTGCTCGCCTGATAAGCTTCAGCAAGAGCTTTGTTTCCTGAAGAAGGTATTCGTTCAGAATGGATATCCTGTTCAGCTCCTCAGTAAGCTGTTTAGCGAACCTGATATTCAGGTTGCCGAGCCTGAGTTTGGACCTGACCCATGTCGTGTATTTTTACGACTTCCATGGAAAGGTCAAATTTCGTTGGATGTGGCCCGCGCCGTGAGGACTGTGGTCAGACAAACCTATTTTGCCACAGCATTGACAACTGTCTTCACTACGGCCCGTGCGTTCACGGTGAAGAAGGATGTTCTTCCTACCCAACTAATTAGCCATGTAATCTATCATTTTGAATGTCGGCATTGTGATAGCCGATATGTAGGAAGAACCCTTCAGCACCTGAACGCACGCGTCAAACAACATGTACCATTGTACCTTTTGTCAGATGCAGCCAAAGCCCAGCGACCTGGACGAGGCCGTCCCCGCAAACAGGTGCCAGTTGCACAACAGAACCACACTATTACAGTACCGGTTGAACCCACTGCAAGTGCACAGTTACGTGAGACTGTAGGAAATGGACAAGCACAGGTACGGAGACCAGTAACAAGGAGCATGACTCGTGCGCTGGTAATGGCATCTACAACCGGACATGGACTGGCAGTGAGCAGTAGCGTGGGATTGTCGTCGGGTGCAGAGGACGGGATGGAAGAGGAAGAGGATGAAGAAGGTGTGAGCAGTGATGAAGAGAGTGAGTTGGACAACCAAGATCAAGATGACCGGACTGAAGGTGAGAGCACAACAAAAGGGTCAGCAATTAAAAAACACCTCTTGTCTAGTAGCCAATGCCGCTCAGTGTATGACGATTCATGCTTCACTGTTTTGTGCCGTGCTCGTAGGTTTCGTGAACTTAAGGTATTAGAAGCTGTTTTCATCCGTAAACACAATCCTAATCTATGCATTCAGAAAGAAAATGTCACAAAATTGAGACTCTTCACCTAGCATTCACACACATATTCATTCGCATACACCTACACCTCACACTTCCTCACTCTATCACATTCACCTGCTTCCACGCCTTCATTTCACTCACCTTTTGTAGTAGCTCACACCGTCTGAACCCTCTCACATCTTTTCTGCTAATTTCTTTCGTCTTCTCTCCCACTTAAGTTTTTTTTTTTCTTCACACCTCACCTTGTATACTCCCCACTATCCTATAACCTATAAGTAGTTTGTTTTTC
Organism: Sycon ciliatum; assembly: GCF_964019385.1. Lineage (NCBI taxonomy): Eukaryota > Metazoa > Porifera > Calcarea > Leucosolenida > Sycettidae > Sycon > Sycon ciliatum. The sequence continues at coordinate 26,339,885 of NC_088651.1, read as the reverse complement.
CGTACAGCCTCTATTGTGAGACGATTTTTCCCTGATGATAGTCTCAAGAAAATCGATTAGGAACAACCATCTTAGATACATGTATTCTCATTCATCATTTTTGTAATGTCCGCTTCACTTATACTATTAATCGCATTAATAAAGTTATTGTCTCCTCGTCGCCTTTTCAGTAACCAGGAGACTTCTTATTGGGGAGACTGCGTATGCATCTGGTTACAGTACGGGATGAAATCGTCAGCGATGTAAACGTTGACTCTACAGGTATTTGGTGGATAAGAGGAACTAACCATTCAGGTCTATCCTTAACGCAGAAGCTGGTAAACTGCTCATTCAGAGCATCCGCAATATCAAGAGGCGCAGTGGCGGAACTTTGGTCAGACCGTGTGATTGCTGTTGGACTAGAGCCCAATGACGATGCTGATTTACGAAGAGTTCTTATAAATGAGTGAAGTGATGGACGCTGGCTGTCGGTGAGAGAAATAATAATGGACTGTATGTATTCTTTATGGGCTACACGTGATAACGTTTTTGCTATATTTCGCTGACGTTTGTACTGCGTTGCATTGGACGGGGTACACCATCTATCATTTTTGATAGATGGTGTAGAGGTCATGCTTTCTCTTAATGCCTGCCCTGAGCACTGGTGTCATCCATGGTGGATCCTGGCGTGAAGGGCGGCTTCGGTTTCTGGTGGTTGACTGGTGATCGAGGTGAGAAGAGCAGACTGAGAGAGACGATTCCAGGACAGACGAGAAGTTAGAAACGGCTGTATCAATATCAAGGCCGCATAAAAGGTCACTCTAGTGAGTTGCGGGAATTTCAGCATTGACGCCTTCCCATTGCGATTGAATGAGCAAGTGATGGCTGAAGCAAGGCAGTGCAGTGTCAGATGTGGACTCTGGAGACTGTGCTATGTCTTTAGCTATGGAGAGCCTGCCGAGGACGATTAAGTGATCAGAGGCACCCAGGGGGCTCAGGGATTCAATGGATGTGAACTTCTCGGGAATGTTTGTGGCGACCAGGTCCAGGCAGCCACGGGGCCCATTGGATGTAAGATGGGTGGGGAACGTAACAAGTTGAGACAGTGCTATGGAGCGAAAAAGGTTACACAAGGCAGAGCCTGCAGCAGATGTTGAGTCGGAGGCACACCAGCTCTGGCAATGGGCAATCAAATCACCAGTTACAATGGTAGATGATGGAGCAGGTAGCTTAATGAGAGCAGTGCGCATAGTGTCTACAAAATAATGTAGGTCAGCAGCGTGCTGGTTTGGGGGTCTATACAAGCAGGCAAACGAGAGTGGTTGGGATGAACCTATGGGAGTAGCTTAAACAGCAAATGCTTCAACGTTCTGTTGGCGAAATGAGTGAATCTCTCTCACTTTGCTAAAGGTGGTAGTGAGCACCAGGGTGGCAGCACCCCCATAGCCTCTGAAGGGTTCAAGGTTAGAGGGAGTTTGCGGTCGGTTACGTCGGAATACTGCATAGTTCGGCAAGTGTTAAGGTATGGTTGGCGGTGAGCCCAGTCTCGGTGATGCACATAATGATTTTTTTATCCCATCCCAACTTCTCTGTACTCGGTCCTCTGATGCCGCTTGGTGGACGCCAGCTTGCAGCAAGGCCGTGAAGGCGAAATAGAGTGCCTGGAAGTCCCTCAAGAGACGACCAGACTCACCCCAATGTCAAGCTAACTATACTCTCGCTGTCCACCGGTCTTCTGATTGCCTACGTGATGCCCTGAATCACCATCTAGCAATAGTCCGTGCACGACTCCAGACCGGCAGTCTTCGAGACAAACAGTGGTGGTCAACCATCAAGCAGTCCATCGGAACCTCCCGAAATAGCTCCATCCTGATTCTTGTCGAAACTGCTGGCAAAGAACATGCCACGAACATCGAGAAAGCAAACTGCCTCGGTCACTACTTCGCGGAGAAATGTAGCCTTGGTGCCAATGACCTGCCAGACACACCTCTGCCCCCTATTCACCAACGCACAGGCAATAGGCTGAAGACCTTACACTTCCGCCCTGCCACAGTCCAGCGAGCTCTCAAGAACCTGGACGCTTCTAAAGCAACTGGCCCTGACGGCATTCCGGCGCAAGTGCTCAGGAAGTCAGCACAGTCACTTGCCAGCCCTCTGGCAAAGCTATTCACCCAGTGCTTCCGGGACGGGGTGCAACCTGCATCCTGGAAGATCGCGAACGTTGTCCCTATTTTCAAGAAAGGCTCCAAGTCTACCCCGAAGAACTACCGTCCGATTGCCCTCCTCTCTATACTCTCTAAGGTGATGGAAGCCATCATCAATCGCAGCATCACTAACTTACTGGAAAGCAATCAGGTCCTCTCGGGACGGCAATTCGGGTTCCGACGCGGCCTGGGCACGACTGATCTTCTCCTCTCACTGCAGCATGAGTGGAGTCGAACGTCCAATGCCGGGGGTGTGATCCGAGTTCTGGCTGTCGACGTGGCCGGCGCATTTGACAAAGTGTCGCACCGCGGTGTAGTTCACAAGGCCATATGTCTTGGGCTAACTGGCCACCTGCTCTCATGGTTGAAAAACTACCTAGAGAGCCGCCAGATCCGGGCCGTGGTTGGTGGACAAACATATGCCACACACGCCATCCGAGCAGGTGTGCCTCAAGGAAGCATCCTGGGGCCCACTCTCTTCTTGATCTTCAAATGACGCTGAGGACCACCTTCCCCAATCGACTAGCCTTGCCACGTACGCAGACGACACAACACTCTACAAGTGTATTCGGTATCTCGGCAACCTCGCAGCTGACTGTGATGATCTCCAGACCGCCGTCAATGCCCTTGCTGCCTGGGGTGCGACCTGGCGAGTGACTTTCGAGCCCGCCAAGTCATACCTACTCGACGTCAGCCACCACCGTCAGCCCTGGGACTGCCCTCCGGTCACATTCCAAGGTGACATGGTTCCTGAAACCCAGTGCCTGAAGCTACTTGGGATAGCCTTCGACAGTCAACTGACATTCTGCCAGCAGATTCGACAGTCAGCCCTGCGCGACACACAGCGACTGGGCTTCCTGAAGAAGGCCTCAGCAGTGCTTTACCCAGGCTGCCGACTCACGGTCTACAACGGCTTTGTTCGCCCAGTCTTAGAGCATGGCATGCTAGTCTGGATGGGTGCTTCTCAGACGGTGCTGGCCCAACTCGATGCTGTACAGCGGAGAGCCCTGCATCTGATCGGCGAAGGCGCATATCTGCCAAGCCGCGAACTCCGGCGCAAAGTGACTGCTCTCTGCTATCTCTACAAAATCCACTACCTGACAGGCCCACAGATGCTAACCCGAATGCTGCCCCCCCCCCAAGCAATACCAGACCACGGCCAACATCCTGCCAACACCAGGCAGCAGGCGCTGGTGGTGGCCGGCCACCGCTACCAGCTCCAGTCTGATATCCCAGCCAATTCTCGCAACAACGTCCGCCGGTCGTTCCCTGAAGGAGTGCTTAACACCTGGAACCAGTTGCCTCGCCAACACCTCCTGGATCAGCCCGACCAGAAGAGGTTGCAGTCCTTCAAGTGCAGCGTCCACCGATTCCTGCGCTCGAGCCACTGGGACTGGGCGACCGACCGGCTGTAGGGACTTGGCGTGGTGGTTTTCTGGACGCTTCTGTGAGAGCGTGAGTTTGTGCACAAATATTATGTATGATTACGCTTCTGCGTGAATGTGCACGTGTGTGTCTGTCGGTGCGTGTGTGTGTGTGTGGTGTGTGTATCTGTGTGTGTGTGGTGTGTGTGTGCGTGCGAGCATGTGTGTGTGTGCGCGCGCGCGCGTGTGTGTGTGGGGGAGGGGGGAGGGGGGGGGGGTGCACATGGTTGGTATGTGGTGTTTATGTGAACGTATGATAATAATCTCTTCAATAATAATAAATATCTTTATTTCAAGATTACCCAACGCCGGCGAACGCCTATCAGGTTGATCTGCTATTTGAACATGCGCATTATGTGTGTGTATGATGTGCCCTATAGCTCACTTAGAATTATTATTATGTTATACACGTAGATGATGTCCATGATGCCTTTCCTCTGCGCAGGTCACCGCACTATTGTTTTTAAGATTAACATAATTATTACTTCTGCATAAGCATTACATACTATGATCATGCTGGCTCCATCCCTTATCTCCTAAGCTACCACCCCCCCATCCCCGGTGCGTCTGCCCAGTGTTGACTCCGAGACCCACGGTCGGACGAGCTGCCCAGGCCTCACCACCACTGCCGTTTCTGTGCTGCCTTCTCGATACATACGTATGTACACTGTATATCATGTGCACATTCACATGTCTTAAGGTTTGTGGTTTTTCAATAAAAAAATAAATAAATAAAAACATGGTCTGTTGGTGCTTGTTATAAGCTGACTTAGATACTCTATCTCCCAACGATTCTTGACATGCTTCAGTATCCGACTGAAGAAGCGCAATCTCGATGACATCTGCGTAGCGTTCAGGGTACCCGCTGGCTTCTCTGACGACATCCATATGTTTACCCATCCTCATTGCAGGGGTTGCTGGAGGCTCATCCAGGCTATCAGACACATAAGTTAGCGGACGACTATTCACCACTGCTTCAACCTCACACAAGAGGGTTTCAAGCTCCTGGACCCTCAGAAACGCTGTTCCCATTACCTTCTTCAAGGCACTCTTCACTGTACCAACCCTTCGCTCATAGAAGCCTCCATGCCATGGTGCAGCTGGAGGATTGAACATCCATGGCACACTCAGTTTGTCAGATGTCGCCTTGAACGGGTTAGCGTTGTCAGACCGGATCCGAGACGGCAAACCACGTCTCGCCTCAAACTTCCGAAACACATTCAAGAATGACTCAGTACTTACTGCCAACAAAATGAGTTTCGCAGAATACACAATCCCGGGTTATGCAGCAGCAATGCGCTGTGACCACACAGGCGAAGGTGGTGGAATTACAGTGTGGATAAAGTCAGGCCTGTGTTTCCGCCATTTGGACTCCATTGACTGCAAAGTCTTCGAAGTCATATGGCTTCTTCTTCGGACCTCTTCTTGTGGAAAGATCATAGTCTGTGCAGTATACAGCTCTGGGAGCACCAGTTGCTCTGACTGCAGTCTCGTGGAGTACCTGGAGGACACATTGCAGGATACTCGACTCCTCGAAGACTACTTGCTGATCACTTGGGATTTGAATGTCAACAGCACCGCCTGGCTCAACAGCAACATGTGGCTGCCAGGATGGCTGGTCATCAATGGTTACGCCAAAGTAGTAGTAGTAGTAGCAGTAGAATTTATTATTTTACTAGGGAACTCCCAACAGGCGTTGCCTTTTTACTGGGAACCCTAGGAATGACTTGGTGCTTGTGACAAATGCAGAAAGGGGCTTAGCTTGACGACATCCAGGTGGAAGCATGTTCCATCTGTCTGCTGCCAAAAATGAAATAGCATTCAAGCCGTAACGAGACGTAGCTCTGGGTGGGTTCAGAGCGGCTGAAGCTTGACCGCGGGTAGCAGCATTTGTGCAGCATGATGCAGAGCGGGGGGTAAATATCGTGCTTAACAGAGGACTGGTGCAGCGAGATAGACACTTAAAAACAAACACAAACAGCTTCAAGTTTACACGGCGAGAGAAAGTATACAGGTTATATTTGGTGAGAATTAAATCGATAGAAGTATAATGATCATGGCCAAACACTCGCCTTAGGCACCTATTGCTGGTTGACTCAAGTTTGTCCCCGAGTTAAGCAGACAAGCAGGGAACATAACATGTGCTGGCGTAGTCCAAGGTACTCTGGACAATTGTCAGGTAAAACATGCGGCGGCCGGTCATGGAGACATCGCGGCGCCCGTGGCGGAATGAGGCAACCTTGCACTGTGCCTTTGCGCACACACGCTCAACCTGCTGCTCGAAGCTGAGCGACGAGTCCAATAAGAGGCCAAGGTACAGAACATGGCTGGACTCGGGGGTAACGGTGCCTTTGCAGGTGATGCTGGGGATCACGTCCGTGTGCAGCAGGTCTTCTGAGCAGCAGTAGCTGGGACTTTTTTTAGGGATTCAGCACCAGTCCCCAGGTATTTGGCAGCGGAGGTAACAGTTAAGGCTTTATCCTTACATTTCACGACTGGCATGTTGCCAGTAGAACTGTTTTCGTTGCCTATGTCCTCATCTCTCTTAGTTTTGTTTTCGCTGTTTGGGCTTTCATTAATTTATCTTTGCTTGCTTGTATTGCTGAGGGAACATATGCGGGTTTGTATTCGTGGGTCCCCATGGTGCATGGGCCACGCGTACTCATCCGGCGGATAGGTGCCGGTATTCAGCAGAAGCCCAATTTCGGAGAGCCAGTCAGACAGACGTGTCACAGCCGTAGTCAAAGTCTTGCAAACAGTGTCCAGATCTGAATCAGAATATTCGAGGATAATGTCGTCCGCGAACTGCTGATTGACAACAATGCAAGGTATGACGTCGGAAATGTCACTCGTGTAAAGGACAAAGAGAAGCGGCCCAAGAACACTGCCTTGGGGTGCACTTCTTGAGCATGGGACTGCATCAGAGAGAGCCTCACACACCTTGACACGCTGAGAACGACCAGACAGATAGCTAGCCAACCATAACAATACTCTGCCATTGACTCCCAGGGTGAATAGTTTATCAATCAGACGTTGATGTTGGACACGGTCAAGCGCTTTTGACATGTCATCCGCTCATCTAATCCCAAATGATGGACCCCTGAGTGCACACAAGTGATTCGTATCAAGGACAGAGAATGGAGGAAATGGCGGCACAACCTCGGCCATGACGTCAAGAAGCAATCATGCATCGTCTCTGTTACCCGCGCTACCACCACACTTAAAAACTCCAGGCAGGAGAGGGAACGGCACCTTCGGGCCCGACTCACCTGCAGCACGTTGACACTGAGTTCTCTGTAGAAAGGACTAAATCTATGGTGCTACCTTGGGGACAGAGAGGTGTAATCCTTGTTGGGGACAGCCCGTGGTTTGTGAGGCTGTAAGCAGATGCGATGACGTTGCGCCATTCTCTGGCCTCGGAACATGTCCACATTGAAGTCTCCTACAACGGTTATTGATGTTGTCACCAGAGACGCTCTATGGAAGGCAGAGTCCAGGAGAGTCCAGTACGCGACAGGCTCCTGCGGGGGACGATATACACATCCGAACAGGTGCTTCTGGGACTTTGATCGCAGCAGTATCCAGACGGCTTCCACGCCGTCTAGGCGGAGATTTGGCTGTGGCGTGATGGGAAGTGATGATTTGTAGTAGATACATACACCGCCTTCAGTCTTGTTTTCGCGGTCACATCTGGTAAGGTTATAATCTGGGATCTGTACTTCTCCGTCAGAGATTGCACTGTTCAGCCATGTTTCGGCTACACACCGGATGTCATACTTGGAGATCAGTGCGGTTAGAGCACGGACCTTGAAGCGGACACGGCATACGTTCATGAACCCTAAGGACAAGTGGGATGTGTCGTGGTTGGTACATGATCGAAGATTTCGGTTGCTCATTGGTATGAAAGATGATGCTAGGGGATTTACTGATGTAGAGAAAGGGAAGAACTAATGTGTGTGAAATTTCCTATCATTTTCAATGTAATAAACATGACTATTTTGTTGAATGGGGATACATTATGTAGCAATGGTGTACGTACGTCCGAGGTTGGGGCTTGTTAGCGACTGCAGATGTCGTTAGTCGCCTGGCTGTGCCTGCGGGCTTTTGCGGCTCCCTGCCTGGCTCCCTTAATAATGTTTACGGCTAGAACCTCGTAATGTGATCCTATCCGGTGCAGAACACTACTCAAGGCATCATCCAGGAGCTCACAATTGGCAGCTTGGTTACCTGGTCTCTGGTCGGCCGTTTGTTGACTCTTCTTTTCGGCCTACGGGCTGGTGTGAAGCCATCACTGTCGTCATCTTCTTGTGCCGTATCATCTGTAGGGGTGTGCTTAGCCCTGGACTTGCCACGCGCGGCGGGAGTTGTCTGACCTGCCCTGGGCTTGATCTCACTGGAGTTCAAGTCTACCATAGCGCTGTTATCCTCAATAGGTTCAACTGTTGACGTAGCATTGTTATCCTCAACAGGTGCTGTTGATGTTTTGGTCAGCTCTTTTTGTATCACAATGGTCTCACGGGATGTCTGGCGGCGTGGGCAGCTACGGGATTTGTGACCCGGCTGGTGATATTCCCAGCATGTCGATCCTTGTCCCTCGTGCCAAAGGCGCAACCTTGTTTTCATTTCTTGTACAACTAGCGTACTGGGGATTGACCTCAGGGGCGTACCGAATATGAACCGTCTCCCGCTCTCAACCATCACATCCACCCCCTCTGCAAGGCGGACTTTATGCCGTGATGGTCCATGGACAATTTTCATAAAATAATGGTTCTAGCATGGTGACCAAAGTGGCATCCTCGAGGACAAAGGGGCACCCAATTACAGGTAGCCGGACAACATCATCACCATAAAAGGGACGTACCTGCACAGCAATGTTCCTGACGGTCAAGCCCTCCGACAGCAGCCTTTGGAGACACTCTTCCTTATCCAGAGTTACTACGCAATGTCCCCGGATACGATCAAAATTTACCTGCTTGATGCAGTCAGGGCTCCTTATTTGGGCTGCCAAAGCGTCAAGGTAGGGCTGAAAAGACTCTTGGCCGTAGCCATCTACCGGAAAGGAACAGGAATGGTAAATGTCAGCAGCACTGCTCGATCTGACCAAGGATGGATCAGAGCACCAAAATGATATGGATGATGCCAGCGGAAGAGTTGACGACATATCCCTGCCCGGCTAATACGGAAGTAGTACGGAACTAATACGGAACATTACACGATGAATATTTAGTGTATATCCGTATGTAAGCGTATGGCATCTGTTGCATAAAAGCTGCTGCGCATTTCTGTTTTGATCAGATTTTATAGCAACGACAAAGCCGAGAAGAAGAAGTATTCAACCTCTAGGTGTGCACCGGAGAGAAAGTTCTCTTTATTTGCCGCTTCTTCCTTTACTTATAATATATCCCAGGTGTGTACCTCAGAGAACAATAATGAAAGCTAAATCGTGTTGATTGCACCGCGCCTCCACTCAGCTGCCTGTTACATTGGTGGCAGCGGTGTGTGTGTTTTTTTTAAATAAAACAACGTGATTCCACACCAGACTACCATGTCCCAACCCGCTGCAGGTCCGTGTGACGAATCAATATGAGAATCATGTTTCTCCAATTTTCTTGCATTCCTGGGCTTGGCCCTGCTTATAAGCCTGCAGCACAGTCAGGGTGCTAGCGTGGATCACCCTTCTCTCCGCACGGCACACACTGGAGACTCCGATGGCAATTCCAAGCGACCCGCTACCTACATGTATACTACCGGTGGTGATGGCGAAGCTGATGAGGATGACGACAGGCAGGCTGCTGTCCAAGACAAGGAGGGTATTCCCCAAGACCAGCAGGGTTTGATTTTCGCCGGCACGCAGTCGGAAGCAGGAGCTCACTCTCCACTTGGTACTTCGCCTCCGTGGTGGGATGCAGATTGTCGTCAACACTCGTCCTGGCTAGACCATCCCTCTTTACGTCGCGCAAAGCGATGCTATCGACCCCAGATGATGGTATGGCGTTTACCTCAAGTTATTTAGGGGATCCACCAGTGCCCACGAGTTCACAATCAGAAGCCACTTCTTAGATCTTCTGCCAGTAGCCGGCTATGGGCATTTGATTATGGCAGACTAAGAATTTGACATCCAGGATCTCTTGATGCCACATGGCGTAAATTTGAACATTCCTCCGTTCAAGCGATCCGAGCAACAGATGGCCTTACAGAAGGCGTCCAGAGAAAACAAGAAATTGCCACATTACTAATTCATGTTGAGTGTCCGATGGAGTGAATCAGGGAATTCTACATCTTTTCAAGTATTGTTCCAAGAACTCTTTTCCATATCGTCATTCAGATATGGGCTGTTTGCTGCCTGCTCACAGTATTCCAGGCTCCTTTACTTGCTGAAGCAAATAATGTTTTTCATGCCAATTGTTGCTAGCATTGCATGGCGAATTGATCTTCAGCAACACGAAATTTGTCATGCCTGATCAATCATGCACAGTATGGAGCAGCTAATGACTTAGTGGGTATAAAAGTGGACAGAATGAAATACTTTAGATTGCAATATTGGCAAAGGTGCAATGAATTATAATCACCCACCGTTAGGCGGTGTATCTGCCGCTAGGGTTTATCGGGTGTTAGCGGCAGTCGTGAGTTCCCTTCGGGAACGGATACGATAATTTCCTTTTTTTTAATGAATAATAATAACCGTTTTCCCGTTTGTGTCTTTCCCTCAAACTAGTGAAGATTTTATGACTTGGGGCTCCCCGCGTGCTAGAGTGTACGCGAAGTGTGTGGGTACAGTGAGGGCTGCGTCCCACCCGCCCTTGTGGATTCACAGGATCACTTGCGTTCGCTTTACCATTTCGGGCAACTCCTTTGGCACGGTTATCGGACGAGGCGGCCACTCAGTGTGCTGCTGGACGAGGAACTCGGGGCCGTTCCACCATACTGAATCATTGGCTAGCTGGGCTGCTGTCAAGCCTCTGGTGCCCTTGTCGGCTGGGTTCAGCTTTCCAGGAACGTGGTTCCACTGGCTGCCAGCTAAATACTCTTGTACTTCAGCTATCTGGTTGCCAACGTCGACTTTAAACTTTCTACAATGTGCTCTCACCCAGTGAAGCACGTTCATCGAGTCAGACCAGTTGGTTGCATCAGCCAGCGGCAGATCTAGCGCATCATTCACTGTCTTGGCCAGGCAAGCACCAAGCATGGCACCCTTCAGCTCCAGCTTCGGGATCGACATCTTCTTAATGGGACATGGACGCGTCTTGGCGAGTGCTAGCGTCACTCGCACGTTGCCGTCTGGGTACTCAGCATGGACGTACACGTTAGCCGCGTAGGCGGCATCTGAAGCATCCGTGAACAAGTGCAGCGACAATGTAGCGACAGTCGACTCGCGACCCGGACACTTGAAGCAGCGCGGCGCACGGATCAGCGCCAGATCTCCCCACTCGCTAAACCAGGGTGGCCATCTCCGTGTGTGCTCAGCGTCCAGTGGAACATCCCAGCCCACGCAGAGGTTGCACAGCTCCTGGAACATGACACGAGAGCGAATCGTGAAGGGAGCTAGTTTTCCGCGTGGGTCGAATATAGATGCCATCTTACTCAGCACGGCTCGCTTGGTCAGCTTCTCTGTGGCAGGTGGCTTGAATCCAAAGGTGAAGGTATCATCCTCTGCCGACCACATCACGCCTAGCATCTTGACTGATGGTAGCACACAGTGATCATGATCATTGATGCTAGCTACAAGCTGCGGTGAGCGGTCAGCTTCCGGTACGCCGTCCATCACCTCCGAGCCATTGCTGAGCCACTTCCGGAGGTGGAACTGCCCTGCTTAAGGATGTCCTGTACCGTCTGCTGTGTCCTGATGGCTTCCGGTACGGAGACAGCAGAGTGCAGTAGATCATCAACATACATGTCTCGGTCAACGATCTGCAACATGGCTGGGTCATACTTGTCGGCTGTCTCGCGGCACACCACTTGTAGCGCCTTGCATGCCAGGTAAGGAGACGCCTTGATGCCGAACACCAACCTCTGAAACTCGTATACGCGTGAGTCCCACACAAAGCGATGATATCGGCGGTCTTGCTCAACCAGCACGACTTGCAGGAACATCTCGGTAATGTCCGCCGTGAGCGCTACTGGCTCCCTGCAGAACCGCAGAAGCACTTTCACCAGGTCATTCTGCAGAGCGGGTCCAGCGTACATACACTCATTGATCTACGTGCTGTCATACTTGGCAGCAGGATCAAAGATGACACGTACCTTCGTGGTGGCCTTGCCATCTCGTAAAATTGCGAAATTCGGCAGGAACCACTGGTCGTCGCCATCTGCCTCAACCTCTTCTGCCGACACTGCGCGCACATTATTTATTATTTTGAGTTTCAAATTTATTATTTTATTATTATTTTTCAATTTTGTTTGAATAGGGCATTCCCACAGGCCTAAGGCCTTCTTACGGGTACCCTATATATTTTGTATGGATGAGCGGAAGTCTGGTAGTGTGGAGCAAATACGAACAGAAGCAGTGAGCGAATTCCAGCGATCTGCACCTAAGAAGGTTAATGCGTACAAGCCATAGCATATAGCTTTTGTCAATGTGGCTACATATGACTTTGCCGTATGCTGCGTTCAGCTCTGGACGCTTGTCCAGCAATTTCTCTAGCATGCGCAGGAGATGGTCTGCCATGGCGCGATTAGCAGTGACACCAGGCTCGACGTTGCTGTGGACCCATGGGATTGCCATGGTGACTCGCTGATCATGGAAGCTGATGGATTTCTCAACGATCACCTCAGCCACCTTTCTCTGCAGGGGTGATGTAGGTGCCTTTGTGCTTCATCCCGACTAGGCTTGTCCACAAAATGTTTTCAATTATTTCTGAATATTGGTTGGATTTTCGCAATTAGAATTTTTTTTGAATTTTGGCCTCATCAGGATTGAGTTTTAGCCGTTTTTGGAGAACGACAGTGCTGTCACATCTGGAGAGTACATGTGCTGCTCAATATTACCAAGTTTGACATGTGAAAACAGTACTTTCAAATACACACACCTTTGACCTTTGACCTTTTGACACCCATCCCCCGAATTTGGAAGCACACAGCAGTACAGACACACATGATAAGCAGTTTGTGGTTTAATTAATTTTTTTTTATTTTTTGGAAAAGTTGGGTACGAGTACTGTAAAAACCATGGCAGCGGATCGAATTTTTTCTGCATTTTGGGGGATTTTTGAATTTTCTTAAAACATTTTGACCGTTTTTTCGCTTTTTGAATTTCAATTTTGGACCAAATAATTCGCATGATGTGGCCATCCTTAATCCCGACTGCCTCCAGATTCCAGAAATCCTGGGCCAGGCTATCTATGCTGCATTCGCCGTATAGAGCATGCACGAAGACTAGTTGACGGACAACTCGTCATCACTGGGTGCACTGGGCGTTGGCCCCATACACACCCATCCCAGTGGCATCCTGCGGGCAATCGGTCCACCGCTGCTGCTTCTTTGACGACACCGTAGCGTCCCCACGCTTGACTGGCAAAGAAAACAGCAAGCAAAGAAAATCGGCCAGCGGGCACAGTTCAAACATCTTGAACGACACGCGCAAAGCAAAACACGTGACAGAAAATAATGCATGATGTCATCTGTACTCACGCGGACATGCAAAAAAAGGTCAAATCTACACAAAAGCGAGTGCCGCAAGACACAGCACAAATAAATAATAATTAAAACAGCGAAGAACTAGAAAGGCAGATTTCTAATTATCGAAGAACAAGAATGTATCGTAGAGTCCCAGCGCAACTGCCGGAGGATGCTGGCACCCACCAGACGGTTGGTGGCTGCCCCTGCCAGAGAGATAGAACGAAAACTGAAGCAGAGGAGCCACGTTACAAATAGTGAAACGCACAAGTTAAGAATAACCGAGCAGTGTCCAGTTACGACATACTGAGTAATATACAATGTTAAACGAAGACAAACACTAACAAATGGAGATCGTTCCAACAGTATCCTGGATTCGGTTTGGAAAAGGCTTGCTGTGGAGGTCCCAGCACTGGATGTTGTATCAAAGGTACGACCTCGTAGCACGCCCAGAACCTAAAAAAAGTCAAAAATTGACTTGGGTCTGTGGGAGTCTGTGACAGAACGCCCACTCTTGTCGTTGTTACAGATTCCAGGGCCGCGTTGAAGGGCCCTATCCCACCACCCATGGCTGCTTCTGGAGTTTTTTTTAGGTTTGAATCCTCTGCACGGATAGAATTGGCTAGAAAATGTGAAAACAATTGTAAACGTATTTGTTTGGGTACTGGGTGGCTCGCACACCGTGGCACTATGCCTGAATTTTGAGTTCTTCCGCCTGTAAAGCCTGTCAGTGAGGCGCAAGAACTTTTAAATCATGTCCAGAGAGCCAGCATAGTGGCAGGAGTGTGTGGTGCAAATTTCACTCAAATCCATTTAGACACACGTTACGGTTAATTGAATAATAATAATAATAATAATAATGACAGTTCGCATTTCACTCATTGCATGAGGTCAACGCATCTGTTAACAATTTCGAGCCAAGCAGCTCTATCAGAAGCAGATTGCACAGCATCCAGAAGCGACAGATTAATGCATTGTAAGTCTTTCTTGACAACGTCGATCCATCTCAGACGTGGCCGTTAATTGAATGCCATGTGAAATTTAGGACCAGGCTGCTACCTATTTCACTCAAATCCATTGAGACACACGTTACGGTTAATTGAATGCCATGTGAAATTTAGGACCAGGCTGCTACCTTAACATCCGTTGCAAGATGAGGGTTGTTACGTAGAGAAGGTCTAAGCACGACTGGGTCCCTGCAGGTGCTGTATGCGGTGGGGTATTCACAGGCTGGTCTAGTCCGAAGCAGGTGAGGTGGCGGTAAAGCGCAGCTCCCGTGGGGCACTTTGAGTCAGTTGGGCACCAGTGCTGGTGCTTACAGTTGAAGTCTCCAGTCAGTATGACACGGTACGAGGAAATTGAGAAAGTGACCAGGGCATCGGTGAGCATGTTACAGAAGTGATTTTGGCAGAGGGTGGGCGATATTGTACCTTAATAGGCTTTAGGGAGCCGGAATAAGGTTTATGCTGCACCCACAATGTTTCACAGGTACAACCTGGAAGGCTCATCTGCGGAAAGTTCGGATAAGAGGAAGGGATGCGCTAAGAAGATGTGCACCAGCTACATGTATGTCCCTAAGCAATAAAAACATGTCGAACGTTACAGGATAATGTATTCGCTAATTCATTTCCATTTTACTTAATAATGCCTTTCTTTTTATTTCTTCCATTTCAGGGCACGAGTTGTCGATTGGTTTATTGGGAGGCGCTGGAGTGATTTTAGTTATTATCGCAGTCATAGTCATCATCTGGTCACGACGTGAATACAAAGCCAAAAGGGAAGAAACAACACGGAGCAAATTTCATCGAGATGTGTTCTTCTCCGACTGCAAGCAGACCACGGGTATGACGTACTTGTCCAATAATCCAGCTTACAGCACCAAACAGGAGCCTATATATGAAGAAATTGATCTCCCAGATGAAGCCAACACAAAATCGTAGTAAATTGTCAACGGTAACCCTTCTTATTTACATGTTCTAAAAATCAGCATCATGAAAAATGTACGTGGAGCTATTGCTCACCTCTCCACGTCTCATCATTGTCAATTCCAAGTAAACCTATGTAGTAGAATAGCAGCATTCTTAGTACTAGTAGTAGTAGGCATGTTCTTCTTTTACTCTACCCCTCCCTCACTCCTTTTCACAACTACATCATTCTTATATTATTTCTTTTATTATAAATGTGTGTATTGTTTTTCCGTCTGGCATGGATTTTCTGCCCTTTTTGCAAGCATAAAGTATTGTTAGTCATGCATGCCAACATTGAGCCAAATGCAATTGACACGAACCCACTCGAGTCTTACAACATTCACACATATGGAGGAGTCTGCTTTTCAAGCAAATCCGCCTTTTTCGCGCACGTACTGCTATTGGATATGTATCCAAAGTCACGTGCCATACGCGGCACCCCCCCCCCCTTCTGCCACTGCTGGGAATTTAAACATAACTAAGTTCTCATTTTTGCTACATGGAAATTGTGGGCACACATTATGCGAATGTGTCAACCAACTAAACCAGCCCCTGAACAGTCAGACGTGCACAATGTAGTACAGAACTGACAAGGAGTACGGAGCAACTCCACTGCAAGAAAGTGTTGAAGTTTTGTGCTAGGTTGTGCATGTATGGTTGTTCAAAATCTGGTTTCTTTGGCAGACTCAATTGCGTAACTTTTGCCCACAACTACCACGTTACAATGTTTTTCTTGGCCCAACACCCGAGTTCTTTTTCTTTTTTGTTGCACCTTTTCCCCATTTCATTTCTATGTGCATATGACATCCATGCTTTCTTGTTATTATAGCTCTACTCTCCTGAACTGTTACTATCACCTCTCTACTGTACATTGTCCATTGCCCTTGTTCATTTCACTTTGGATGTGCTTCACCTGATGACAAATCTTGAACAGTATTCTAGTGAAACCGAAAACCTCCAAAATGTTCCTGAAGTGTGTACTCATTTTTAGTAATGTCGCTAGGCACCGGTGGATTATGCCGGCATAATAGACCCTTTGCACAATAAGCGATAGGGGTCGAGACAGGGCATGCTGTACGCGCGCTGCACACTTTTCATGCAACCAGCATGCATGGTTTGCTGCGAAACGTGATCAAGTTGCTTGTGACAGGTTGTGTTTTCACGGTCCCCACGCGATGTTCATGTATGTACTCCCCAGCCTTTTTCATTTTGAAGTTTTTTTAGTTCTGAAGGAAGAAGTTCCGAAATGCTTTCCAAGGACCACTGTTGGGTTCTTGTTTGCAGCCACCGTCATCCAGAGTCTAAGAAACCCAATTTTTTTCCATGAGTGCCCTGGTGATGCTGGCATTCCATTCTCTTGGATCCTGGCTATATGGCAAGAAGAGGGTAGCAGTTTGTTGCGACATCGTTCACAGTGTTTTGCTCGGAACACTGTGTCGATGACGAATTTCTTCCTTCCTTTACCGAAGGCGCGGAACGCCCTGCCAAGAGACTCTGTAGCTTGCATGACCCATCCCTGTCTTCGCTATTCCAGGAAGATCGACTGCTTGCTGGCGCTGCTCGAGCTGCTGATGTTGAAGTGCAGAGAGACGCAGCCTCGTCGCTCAGGCGTGCGGAGAAAGCCATATGAGTTCGAGCGATGGCTGTGTGCTCGATATGGCAGACTTTCACATTATGCACATAGCCACCAAATTAAAACTCATGGACACTATCCACGGGCTTCTTCACTAGTACTACTCCGTCAGCTCCCTCTTCTGTCGTCCGCGACTTGCCCCTGCGTTGGAGATGAGCAAGCCTGGTTGTTGTTGTTGTTGTAGAAGTTTATTTAACGTCGCACCACAAACAGGCGATTTCGCCTCCTTTGATACATGTGGACGACAGAAGGAATGAGAGAGAGGGGGGGACAGAAGTATGGAGAGAGGAAGGGTAGAAATAAATAAGCAATCAACCTCAGGGCTACACCAAAGCAAAAACGGAATGGGAACAGACTATATACAAAATAGCTTCATACATATAATTATTGCAAAACACGTTTACTATTCTTCAGTCCGCTATACCACAGAAACACACTAGCCGAAAAGCATTTAAACGGAGCCATGATGCGCTTTTAGCAGGGCACAGAACTGAAGGTGGCTGGGCTCGGAACGGAGATCAGGCGGGAGCTGGTCCCACAGGACTGCGCCGATGAACTGCATGGTCGCTCGACCCGCAGGACCGGGCCAGAATGGTACTCGAAAGAGGTGATGTGCTGCTCCCCGAGTGCGGTCACCAGTAACTCTCACGAAGAAGCTGGTGAAGAGGGAGCTAGCTCGGGAGAACAGACAACGACGGACGAAGATGAGGAGCTTAATGTAAAACATGTCCTCCAGGGTGGTGAGGCGGAGCTGTTCAAAGATCAGGCTCGTGCGCGACCACGGTGGCAGACCGAAGAAGCCGCGGATAGCGCACTTCGTTAGACGTGCGAGGGGCTCCATGTTGCCAATTTGAAGTGGCGGATAAAAGGCGTTGGAAGCGTACGACAACCTACCCTGGATCATCGACCTGTAAAACAGGATCTTTGACGCCAGGGTGAGGCTTCGGCGGCTCCGCCACAGCGCACCTACTGACTTCCGCACCTGCTGGATTGTGTGATTGACGTGAGGCTCCCAGGAGAGCTGCCCATCTACCATTACGCCCAGGTACCCCGCTTGTTCCACAACTGCAAGGGCTGCATTCCCACAGCGAATTCGAATGCTATCTGTGTCAGGGGCTGGGCCTCTTGGTGTAATCAACAGAGCTTGCGTTTTCTTTTGGTTCAGCATTAGTCTGCGGTCCTCCAATCACTGCGACAGGCCAGTGATGGCTGTGCTTAGAGAAGAGCACACTTGTTCGCAACTGCCCGAGGCTTCAAGTGCAATGTCGTCTGCAATTTCCTGGTTTGTGACCTGCTGGGGCAAGCAGCATCGAAGGTTACGGATATATAGTGTGAACAGGAGGGGGCCGAGGACCGGGATCCTTGCGGCACCCCTCGATTGCATGCGACGTATTCCGAGCAATTTCCGCCCACGACTACGCGTTGAAGCCGCTCACTCAGGTAACTAGTGAACCATAGGTGTACAGTACCGCCGACCCCAATGTCGGATAGCTCCTGTGCCAAGATGGTGTGTTTGAGCCTGGTGTGACACTCACTCATTCTGGGAAACAAAGGTTCATCACTCTTCCGCTAGGACGCATGAAAATTGATGTTGGTCACGAAAATGTCGGTTCAGCTCGTTCTGTTGATCGCAATTCTAAAATAGTACAAGTAATAGTGATAATAATAGCGCGGGCTTGCGACTAGTTGGTTTGGAGGTGACAGCGCTGCGAATGACCGAGGGTCCTCGACGTCTGACTCACCGTCCAGGAGCGACACTGACTCACACTGCTATCTGGTGTTCACGAGGTGTTTGTCGCGCTGGAAATGGAGCGTCCCTGTAAGTTTGTACCCCTGGTGATGTTTGTGCCTGGAGAGCACTATATAAGTGGTGCTCTTCAGGCACAATCTTCCTCAGCCTACTCAAGCTCAACTGTTGAGGGGTGAATTCCCCGAAACACTGTGTATTGAGCAGGGAGTGGTGCTTTCTTGCAGGTTTGCTGAGTCGAAGGTTCGATGGACTTCTTGTGTGCTCTGCATGGCAGTCGTGAGTCAGTTAAGTGTTAAGTAAAGTCGGCGGAATAGCGCGAGCTCCGGTGTGGGGAGCAAACACTTTCTTTATAATAATAATAATTGTTTTTCGGTCATTACCAGTGCGCTCATTGCTATAGGACCATCACCCATTGCTATATTTAGACGTGGTCATTCCGATGCTTCGGGAATACTTGCTCTAGGTTAAAGTATGGAAAATAATGAGGGGCTTTTTATACCATAACTCGACAAATGGTGACATTTCGGAAATGATGGTGGGCTGTCTGCAAATAATCAGGGGTCACACACGTCCAACTCACGGGCATTCTTTCGATGTTTGTTCCACTGGATGACTTTTCATGCATGAAGACATTCTTGTACTTCGAAGTATAATTATTATGTTCCGAGCCGACAAGAATAGCAAGTTGTTGAATCGAAGCGCAAGTATGGCTGTGTGGGTTATTATTATTATTATTTATTCACAATCACGTGGCACTAGCCAATGAAATGGTGATGTGGGCGATAGCCAGCCATGGCGGTAATACAGCTAGAGGGGGGAAAGAAAAAGAATGAACTGGGAACTGAAAAGCAAAAGAAGCTAGGGCAGGGCTGGATATCAACTAGTATGTTGCATTCTGCAGTAGCTGTGTGAATGTATTGTAACATTGGCAGGATCTTAGATGTTGTGGGAGGAGAGACCAATGGCGGTAAGCAAGGAAGAGAGGAGATGTTTGCAGAGAGGCAGACCGCGCAATAGGGAAGCGGAGAGAGTTTCTGGTGCGCATGTCTTGAGATTGAGCAAACCAGCTTAGGCAGGAGAGAGCATGAAGAGGAGCAATGCCCAGCTTAATTTTATGAATTGTCTGGCATGCCAAAAAACGCACGCGGACCGAGAGCGGCACAGCAGAAGCAAGGCGGTATAAGTCTGCGCTTGGAGTCAGGCGAGGACGCCGAAATAATATTTTCAAAAGACGCCTATGCATAACTTCGAGTCGAGCAATCAGTGTTTTAGAAATGCCAGCCCAAATTATGCAGCAGTAAGCAAAAATAGGCAGAATGTAAGATGTGTAGATAACATGGCGACAGTCGGTGTGGAGGTGGGTGATGTGTGATGAGAGAAATCCCATTACTGAGCTAACTCGGCTGTCTAAATTTTCGATCTGGGATTTCCAGGTTAAGTGTTGGTCAATAATGACGCCAAGATGCTTGTGTTTTTCAACGATGCAGAGCGGGGTTGTGGTGCCTGGAAAGGTGAAGGGACTGGTTACTAATGAAGATAGGTCACAGGAACAACTGGGGGGGATACACATTACAGCAGTTTTCGAAGAGTTGGGTTGCAATTTCCATTTTTCCATCCAATGAATAACGCCATCTATGTTGGACTGTAACTTGGCACTAGCCTCGGGGAGAGTGGGTGCTGTCACAAGTAGTGCTGTATCATCAGCATATAGTGATGTGTGATCCATTTCTGCCAGATCGTTTACATACATAAGGAAGAGGAGAGGCCCCAGGATTGATCGCTGAGGAACTCCAGACCGTACATGCCCTTTGGCAGACAGAGCAGAGCCGACACGCACCCTTTGCTGTCTGCCCGTCAGGTAAGTACTGAGCCACGTGAAGCAAGTACCATGGATTCCATGGCGCGACAGCTTGTATAGGAGCCCGCGTGTCCAAACGGTGTCGAAGACCTTGCTTAGATCAAAGAAACATAGCATGCTGTAATGGCCGTTCTCACGAACAGAAGATATCGATTTAACAAGTCTGAGAAGCTGCCAGGACGTAGAGTCACCTTTTCGGAATCCAGACTGGGCGGATGTAGAACAGGAGACAGGTAAGTGTATAAGTGGTTGTACATAATACGTTCACACAGCTTGGAGATTGTTGACAATAACGACCGTGCCATGATACAGACGCCGCCATATGCATGGGTGGCATCGGTAGCTGACCTGTTTTCATCTGGCGGACGATCTCGGCGAAAACAGTAATATCCAGGGACCGTGAAAGACGACTGTGGAGAGAGCCATGTTTCCGTTATGCAAACAATGAGGGGTTTAACTGTGGAACAAATGTGAGCCAGCTCGGCAGTCTTGTTCTTAATGGACCTGGCATTGATGCACATTGTAGGCTGTGATCCTGCGGTTGGCTGTGAAAGTGGGTACAAATGCTGAGCTAATGGATTAAGTGTGCTGTTAGTAGTAATGTTTGGGGAACAGTGAGGAAGTATCGGGGGGTTGAGGTTCATTATTGTGCAGACTGATCGACGGTTGTGTTGTCAGCTGTACTTATTCTGTCAGCCTTGAATCGCCATTCTCGAGCTGTCACTCCGTCAGGCCAAAAGTCAGTGTTTTGCACAGCTTCCCAGTCATCTTCTGTGACGACTACGTGCGCATACGCAAGGCAAAAGTACTTTGTCTCAGAGACGGAGCATTTCAGTACAGTCACTTGCTTGTTTTCGCACCATTTTGCGATGGAGGAAGCAGAGCAACCAGGGTGAATTCTTCCAACATGAACAGCTTTGCATTTGGTACGATGGGCACTGCGCAGTTGCTCATGTTTGCGGGGTGGGCGCTCATAGTATGAAATGACGTTTGTCTGGAGGGCTTGATCAGTATGTGTCCCCGTATTGGAGGTAGCTGACTGTGTCATGGGAGAATGCGATGGGAAATGAGCTTTGGGACGTGCAGATACTACTTTTGCACTGTACGAGTACGGGTTGACTGCAGAGTGCGTATTCCGTGCCTGTGCTGCTGCATCCAGCTCAGGAGAGACTTCTGCTACGGGTACGCTAAGTACGGGTGCGTCAGGTGCGGGTGTAACCTTTTTGAATTCCGAACTGCCAATTTCTCTCTTCAGAACTGCAATTTCGGCGTGGAGGGCTGAAATTTCGGCTTTTTGGCCAACCTTCAGTGCCACTATTTCAATGCTCAGGTTTTCAATACAGGTCGTCAAAGATAATAATGCATTCTCTAGCCTGGATACATACGTTCTGGCTCGTGCATCCACACCAAATGCCCGGAGGCTCTCCACCAGCTCAGCACGGGACAGCTTACTCACGCCCTCTGTGCTGTGTTTTGTAGCCAGTTTCCGCAGGTCGTCGAATCCCAGCAAAGCTAAGTCCTGGGTCCCCTGGGCCTCCGACGCGTCAGAGTCCATGCCTACCAACTACTACTACCCGCTACTAGGCTCCAGACCGGCCTGGTGCCGGCTGGGCTACTGGAAATCTACAAAGACTACGGAGCTCTAAAAACTCAACCTGACCTCAAATGACTTGTAGCTAAGTGTGTTGTGTAGATTCATCGGTGTTCCCTGTTCATCACACACAGAGCTGCAGCAGTCTTTAGTAGCCCGTAACGTCATGTACCTGGCATGCATTATAAATGTATGACCACCGTCAGCCCTTGTACAATATTAACAGGGAAGCCATGCAAGCATTTGGGTGCCATCTTGGCCTTGGGTCAGTCGTAGTTCAACTACTTCAGTACAATAATGCTTTAGTCTGGTTCATTTGGAACCGTGATGCAATAGCCTGTACTTGACAGCATCTGTGATTTCGTCAATAGCACATCTTTGGTAGGCCGTGTGAGGGATGTCAAGTGTAGTTGCTCTGCACGTTTCACGATGGCATGCAGGTTGTATGAAGGCATGCTGCTGACAAGTGACAGAACTCTCTTGGCTTTCCTCCTGTACATGAAGGTATGCAGCAGAGCACTAAGACGTATACAGTCATTGAAGAAACTTAGAATATCAGCTGATTCTACCCTAAACTGGTGTAGGTGGGCCTTGAGAACAGCACTTGGAGCACTTTGCGAGTATTGGTAGCAGCGGCGTGCTGCTTGTTGCATGAATACGACAGGTATATTGTGTCGTGCAATCTGGTTAGAGATAGATATGATGACCGCATGACATTTTAGATAACGAATGTGATGTTAAACCTTTCTATAGCAGGTCTCTTGCCGACCACCTGTAAGCCATTCCTCATGTATATTACACGCCCGTCTTCTTTTCACACATGATCCATTGCCGCACTTGCATTGTTACACCTGAGCACAGTAGTCTTATGTGAGTAATTTTGGCGTAGTCGAAATAGAACAAGCACGCGTACGCTGATGCAGCAGCCAGCGCGCTGAAGGGTGCTTAGGCCAGTCAGGGCCAGGCCCAGGGGGCACTGGATTACACAGTGGGTGCAAATTCAGAACCAACAGTGATTACAAGCCAGTCAGCAAGAAGTACAGCTTCAGCACCTGAAACTGGGACACCTCAAGTTTCTTCACCTAGTCAGGAGTCAGCCAAACCAGACCAGCCTAACAAGGAGCTGGGAACTGCTCACTGCCCTCCAGATGACAAGGGAGGCTTTATGGTGGCCAAAGGACGGAAAACCTTCAGAGTGCCAAAAAAACTTGTTGACTTTTCAGGAAATGAGCTAGTGACCGAATCGGACATGGAACAGGAGGACATGGGTAACAACGAGAGCAACGATTGGCATATGACAGTTGGCGAACTCACCATATCGTATTATATCATGACCAGTGTAGCTTTCTTAAATGTCTGTAGCCTTAGGAGAAAAGTAGCAGAAATTGAAGACTTTATCTCGACCCGTGGAGTACACATCCTAGGCGTTGCGGAAACTTGGCTGTCAGCCGATGTAACAGACAGAGAAGTAAACATTCCTCATTTCAATGTGTTCCGCAAAGATCGGGAAGGCAGGCAAGGAGGCGGTGTTGCCTTCTACTGTCAAACGTTCTTGCAAGTCCGTGGACGACGTGACCTCAAGTGTGAGCTGGATATTCTAGTCCCAGGTCGACCAGGCAATGAGACGGTCTTACTGGGCTGCTGCTATCGACCACCTAGTGAATCTGCGGGCTACTGGGATTGGCTGGAGTCAAACCTAGAGATTGCCTGCAGTGGACCGCAGACCACAACCGTGCTAGTAGGAGACTTCAACGTAAACTTTAATGATGCCCATGCTGTGACTCCTTTGCATCATGTACTCAACCAGTTTAACCTTCGCAACCACGTCACATCTCCTGCCCCAGTGACCAGCAGTACTGCCACACCTCTGGATCTATTCTTGTCTACCACCCCGATCCAGGGTGTTTGCGAGACTATTTTTATATTATTTTATTTTTTATATTTTTCTATTTCACTCAACTCGTGGTTCATGATCAATTGGCACGCAAAGTGCTAGAGAGGGGTGATAGGCAACCACGGCAAGAAAAGGAAAGAAAGGAATATAAAAAAGAGAGGAAAGAAGGATAGACAAGAATCCAGCAATGAGATCCTATCGTACTACATTATGCGATCGGAGTGCATTTTTAAAGCTGGAAAGACATTTTGATGTCTTAACATGCTGGGGAAGTTGCAGCCAAAGGCTGTAGGACAAAAACAGAGGAGAGTTGGTAAATGGGGCTGAATTAGCACGGGAAAGTGAGAGACTATTACGAGTGGACCGGGACAGAGAAAACCAATTGAATACGGAGAAATGAATGGGAATTTTACCCAGGCGAATTCTGTGGGTCAAAACGAAAAGCTGCTGTTTGCGATTATCTTGCAGTGGCTGAGTATTGCTGATACAATAGAGCTCAAGACTAGGAAATAAACGCTGCTTGTTGAACAATATTTTAAGAAGAGATTTATGTTGGATTTCAAGTTTGTTCACAAGATGGTGACTTAGACTACACCAAGACTGACATGCATACTGGAAAATAGGTAATAGATACGAGTGATAAAACATAGAACGGCATGTATTTGGCAAATGAGAACGATGAGGATATAGTATGCCGAGAACACTACTAGTTTTCTTGCAAATATAGTCTACATGAGGAGCCCATGTTAGAAAGTCGTCAATAAATGTACCACGGTGCTTATGTTCATGGACAATTTCTATGGTCGATGAGCTGCCAGGACATGATAAAGACACATTACAGAACTGATCACTAGCACCGCTACAGAAGAACATCACTTTGGTCTTACTCGTGTTCGGTCTCAGCTTCCAAGTCGACATCCAAGAAATGGTGGAGTTTATCTTTTTCTGGAGGTCATTGACTAGCAATTGCTTGCAACTACTTGAAGCGGAAACTGTGGTGTCATCGGCGAACAGTGAAACATTAGGGACAGACAGCGGTAGATCAGTGACGTAGACTAAAAAGAATAGTGGCCCCAGGATTGACCCCTGTGGCACACCAGAATTAATTGCCTGGGGAGACGAGAGGGTGTTGCCGACGCGTACAGCCTGTAACCTGTCAGTTAGGTAGCTTTCAAAGAAACAAAGCAGGTTGCCACCAATGCTATAGGCACCCAACTTGGCAATCAGGCCTCTATGCCAAACAGTGTCAAAAGCTTTCGCCAGGTCAAAGAAGCACATACCAGTATGTTCTTTCAAATGTCGGGACTGCATGATGTTTTGGATTAGGTGGACTAGGTGCAGAGCTGTGGAGTCCCCTCGCCGGAAACCAGACTGCATGGTATGCAAGTACGGGGACAAGGGTCAATATAGCCGATCGTACACAATGCGCTCAAACAGCTTTGAAATACAGCACAGTAGGGAGATGGGTCTGTAGTTCGTTGCATCCGACCGGCAGCCTTTGCGCTTATAAATTGGGACCACTTATGCGTATTTCCATGCGGCAGGAAAGATTCTAGACGACAGAGAGCAGCGATAACGGATATGCTAGGCTGTCTTGGAGGTGTTTCAGGATTTCGTTTGGTATACCATCGTAACCAGGAGACTTCTTATTGGGGAGACTGCGTATGTATCTGGTTACAGTACGGGATGAAATCGCCAGCGATGTAAACGTTGACTCTACAGGTATTTCGTGGATAGGAGGAACTAACCATTCAGGTCTATCCTTAACGCAGAAGCTGGTAAACTGCTCATTCAGAGCAGCCGCAATATCAAGAGGCGCAGTGGCGGAACTTTGGTCAGACCGTGTGATTGCTGTTGGACTAGAGCCCAATGACGATGCTGATTTACGAAGAGTTCTTATAAATGAGTGAAGTGATGGACGCTGGCTGTCGGTGAGAGAAGTAGTAATGGACTGGATGTATTCTTTATGGGCTACACGTGATAACGCTTTTGCTATATTCCGCTGACGTTTGTACTGCGTTGCATTGGACGGGGTACGGTAATTTTTATAGATGCTGTAGAGGTCATGCTTTATCTTAATGCCTGCCCTGAGCACTGGTATCATCCATGGTGGATCCTGGCGTGAAGGGCGGCTTCGATTTCTGGTGGTTGACTGGTGATCGCGGTGAGAAGAGCAGAGTGAGAGAGACAATTTGAGGACAGACGAGAAGTTAGAAACGGCTGTATCAATATCAAGGCCGCATAAAAGGTCACTCCAGTGAGTTGCGGCAATTTCAGCATTGACGCCTTCCCATTGCGATTGAGTGAGCAAGTGATGGCTGAAACGAGGCGGTGCAGTGTCAGATGTGGACTCTCGAGACTATGCTATGTCTTTAGCTATGGAGAGCCTGCCGAGGACTATTAAGTGATCGGAGGCACCCAGGGGGCTCAGGGATTCAATGGATGTGAACCTCTCGGGAATGTTTGTGGCGACCAGGTCCAGGCAGCCACGGGGCCCATTGGATGTAAGATGGGTGGGCAACGTAACAAGTTGAGACAGTGCTATGGAGCAAAAAAGGTTACACAAGGCAGAGCCTGTAGCAGATGTTGAGTCGGAGGCACACCGCTCTGGCAATGGGCATGAAAATCACCAGTTACAATGGTAGATGATGGAGCAGGTAGCTTAATGAGAGCAGTCCGCAGAGTGTCTACAAAATATTGTAGGTCAGCAGCGTGCTGGTTAGGGGGTCTATACAAGCAGGCAAACGACAGTGGTTGGGATGAACCTATGGGGGTAGCTTCAACAGCAATTGCTTCAAAGTTCTGTTGGCGAAATAAGTGAATCTCTCTCACTTTGCTGAAGGCGGTAGTGAGCACCAGGATGGCAACACCCCCATAGCCTCTGAATGGGTCAGGGTTAGAGGGAGTTTGCGGTCGGTCACGGCGGAATACTGCATAGTTCGGCAAGTGTAAGGTATGGTTGGTGGTGAGCCAAGTTTCGGTGATGCAGATAATGTCAGGCTTCTTGGAATTACAAAGGATGGAGAGTTCCCCGAGTTTGTTGTTTAGTGAGCGTGCATTTATCACCGCAACAGACACGTGGGAAGAAGATTGAGTAGAATGGTTAGAGGAACTGGAGATAGAATAGAATGGCTGTGCAAAAACATTAAGTGTAGAGTCCAGGCTCGATGAAACGTTTGAAGTAGTTGGAGGGTGTGGGTTGAAGGGGAGAGCGTTGGGATTTAGGATGCATGTACTGCTCATTTTCCTACACTGTCAGAGGAGAAGCGCCATTCGCGAACACGTACGGAGGCAGGTCAGAAATCATCACGTTGGACCGTGGTGAAGTGCTCTTCAGGAATCACAACATGGGCATAAGCCAGTCCAAAATAGCGTGTTTCAGCCACGGAGCATTTGATGATGTGAACATCTTTGTTTACGCACCACTTAGCTATTGCCTCAGCATGGCAGCCGCTGTCTATGTTGCTGACGTGGAGCGCTGTGCACCTTACACGGGAACCACCGCGTAGGAGACCCTGTGTTGACTTCGTTGTCTTGCGGAAGTATGATGTGACTGAACTGTGCGTGTACGGTGTGGGTGTTTGGTCAGCTGGACGTTGGAATGATGGCGGTGGAGTACTACGGTGTGGCAGGCTCATCAGTTGGGCGCTGTAGAGCGGACGAGTGTTTGTGAGCCTCTGTTCAAACTGTACGGGTGCGTTGGGATTCAAATGCTGCTGCTGTGAACGTGGGGCTGGTGCTACGGTGGAATTCAAATGCTGTGGACCGGATGGGGAACTACTCGTACATGTAGGTTCATGGTGATCGAAAGGCATACCGATAGGTTGGGTGGGCGGGATAGGTGCGTGGGTTTGTGATTTTAAACTAACGTCTGCTAGCTGGCAACGGAGAGATTCAACTTCCGCTTTCAGGTCTACAATGGCGGACATCTGGCGAACTAGTTCCTGCACTGTCTTGGCCAACTCATCAATGCCAGCACTTGCTTCACTATTACTACTAGTATGTACATATTTTGTGGACAGATGCGTTAGCCCCATGGGTGATCTCACCTATGGGGTACATGCGAGCAGTTATTAGTATTATTACAAAAAATGTATTATCTACGCATGCATCTACGCAAGAGTCACCACCAGCCAATTAGGACATGTGTCAAAGTATTGAACGTTTTCGTTTCCTTCTTGTCAAAATACTACAGGGAATGATGGAAATAAGCTAAAAGACTACAACTATAAGGAAAAGAAGTTCAGAAATATATCACTCCAATTATGTGTGGAAGTGACACGAAAAAATAGATGTGAAGAATCAAGAAAACAGCATGCAAATCCAATAAGTGACAAAAACGTAGTGACAAGAAAAAGAGAGAAATATCAAGAGATCTATTTCGCACCTTCACGACGAACAGTGCCAAACAACTGCAAAGACAACACATTCTCCTTCTGAACACAATGCTCAGGGTCTAACTTACGTATGTACAAAGCTTCCAACACGGCAAGATGTAACAAAGACCTACCACGCGACAAAACAGAGAATACATCATCGGAATACCACTCACGACAACTAGCACTGCCCGACAGGTGACACTTGATCGCCGAGGTACCGTTTCCCTGACCCGACGATTTGGCTGTTGTCATCTCCGATATTGCTGCTTGCGAATCTCTCCCATTACGCCCTACGTTCCTGCCACTCCGATTGCCTCGGTCGAGATCAGTGTGCTGCTCCACGTCCAGTCTGTCCTGCTTCCGTGGTCTACCTCGTTTCTTCACATTAACCGTTGTTGTCACTTCCAGTATTGGTTCTTTTGATTCGTCATCAATTCGTCTCCTCACTTGACTTCTGGTGACTCGTCCGGGGCTCGATTGTCCAGAGGTCAGTTTCGGTGGTTTCTGTATCGGTCTCTTCCTCTTGTTGACTGTTGTTTGGGTTGGCTCCAGCCCTCCGCCCGACGAATAGGAGGAGGCGTCGGCAAGCGTATCCACAGCGGACTTGGACAAGTCCACCTCAGACACTGACTGCACTGGACACTTCGGTGGACGAGCACGCCGAGGTCGAGAACCACGTGCAGGTACAGGGTCAAGATTCAACGGTACATGTTGACGAATCCGTGCGCCCAGGTGCTGAAAGGTTCTACCTACGTACCGATTTTCACAATTTCGGCACTGAAAGAAATAGATTAAATTACTTTTGCTTAGGGTAGGTAGAACGTCCTTCTACACGCTGAACGCACGGGTCGTCCCAAAGATGACATACAATTTGACACACGGATAAGAGGAACAAACAATATTCCGCACCTCCTTCTCGACGCGCGAAGAACCGGCACCAACCCATGGCAAACGTAGTACCACAGGGCATCTCTCTGGTCCAAAAGTAATCGTCTTTTCCAAGGTCGGTTTCTGGTTGATGAGTTTCATTAAAAGTGTCTTTGGATAGCCATTCTTTGTCATTATGGTTAAGAGTCGTTCTAGTTCCTCGTCCAGCAGCAACGGTACCCTTTCTTTCCTGGATGTTAGTATTTCTCGTAACATGGATACGCACAACATGGACACGACCATTTATAGAAAGCCCACTTTCACAGGCTTGTATATCCCACGGTCAAGTTTTACTCCAACTAAGTCCAAAACACACCTCGTCAAGGCCCTTGTCTACCGTGCACATAGGATATGTTCCCCTCATCTGTGACTGACCTGCATTACCGATTCCGTGTTGGCGTAGCAGGCGGACCATGGCAGCACGGTTCATTTTGCTGGTGACCGAGATTTCATTTTTCTTGCCCAATTCACGAAGTTCGGCATTCGGCAAGGTGGGCATTAAATAGATCCTCAGACATACTATGTCCACTACTTCAGAATTACCATACGTGGAAACTAGTGGAAAACAACAGCTTAGTCATGCTGTGAAAGTCCGATTAATGCGGAGCAACGGAATTTGCATCCATGCAGTTTGGAACTACTACTGTTTCGCGAACGGCTGTGATTGGCTGATAGAACCAGAACACGGCTGTTTTGATTGGATTTCTGACAAGAACATGCACTTCGATCTTCCTGCCGCGCTTCAAAGCACGACTCTAAACCTTCTCGAGCACGAGCCGAGTCTATAGTCTATACATTTGGATATCAGTGACCACTCTGCAATACTTGCCAGGCTGCCAAGTTCAGCAAGTCACCACTTGAAGGGACAGCATCTGCACAAGACTCGCTGTTTGCACAAAGTGGATTGGAATATGTTTGCAAGTGACCTGGAGAAGACGCTAACTACCTGTGACTCTGTCTGTGTGGATGTGCTTGCGTCGTCACTCACTGCGGGAATCCAGACCACTCTAGACAAACATGCTCCACTTCGGAAACGGCGCCGCAAATCTCGACGTCCTTGCCCCTGGATTACAGATAAGTTAGTGGCAAGTGTTAGTGAACGGAACCGGGCGCATCGTCTCTGGCTCCGAGACAAAACCGATCAGAACCTTCAAGAAGCACACCGATCAGCTCGCTCCAAAGCACGGAAGTTGGACAGGAGTCTGCGCAACTTGTACTTCACTAAGAGATGTGATACATCAGATCAACTGCAACTTTGGGCCGTCATGAACGACAGAAGACACGGAAAGAACCTGAAGCGCCGCTTGAGTCCCTCAGTAAATTGTTTGGAGACATTGTGCATGCCCCTTAAGTAGTATAAGTAGTAGTAGTATTAATTATTAGACTAGGGGAGTCTCAACAGGCATGGCCTTGTTACAGGGAACCCTAGGTGAATCTTTGTGTGGTGAGCAAAGGTACCAGCATATTGTGCCTGACAACAGTTTGGAGGAAGATTGTTCCACCGACCTGCCGCCAGAAAAGAAACTGAGCGCATTCCATATCCAATATGTACAGTAGGTAATACTAAGGCAGCTGTATCCTGGCCACGAGTACGAGCATTTGTGTGCGGGCCAACTGAACGCAGGAGAAACAGTGACTGAAGGAGGGGGCTAACAATTGATGACAAGCAGCGATAGACCAAAACGTATAGTTTCAATTTCACTCTTTGCTCAAACGAATACAGATGACACCGTTGTAAAACTAATGCAGTTGGGGTCATTTTATCTAAACCAAATGCCTTCTTTATCGCGATATGGCTGACCGTTACAAGCCTGTTATATAGGGTAGTTTTCAAACAGTGCACATACGCATTACTTGCATATTCTAGAGTAGACTGTATAATTGACAAGTAGAAAGTTCTCCGAGCTGTAGCTGATAAATTGCGACGGCCATGAGCCACACAGGTTAGTTTAGCGAAGACCGCTGAACACACCTTTTTTACTTGTGGGCGGAACGTTAGATGCTCATCGATTAGTATACCGAGGTATTTCACAGTAGAGACAGGGGAAATGACAATACCTTAATAGGTCAGGTACAGGGCTGGGCTCAGTGCAGACAGGGCCGGACGCCTTATCAACATGAACTGTGTTTCAGTGGAGTTGAGCAGAAGGCCTTTCTCATCAAGGTATTGCTCTAGCAACCGGATACTATCCTGCAAGCGTAGCATAATTGTAGCCACATCAGAGCCGAATACGTAGAACGCAATATCATCAGCGTACAGCTGCACGACACTCTGGTGAAATATATCGGGTACCCGGCGAATGTAGACGCAAAGACTACTCTGCATTGGTCACCGTTGTCAAGTGCTCTGTTCCATCTGTCTATGCAAAGTGTCAGGGCATCCTCACAGCTGTCGTGTGTGAGCGGTACGCAAATTGTTCAGCTGGTATGGCTGACAGGTCTGGATTCTGGGTGAAATACGAAGTGACTTGCTTGTGGACAACCTTCTCTAGGATCTTGGCAGCGATAGGCAACTGTGAGATTGGCCTGTAGTTGGTGGCTGAGGTCTTATCACCAGATTTGTAAACAGGGCAGACATGGGCATGTTTGTAGGCAGCAGGAAAGATGCCAGAGCGAAGGGACTGGTTGACGATAACAGTTAGCGGATACTTGTTTGTTTGTTTGTATACTTTATTTAGAGTGAGAAGTCCAAAACAGGCCCTAGCCTTATAACAATGGTCCCACTAGTGCGGGGATGCTGTATATCTGTGTACAAGGATCAGTGAGTGTAACAGCAACTAGTAGGGAAAGAAAAATAAAGACGAAAAACAACTCAAAACAGGAGTTGCGACTTGCATAGGGAGAAAATAACGTAAAGAGCAGTGCATACAGCATTTGTAAAAAGGCTTAATTATCTGGTAAGAGCCATTGACTTAAAGCGATTGCGTTTTCTTTCTTGCCTGACCGCAGCGGGGAGCCGGTTCCATAAGATGGTCCCAGCATAGGTAACACGTTTGGCAAGATATGCAGTTGGGCTGGCTGGGACAATCAGTAAATTGCTGTGCCCACCACCAGTTTGAGTGGAATTACTGCGGCTGAAAAAGTTAGCGAACAACATGCTGATGTTAGAGGAGTCATGGAGACAACGCCAGATAAAAACCAGAAGGTGCATATTGGCGTATGTGGTCAATGTTTGGATGTTCATGCGTGTAAGAATATTGCTCGTGGGCGTCCCGGGAGGTACCCGACAGACTTTGCGTACAGCACGCTTGAAGAGCCCATTAAGCCGTCTACTTTGATACGCCGTGAGAAATGGTAAGTAAGCAGAAGCGGCATACATAAAGTGTGATAAAATGAAAGAACGAAAATAGGCTATGCGACATTGAAAAGGCAGGAACGTAGCGTATCGCCTGAGCACGCCAACTTTCGACGCGACGCCCCATGCGACGTGGTCGACCATGGTGTTCCAGCTCATGTCCGCATAAAAGTGGAGACCTAAATATTTCGCGAACAGTTGGCAGAGGCAGTCCATTACATTGCACTTGCAAGTCAAATGTTTGAGATCGTACTGGCGATATCGACATGATCTGTGTCTTCGTTTCATTCAAGATGAGACCGAGGTTCCTAAGCCAATCGGCGAGGTGCTGGACAGCACTTGAGAGATTTTGGGACACCTCATCCGTGCTCATGCTGCTGGATCTAATTGAGATATCGTCCGCAAACTGCAGGGTCGCAACGTTGTAAGGGAACAGCTCTTTCGCAATGTCACGGACGTAGAGAACAAACAATAGGGGCCCGAGAACTGACCCCTGTGGTACTCCGGAGAAGCTAGCGTATGGTGAGCTCTGTACCTGACCGACTTTGACATACTGTGTCCGATCTGAGAGGTAGTCTGCAAGCCATTGCAGCACCGTTCCACCAATTCCGACCTCGAATAGGTCCTGAATAAGGGTTTGGTACTTCACCTTATCAAATGCTTTTGACATATCTACGAAAGCAATCCCCGTGAAGTACTTTTTTGTCTGGGCTTGGCATATGCCCTCAACGGCTAATACAAGGGCATCACATGTGGAATGATGTGAACGATAGCTGAACTGAGTTGTTAGACCATGTCTGCACAAACGGGTCTGTGATTCTTTGCTATGCTGGGATCACCACCTTTAAACAGAGGTGAAATGCTGGCCACCTTCATAGGAGCTGGGAAATGTCCCTCCCTCATGGATTTGGTGAACAGTAAGGCCAATGACGGCGCAAGAACATCTGCATGAGCTCGAAGAAGGGCTGCAGGAATGCCGTCACTGCCAGTTGCCTTCGTCGGATTCTGTTGCTCTAAAAGCTTCCGGACTTTTGCAATCGATACAGGAACAAAGTCCTCAAAACTAGTTGCCGTTCGTGGCCCTTGGGGTAGGTGAAGATGAACTCGGCGGCTGGGATCTTCCACGATCTTGGCGAAAGCACTTCGAATCGCCTCAGCTGAGCACTGAAGCGGTGCCGATTTTCTTTGTTTCCCCGTCAACTGGTTGATAAACTGTGGGTGAGATATCAGTCATTCCCAACAACCTGGAGAAATTCATCTCTATCACATGGAGACAGTTCCGGTTCATCGACAGCTGCCAGTTTCTCAATGCGTCACTCGATAGACTTGTGAAAACGACACCAGATGAGTCATTCACTCACACCAAGACGTTGTCAAACCATCAGCTGTTGATGAGGAAAGGGGTATACCCCTATGAATACATGAACAGTTTCTCCAGGTTCGATGAGACTCAGCTACCAGCACAGAGTAAGTTCTATTCTTCACTGTCTGATGAGGGGGTGAGTGACGATGACTACAAACATGTTGAGACAATGTGGATGAAATTCGACTGTCAGACTCTTGGTGATTATCACGACTTGTATCTCAAGACTGACGTGTTTCTCTTGGCTGACATCTTTGAGAATTTCAGAGTAGAAGCTGTCAGAACGTATCAGCTGGATCCAGCAAATTACTACACTCTGCCTGGATTTGCCTGGGATGCTCTGTTAATGTACTCAGGTGTGTCCTTGGAATTACTAACAGACTATGACCAGCACTTTTTTGTAGAATCAGGAATGAGAGGTGGTGTGCCGATGGTCTCACAACGATATGCTGCTGCTAATAATCACTATCAGGAGAAATTTGATGTTGATCAGCCATCGTCATTTATCAAGTATCTCGATGCCAACAATCTCTATGGTTGGGCAATGTCACAGCATCTCCCAGTGTCTGATTTTCAGTGGGAGAAACCATCAGAGAAACTCCTGTACAAGATCCTGAATACTCAAGATGATTCCTCATCGGGCTATATCGTCGAGTGTGATCTGGAATATCCATACGAACTTCATGAGGAGCACAACGATTATCCAGTTGCTCCGGAACGTCTTTCCGTCAATGAGGACATGCTATCTCCATATCAGCAGGAGCTTGTTGATAGACTCAATTCTTCCGGAGTAGATGCTCTCAAACTTGTACCAAACTTGAGGGACAAGACAAAGTACGTTCTCCATTACCGAAACTTGAAACTCTACACTCAGCTCGGACTACTTTGTGTCAAAATTCATCGTGCTCTGAAATTTACTCAGAAACCGTGGATGAGAAACTACATCGAGAAGAATATAGACCTCCGGAAGAAGGCAAAGGATGATTTCTCCAAAGACTTCTATAAACTGATGAACAATGCGGTGTTTGGGTAAACTATGGAGAACGTTCGGAGGAGAGTCAAAATAAAATTGCTGAGAAGTCGTGAGGAGAAAAAAATCAAACAGCTTGTTGCCAAACCAACGTACAACCGCCATGTGATCTTCAACGATGACCTGGTCGGGGTACAAAGCAACAGGACAAAGGTCGTCCTCAACAAGCCCATATATGTTGGGATGTCGATTTTGGATCTCTCAAAGACACTCATGTATGACTTTTACTACAATCACCTGAAAGAGTTGTATGGCTCTGATGTGAAACTCTTGTACACCGATACAGACAGCTTGGTTCTTCATTTCTTTACTGATGATCTGTTTGATGACATGAGTGAGTTTCTTGAAAAGTATGATACAAGCAATTATGATCAATCCCATCCGTTATATTCCGAGAAAAACAAGAAAGTTGTTGGTCTGTTCAAAGATGAACTCGGTGGAAAACTGATCACTGAGTTTGCAGGACTTCGCTCCAAGATGTACAGTTACTCTGGTGAGGAAAATGGAAAAAGAGCAAAGGGGGTGAAAACAGCAGTGCTCAAGAAAACTATCACACATGATGATTTCCGAAATTGTCTCTTGGATCAATCCGTGTTCCATCGAGAAATGACAACACTCCGGAGTCATATACACGTCATTTTCGGAGAAACAGTCAATAAGATAGCCTTATCACCATTGGACACAAAACGATACATCACAGAAGATGGATGTAGTACGTTAGCGTTCGGACACCATGAAATACCAAGATATCTGGCTGAGGAGGGGTTTGATAGCAGCATTTCATTCATGAGTTATGCTCCGGATATGACGAAGTAGTTTGTCCAGTGATCATGAGAAAAAGAGAAAAAAAGATATATTTTTTTTATTTTACTTTTCTTACACATTCGATTCTCTATAGTTCTTCCATATGACATCAAGTCTTTGTTGTGATTTTTTACACTTTGGAATGAATGGTTTGATCTTGATCACATCATCTTCATCAGCAATGAGTTTCGAAAGTAGGAATGGGTAACTCACTTTGACTTTTTTCTCTTTGTTTGCTACTTCCTTGATCCTCTGAATTTCATTAACAAGATTGTTGAATGGGGTTTTGCTAAGATATTTTTGTAAACCAACCTTGTTCAGGGTTATCTCCAATCTTGTTTCGATTCCTGTTCTGGTATTGGATTTTTCTATTTCTTCGAAGTAAATTGCGGTATCATACAGATCATTTTTCTTCATCTCATACACCTCAAGATCCTCTGGAGTTACTTCATTTTCCAAAATCATCAATTCTATATCTGTAGGAAACCATACCTGGTTTCTATAGTCAATGTAGTCCGCTATCATCTTATCTTTCCTGGTGGAGTGTTCATCATCTATCCATGTATCCATGACTTCTTCTTCTTCTTCTTCTTTGTTTATAGAGCAGTCGTCATCAAACCACACATTCATGATTTCACTTGTAAAAAAATACATTTTACTTTTTTGTTTTTGTGAATTGTTTGACTATTTTTACAAATCGTTTGCTGAGAATTTCACTTCTTCTTTCTGGAAATGCTTTATAACGACAACAACAAGTTTGAGACTCAGAGTGTCATCAGTCTTGTCTTTGTAAACCCACTTCAGGTGAACGATACCATTGATACTGTCACCTTGCTTGATCTTGTTGGTTTTTGATGGTTTGTTGCCCTCATCAAAGATAGCACAATCAGGAGAAATTTGGAGAAACAGGATTGGGTGGTCACACTTTGCTGTGTTAATCCTGCTTCTAACCGTATTTCCTTCGGATTCGATCTTCTTCTCGATACAACGGATGGATTTACAAATGTCCCTGTCAGAAGAAAATTTCAGAGAGTCCTCTTGTCCTTTCTTCACAACATTCATGATATTTGTCTCATCAGTGAATTTTATGTATGGTTCCTTACCATTGATTGTCAGTGATCCACATTTATTCCCATCCTTGATTGTAATTCGACAATCAATGGAGTCAGTGAGAACATCAGCTGTGGTAAACGGGGTTGGCTTCTTGCTTGTCATCTTGGAAAGTTTGTGTAGAATCGTTTTTTATACCTATGGCAACCGTTCCTCTAATATAGAATAATTAGGATCATCATCCAAAGCTGGACCACCCGAATTTGGCTCAGAAACCGGCCCCACATCAGTCCTCGAAGTGAGCCAAGATGGGGTAAGTGAAAAAGCTCAAGTTGGCTCACTTCCGATTTTCTCGGAGACAGCAAGTTGACTCACTTTTCTGGGGCTGGGTTGAGCCAACATGGGATCAGTGGTTGGAGTGGTAAAATTAGTACTTGGAGGTGTAAAATTAGTACTTGGAGTGTTTATCCTTTAGTACAGTAGTATAGGATGAGGGGGAGACTTTGGAGAGCGGCCCTTCGGGCCGATCGAGAAAGTCGATTTTGGCTCACCTGGAAGGTGAGCCAGAACCCCCTCGTCCTATACTACTATCAAGAATGTGTTTGGCACGTTCAACAATGTCATGCTGTTCATCTAATGACATCTTGATGACAAGCAGTGATAAGCGGGTTTGCCGTAGGTGCAATGTAAAAGTCATGTGAGGCTGAGTTCAGCCGACTAAGTTTAGCCACTACTGTCTGTGTAGCAGCCTGCCATGTTCTCTGATTGGCGTCATATCGCGTCTTTCCCATGTATAGTAAGGAAATATTCCTGTGACATGTCACGTTATCGATAAGCTTGTGTGTTTGAGCTAATGACATGTCCAACATACATGCACAGTAGTATTTATTTATTTGTTTTTTAAGCCTCTTATACGGGCAATCACAGAACATGATTTCACTGGCCTGACCGCGGCAACAACTGCAAAGCAAAACAAAACAAAAATGTAAAGAAAAAGAAAATGAAACTTTACAATCTGCACACAATGACAACTTCATTTTTAAGATCGTCTCTGTCGATCAGTCGGTATCCGTTACCCGTGTTAGCTAGTTGCCAACAAGGCGGGCTTCGGCAACAGGAACATCTGGAGAGGCGTCATCCACCCCCTCTGCAAGGGAAATGGCGAGCGAGCCCCCCGCAGACACATGATGTTAGCACGCAGCAAAGCAAAGGCCAGCCGGCTCCGGATAAGCGAGATATGGGTATGATACCCAACTGATCCACGCTCCTCCATAAGGACAGCCAGCCGCCGATAGAATGCAGGAGCAGCGCGGCCCATACCACCAGTTGTTGCCAGGACAAGTGGAGTGAAACTCCACATCTCCACCACATGTAATAAGGCAACACTGCCTGTTTGTAACTCGACGTTAAATAAACCAATCCAATCCAATCCAAAATCCACCTCTCGTACTCGTTCAGCATAATGGCGTCGCTTCTCAGCTTCGTGCTTGTTGAAGGCAGATTGGATGTGGGCCAAACCGTTCGAAGCTGCGTATGGGTTGAATGAAAATACATGTTCTTTTTTTTCAAACTTTGGAGCAGGGTGCAGGTTTTTGCGCTCTGAGGCTCCCACAGTTTCTCGCCAGGAAACCGGCATCAGGCCGGCCTGACATTAGGTATACATTAGGTATAGTAGTAGTAGTAGGAAACTAGGTAGACATCGGATAGCTTTGGCCTACCTCCGCCATGCCTCCAGCAAAAGCTGCCGTTCGCGGGCTGACGGATTCGGAGGTAAAATTGTTGTGCTCCCTCCCCGGGATCGAGTCTTCGATTTTAGACGTAGTAAAGACGCTGGCAACATTTGTGACGGAGTCCGCAGACCGCGAGACACGACTAAAGAATAGGATCGATGATTTATCGAGGCAAATTGCAGGCCTGAACGAGGAGGTTGTCGCCCTCAGGGAGTCCGCCATTGTCGCAGCAAGTGCTTCTCCCCTGACTCCTCCAGCAGTTGCCCACAACCAGCACAGCCAGCGTACGATGGAGAGTACAGCGGGAAGGACCAGCAAGCGTACCCGTACTCGCGCAGGCCAGGCTGCCACGTGTACCACTGATGCAGACGAACACCGTAGCACTTCCCGTAGCGTGGGTGACCCTGCCAGTGACCATGAAACGTCAACCGAGGATGAGGACAAGTCCCAGGCAATTGAGCGGCCCACTGTCAAGCCCAAGCCACTGAAGTTAGAGCCAATCACGGATGACACGTGGAAACTGGTATCAAACGAACCTCACAGAGTGAAGAAAGCCGTAATCTATGTGGGCAATTTGAACTCACATAGCAGTGAAGAAAGTGTCAAGGAATTCACTGAGCAACGCTCTGCAGCAGTAAACAAACCGGTGAAGGTTCACCAGTGCAGCATACACACCACAGAAGATGGGAAAGTGTCTGCCCTCTTGATGATCGATGCGACTGACCTTGAAATCGCCACTGCTCCAAACTTTTGGCCTCGCCCACTGTACGCGCGGGTTTGGCGCCACCGTGAACGTCCGAAGGGGGACACCTTGTCCGGCTCACACAGTGACACTCTCAGTGATGCTCTAAAGGGGGACACATTGTCCGGCTCACACAGTGACGCTCTCTCCGAGTCCTCCGACACTCAAGCTCAAAGCTCCAATTAGATCCTTTCGGATCCTGCTGACAAACACATTTGGACTACTGAGTAAACTTGGTGACTTTCACCATGCTGTACACGTTCACCAACCTGACATTGCCATTGTCACAGAGAGCAAGCTAACCCCTGAGAAGGCTACTGATTCCGAACTGTCCTTGCCTGGGTACTACTCCCCACTGCGGAAGGATCGAACAGCTCATGGAGGAGGAGTTGCGGTTTGGGTTAAAGCCAGTCTGGCCCTCCGAGAACTCGATGACATCCAGGTCGGTAATGAGGAGCTAATATGGCTGAGTGTCAGAACTGTGGATAAGAAGTCAGTGGCTGTGTGTGCTGCATATCGCTCTGGCTCCTGCCACGACAATGACATCAGTACCCTTGAAGCCATCAGTGCTGGCATTGACCTGGCCCGTAAATCTTGTCAATATGTGGTATTGGCTGGAGATTTTAACGTACACAACGTGGATTGGCTCGGCAGCACCAAGACAACTCATGCAGGTGTGTACACTGAAGACATGTGTGCTTTTCACTGCTTGGAGCAGCACGTGCATGAGCCCACCAGGGGCCTTAACCCACTCGACTTAATAATGACTGACCTACCGGTAGATGCGACCGTCAATACCTTAGCACCTCTGGGAAACTCTGACCATGCCTGTGTCCTAGCTGACTTTCATGTAAGCACAGC
Organism: Sycon ciliatum; assembly: GCF_964019385.1. Taxonomy (NCBI): domain Eukaryota; kingdom Metazoa; phylum Porifera; class Calcarea; order Leucosolenida; family Sycettidae; genus Sycon; species Sycon ciliatum. Next base: position 26,299,792 of record NC_088651.1, on the reverse strand, counting down.
AGAGGAACCACCAGTGACCAGAACTGTCTGGCGTTACCAACGCGCAGACTGGGACAGACTCCGCCACTTCTTTAGAACAACAGATTGGCAGTCCACTGTCAGTGATGATCCTGATGCAATGTGTATGCACTTGACCCAGAATATTCTGGAAGGAATGCGCCGATACATACCGTCTAAGCAGTTGTGCATGAAACCATCTAACCCCTCTTGGTGGACACCGGAATGCACTGAGGCTGTAGCACAGAAACAAAGAGTATGGAGGAGACTCTGCGCCGACCGGTCAAGTGCCCAGCTGCAAGCCCGTTACAATGTCGCCAAGCACTCTGCTAACCATTGCCTGGCAACTGCCAAGCAGGCATTCACAGCAAGCCTGGCGCAGAAGTTAGCCTCTGGGTGTATGGCGTCTGGTGAATGGTGGCGAACCTTCAAGAAGGCCTCTGGCCACGGAAACAGCCCATCCATACCTACTCTCCGCAGCACCGATGGTACGGAGCACGACACCAACCGCAGCAAAGCAGAGTGCATGGCCGAACACTTCGCCAACAAATGCAGTCTAGGGGCAGACGACCTATCCGCTCCATTTCCTTACGTCCGACCACGTACTGACCGCAACCTCTGCACCGTCCGGTTTCGCGAAACCAAAGTCGAGCGAACTCTCCGCCAGCTCAACCCCACCAAGGCCACTGGTCCAGATGAGATACCTGCCCGCGTCTTGAAAGCTTGCTCTGCAGAATTGGCACGGCCGCTTTCAAAACTATTTACATGCTGTCTTCGCTCCGGTGTCCAGCCACAACAGTGGAAGGTTGCAAACATAGTTCCAGTCCACAAGCGCAAGTCTAAATCGTCGCCATCAAACTATCGACCAGTGTCGTTACTGAGCATCCTCTCCAAGGTCATGGAGACCATAGTCAACAGAGCAATGAGCAACTTCATGGAGACGAATCACGTCCTGTCAGAACGGCAATTTGGATTCCGTCGCGGCCACAGTGCAGCAGACCTGCTGACTGCTCTCCACCACCAGTGGGTGCACACCGCCGGAGATAAAGGAGCTTCTCGAGTGCTGGCCATCGACATTGCTGGAGCATTTGACCGGGTGTCTCACACTGGTGTGTTGCACAAGGCTAGAGTGTATGGCATCTCGGGAGACCTGCATCGGTGGCTCCAAGACTACCTCTGCAACCGCACACTTCAAGTCCTCATCTCCGGCCAGACATCAGCCAGACGCCCAGTTAAGGCTGGGGTGCCACAGGGCAGTATCCTGGGGCCCACCTTATTCTTGGTCTACGTCAACGACCTTGAAGACCACCTCCCAATCGGCTCCAACCTTGCCTCATTCGCCGATGACACAACCCTATACGCCGAAATGGCAACGCTCGCTGCTGTTCCTGACAACGCTAGAGTACTCCAGGCTGCTGTCGACCTAGTATCCAGTTGGGGCTCGGATTGGAAAGTGCAGTTCGAGCCAGCCAAATCTCAGGCCCTTACAATTTCCCACCATCGTCGGGACTGGCCAATACCCCCATTGTCTTCAATGGAACTCCTGTGGAGGAGCAGCCCTCCATCAAAGTACTCGGCGTCACGTTTGACCATCAGCTAAAATTCAGCCAGCATATCCGAACTGTTGTAGTCCGAGCAACGCAGAGACTTGGAGCCTTGCGCAAGGCATTTCACTTGCTGACTATTCCTGCCCGGCTTCGAGCCTACAAAGCCTTTGTCCGGCCGGTTATGGAGTACTGCCCAATCGTCTGGATGGGGGCAGCTCCTTCCCACTTGAATCGGCTGGACTGGGTGCAGGAGCGAGCCATCAAGGCAATACATCCGCAATGCTGGCTTCCTAGCCTCATAATTCGCCGCACCATCGCTGCCCTCTGCCTCCTGTATAAAGCACTTTGCGATAATTCTCCCGCTCTTCTCTCGAGAATGGCTCCACCCCCGACACACCAACCCAGGACCACACGCCTCACCCGCCAGGCTGTACGACTGTCCACCGCGCATCCCCATCAGTTACAGAATGTTCTTCCTGCCAATTCCCGGAACAATGTGAGCCGAGCCTTTCCCCACTCCGTCATCCCAATTTGGAACCAGCTGCCTACCTCTATCATTCCCCACCCATTTCACCCAAAGAACATCCAAAAGTTCAAGACAGCAGCTTATCACCATCTCCTCAGAACGAACTGGAACTGGGCCACTCATAGCATACGCGAGTAAGAGGGTACAGTGTCCTACCCTGCTTGGACATACATGTAATCTCTCCTCACGGACAGTCTCCTCTTGAATTTAAAAGTCTAACAGCGTTCACATCAATATTCAACTTATTCTTTTGCTCACTGAGCAATACAATCTTTCCATTTTCTTTCTTCTGTTTTCTTCTTCAATTTAATCCTCCCCACCCAATATCCCTTTGGTGCGTCCATGGAGCTATGAAGCCGAGGCCTCTGGTCGGCGGAGCTTAATGGGCCCCACCACCACACTCCATCATTCACCCCAGTGTCTGGAGATATGTGGATTTTGTAGAGAAAAAAAAAAATACCCTTACATCAAAAAAGCAGCGTTCAAACCGTCCGCCCCACACCCCGCCTGCCACAATGTCAAGCCGTGCCTGGTCAGTTGCAGTAGCACTGGCATGTGACCAATGCGTGCCACTCATAGCCCTGGTATACATTAGCCATCTAGTTACGGTTGCATGTACATGTACATGTACATGTACGTGTAGCTCATTTTCTAGCAGCGGCGGATCCAGCGATCTCTACGTATATTATATTACCTGAAGCCGAGTGAATATGGGCGAATATTCACTAGTCGACAAACCGAGGCAAAGCCGCGGTTTGTATAACTAGTGAATATTCGCCCATATTCACGAGGCTGAAGGTAATATTAGACTTATACCTCTCCATATTTACCCTCTCGTCCCTAAAACCCAACAAACGAGTCCTGTTGGTCATACATGCACATGTAGTGATGTACGCAGAACTAACGTAAGTCGTTGTTGCTTCACTGAGCCTTCAGACCGACTGGCGTGTTCTTGCCTGAATCGGAGGGCGGCGTGTCCAGAATCCTGTTCAATCAAATCGTGTACACGCACTGGTGCATGTGGCATTGGAGGTGACGACCTTGGAGAACACGCTCGTGCCAATCACAATGGGGAACACGCTCGTGCAGCTTTGTGGCGGGAGCCAATCATTAGAGAGGTTTATTTTCACGCGAAGATTTGACCAATCAGAGAGAGGTTTCATTTCACGCGAAGATTTGACCAATCACAGAGAGGTTTCGTTTCACGCGAAGATTTGACCAATCAGAGTGAGGTTTCGTTTCACGCGAAGATTTGACCAATCCGCGATCATCGCGCCAATTCGGGAGTCGGTTTATAACAGCGAGCCAAGCGGTTCTACCCTCATTTCTTTCTTTTTAGGCAGCGTGTCGGAGCTGTTGTGTGCTCTAGGAAAATTCTACCCTAACGTCCTTGAACAGGGCTGTTCTGAGTACAAACGAAATAGTTCCTGGCTTGCCGCTTGATCCGCAATCATCGGGCCATTGACATGTTGAGCGTCCAAAACCTTGTTTGCTCGCTGGAACGCTATGTCTGTGAAGATGCTCACTGGCAGCACCTGGTCACACGTAGCCACCCGTGCACGCCAACGGCTTAGGGTCCTAAACAGAGCCGCCCACCTACTCACCCTCGCCGGCCGGGCGACCGTATACAAGGCGTTCGTACGACCAGTCATGGAGTATGCGCCAACACTCAACCCATTGGCTCCACCTTTCCGTCCTGCACCGACAACCACGCACACAACTTCACACGCAAATGCTGATCTATTCCCGGGTAGATTGCTAAATCCCGAAGCGAAAACATTCCAGCCCCTGCCATTACCGGCTACCAGTCACCCATTTGTCTGCTTTAACGCTAGATTAGCCCCATCCCTCACACAAACAAGTCAACAAAGAGGCATCTTTGGATTGAGGAGTGCTGGTTTCGAAACAACTGGTTTGAGGCTCAAAGTAGAGCTGCTGTTAGCTCAAAGTAGAGCTGCGGTTAGCTCAAAGTAGAGCTGCTGTTAGCTCAAAGTAGAGCTGCTGTTAGCTCAAAGTAGAGCTGCTGTTAGCTCAAGGTAGAGCTGCTGTTAGCTCAAAGTAGAGCTGCTGTTAGCTCAAAGTAGAGCTGCGGTTAGCTCAAAGTAGAGCTGCTGTTAGCTCAAAGTAGAGCTGCTGTTAGCTCAAAGTAGAGCTGCGGTTAGCTCAAAGTAGAGCTGCTGTTAGCTCAAAGTAGAGCTGCTGTTAGCTCAAAGTAGAGCTGCTGTTAGCTCAACGTAGAGCTGCAATGCTAAATGGATGTAATATAGCGCAAGGCAGAGCCGCAGCAAATAGCTAGATAACACCAGTTGTGAGAGTGGACCCGATTAGTGGGTACGATAATTATGATGGTGTGAATAAGTTGGATAGGGAGGGATGGTGGGAAAAGAAACACTGCTGAAGCACGATCCGTTGTCTGGAAGAGCACAACAGGGCAAGCAAGATTTGTTTTTCTTTTCCGCAAAATGGGCTGGTGCCATTTGTGATTACGCAGCAAAACAAAGCGCATGACGTCAGTCTTGAATGCAGTACAAAGCAATGCAGTGCAGTGTGTGCGCTAGTTCGGATTGTTGCTAACAAGTACTAGCACAGCTAGTACACCATTAGCCCCATCCCTCACACAAACAAGTCAACAAAGAGGCATCTTTGGATTGAGGAGTGCTGGTTTCGAAACAACTGGTTTGAAGCTCAAAGTAGAGCTGCTGTTAGCTCAAAGTAGAGCTGCGGTTAGCTCAAAGTAGAGCTGCTGTTAGCTCAAAGTAGAGCTGCTGTTAGCTCAAAGTAGAGCTGCTGTTAGCTCAAGGTAGAGCTGCTGTTAGCTCAAAGTAGAGCTGCTGTTAGCTCAAAGTAGAGCTGCGGTTAGCTCAAAGTAGAGCTGCTGTTAGCTCAAAGTAGAGCTGCTGTTAGCTCAAAGTAGAGCTGCGGTTAGCTCAAAGTAGAGCTGCTGTTAGCTCAAAGTAGAGCTGCTGTTAGCTCAAAGTAGAGCTGCTGTTAGCTCAACGTAGAGCTGCAATGCTAAATGGATGTAATATAGCGCAAGGCAGAGCCGCAGCAAATAGCTAGATAACACCAGTTGTGAGAGTGGACCCATGAAACCAGCACTCCGTTAGCTAAGCACTATTGACGCACAGCAAGGGTCAATTTATGTCAGCACAGGCAAGCATTGCGCAGCTAGAGTTCAGTAGCTCATTACTCACCCGAGTTGGGGATCATGGCATCCATGGCACGGCAGCAAGCCGGGACGATAGCTGGCGTTTAGCGCTTGTTGTAGTCCGGATGTAGCATAGACACGCATCGCTCTTTCCACTGACCTGCCACTCGGAAGAAGGAGTCGGGGCACTAGCCATAGCAGCGGTGGTGGCTGCACCAATGTGGACCGAATGCCCGGAGTAGTTCGACTGGGATGGTACACCGGCCGCAGCGACAAGAGACCATACTGTTACTGTGAATGACTGCCTGGTCAGCTGCTGTCTGTTCGAGAGTACGAACAAGAGTTGCTCTGGTCCCTCGCGACGAGTGGCAAATGGGTAGCTAACAATGGCACGGACCGGGCAGTACGGCGGTACAGACGGGCCAATGTCACTAGTAACGCCTTTACCGAATGGGTCCGTCTTGGATGAAAGCAGGAAGAGTTGCATGCGTCCGTCACCAGGGGAGCTAGTACAGCCCCGTGTGATGCCATTAGTGAATTCAGCACACCGAAGAAATCCAAAGAAGCAGCATGGCGGCTTGGTAGAGCAGCTTGTCATGGCCATTCAGGATACTACTTTTCCGGCGTGCATCCGTCAGGTGTCGTTGGATTGGCATAGTTATAGGAAGGCGAGGGGTGAGTGCAGCCGTACCATGGCATCGCTGGATGCCCTTCAACACCCTCTCCAGAAGCCACGCATCTACTAAGGGGCCGGCAAACCCATTCTCAAGGTGGGCTTTATGCACCGCACTCGCATACACAGATACAGTTCAGGGCACGCTGATCATAGTTCACGCATGAATGTGTGTCCAGGAACGATGACTCGGGCAGCAAAAGTGAGCTTCCCCAGGAGGGACTCGAGTTGACGCTGGCCGATGCTGCGCTCGCTGATAGTAGCCATGAGTGGCGCACGGATCTCGGACAGCTTGTCCTCTGGTAGCCGCAGTCTAGGAAAATACCAAGGAAGGTCAATGATGATGATGGCCCTCGAGCTGGGATGGAGCAAAGAGGAGTGCCGAGATACGTGAATGCCCGGAGGGGGGTGGTGAGTTGCTGGTTGGCTGCAGCCAAACCAGTGGAGATATCGAGAAAGTCATCGAGGTAATGAAGCCGGTGATCTATAGCAAACTCGTGCTGCATGATCCAGTTGACTGCTGTTGCTACTGAGTCAAAGACGGCTGGGCTGGAGCGGAGGCCGAAAGGCAGAAAGCGCTCGTAGTAGTAGGAGCCTTCCCAGCGAAGTCCTGACGGCGGACTGGGATCTGCCGAAATGCACTGCGTACATCGAGCTTGGACAAATACACACGCTGTGGGCATGACATGATGATGTTGATCGCGTTGTCAATGCTCGCGTAGTGCAGAGAGAGCGGCTCGGCAGGAATGCTGTCGTTCGCGCCGGTGCCTTCCGGACTAGACAGATGGTGGATCATTCGCAGCTTGCCGTTCTTTTCGGGGATGGCACCAATACCAGAGCGGCGCATGAACTGAAATGAAGGTGACGGAAATGGGCCTGTGGTCTCGCTGCGGGCGCAGGAAGCAGCTAATTGCTCGGATATAAATGCCGAGTGAGTGAAAGCCAAGGGTAGATTATTAGAGAAAACCGAAATGTCGTGTTGGCCGGCAGATCCAAGAGTAAAGCCACGGCGCAGCCCATGGAGAACATACGCAACGCATTATTGATATGAGTGGTTACGTAACAGGCGGGCAAAGTGGTCAGCTACCAGTGTGGTGTCTGCAGAGTGTATAGGAAAGAAGCTACGTACCGAGTCAAGCTATTCAGTAGCCATTCTGCTAGGAGCGGCGGGGTGGCCGATTGGCTCCGCGCTGCTGCTGGTTGCACATGATGCATGGGTGGTCCTTGCCACACTGGCTGCAGGTGTGGGAGAAGCGGCACGACGACGAAGAACAGCGACCTCCATTGAAGTTGCGGCAGATTTCTTGGCTGTCGCTGGTATGGTTGCGACCACTGGAGGTAAATGCTGCTGGCTTGGGGACGAAAAGGACACAAACCGCCCCTGGATGGGCCGTCTTACATTGAGCGCATTTTGGGTGTGCATGGCCTGTGACAGCTATCTGCCATAGGTTCACGTCGATGGTGTCCAACCTCTTCGTGCCTGGTTACTGGGCCACGAGCAGCCGCAGCTGGCGGTCGTACTCTAGCCACGCGCTTGGGAAGAACTGGCGGTTAGCAGTCAGGATCAACTGCTGGTACGCAATCAGTTCAGCAGTTCAGCAGTGCGGTGTAGGGCAGCAACCGTGATAACAGACTTGTATGTGGTCCATGCCTCGAGCCGGGTAGTTACATGTATAATTATCGTGAACCTTGCGACGCACCTGCTTCGCGTACGGTCATCCGACTCAACGATATTTAGCTGGCTATCGTTATTCGGGCTGTGCACCAGCCGGAATGTTGGGCCGGAAGTGTGCAAGAATTTCAGGCAACCAACTTGAAAAATCTACGAACTCCCCTCGCAAGATACGTTCTTGCACAGCCTTGGGCACAGCTGGTGCAGGTGGCTGATCGGGTGGGTTACAAGGGCTTGGCCTGGCGTAGTGGCGGCAGCAGCCGCATTGCCTTGGCCTTGGGTGAGGAGAGGCACAATGCTCTCCGATAATAATAAAATGGCGGCCGACAAAGCCGACTACACCTCGTCACGTAGATCTACGGGAGCGCAGAGATCCGTTGAGCCCGCGTCACCTGAGCTGGCGGAGGAGGCATTGGTGCAAGTCGGGCTTCTGGGCTCGCGAGCCGTGTCCGCACTGTCATGTTGCTGGTTCTCCTGGCCGGAGCAGACTTCACTACCAAGGGCTAGTTGTGCCAGCAAACGGTCCTGTAAAATACTTTTACTAAGTTTCCTTTCGGATTCAAGCCGCGCTGAGAAGGCTCGCCGCGGGGGCTTGGCAAGGCATTGCCTTGACAGTGTCGACAGTTAGGTCAGACATACTGAAGAAATACAGTGTCGAGGTGACACTCGGGCTGGCAGCAAAGCTACGAAAGGAAAAGAAACACTGCTGAAGCACGATCCGTTGTCTGGAAGAGCACAACAGGGCAAGCAAGATTTGTTTTTCTTTTCCGCAAAATGGGCTGGTGCCATTTGTGATTACGCAGCAAAACAAAGCGCATGACGTCAGTCTTGAATGCAGTACAAAGCAATGCAGTGCAGTGTGTGCGCTAGTTCGGATTGTTGCTAACAAGTACTAGCACAGCTAGTACACCATCAATACGGAACAAGGTCGCGGAATTAACTGACTTCTGCTCGACGTGGGACCCGCTGTTCGTTTCTATTACTGAAACATGGCTGCACGGAGCTCAAATTTTCTCTATCCCAGGATACGACTCTTATCGAAGAGACAGACCTACAACCGAAAACAAAACAAACAGCTCCGAACTTTTGGCGTATGGTGGAGTTGCTCTTCTGGTGAAGTCTGGTGTATTTCCTTCTGTTGTACATCGTTCGGACCTTCACGCTCCAAATTTCGAAGCTACGTTTGTAGAGATTGAGTTTCCGCCGAAGGGTACCGGAACACAGACATTTGTATCCGGGAAGTCCTTATGCACATTGTACAGATGCACGAAGTTCTGTACTATGGCCGTAGGTGTGTACATACCCGGTTGGGTGTTCATTGTGTGCTATACATGCGCGTTTGACCCATTTAGCCTCACAATTCATGGCAAACGATCACTTTTCAAGCCTTCTTCACTTTGGGATTGATCTAACGACTAGCTAGATCTCTGCCGGAAAAAGATTTCGTATGAAATGCCTTCATGGCCCATTTCATAGTGGAAATAGCAGTACACACAATAGGGTCCTGCACATTCAACACCCAACCGGGTCTAGGGGATTCTACAAGACTATAATTATAGGATTTCGTGCATCTGTACAGTGTGCATAAGGCCTATTGGTAAACTTCCCCACTCACGAGTCTGCCTCGGGCCCTGCAGCGGCTCTGGATCTTGGAATAACGGATATTCCCCACGCCATTGACGACCTCCATGCTGAAGCAACTATGGGCCAATCTGACCACTGTATTGTTGTTGGTAAAATTAAAATGTCACAGTCCTCGCGGTCTTCTGTCTCTGAGCAGAAACAGCTTCCACATCGAAGTAACCTTGCTTCATTGAATATCTCATCCGTGCCGAATGAAACTGCAGTTGCGCTCAATGAGCGTCTATTCCATATTGACTGGGAGGCTGTGCTCCAACTACATCGGGGTGATCCATCCCTATCTGCAGATATGCTGTACGACACTTTGGAGGAGATACTGCACTCCTATCTAGAGCGACGCAAATCGACAATCCGATGCACACCCTCGAAATCTGCGCGACCACCTTGGCTAACACCTGCATAAAGAGAACAAATCAAACGGAAGCGTGACTCGTACAGTGTGTACAGGAAGTATCAAACCCCTAAACATCAAGCTGTGTATAAGGCGGAACGGATTAAGACCCGAAACCTCTCGCGGCTGGAGCACCGCAGATTTCCCCGCACTCTCAATTCATTCTCCCAAAAGGCCCAAACAACATCACCGAATCTACACAATTTTATCCGAAGTTTGCGGTCGGACTCCACCGGAAAACCCACTGTATCACGCCTCACCGTCCGAGGAGCTGACATCAAATCACCTGACGACATTGCAAATGCCCTAAATAAGCAGTTCATTGCATTTGGTACTCCGGATAACCCTCAGTGGACGTTCCCGCCTTTGCAGGACGCCTCGACTGCCGTCGCTCACCTTTATCTTCACCATGCCCTATTCCGTGCATAAATGCATCAAGCGTCTAAAGCTCCGGAAAGCTGCGGGACCTGATGGAGTTACACACGAGCTGCTGAAATTGATCGGCCCGTCGATATCGCTTCCTTTGAGTCTGCTATTCAATCTGTCTTTCTCCACCGGTATTTTTCCAACTGCCTGGAAAGCTGCTGTCGTCATCCCGCTGTACAAAAACTAAGGCGCAAGAACGGATCCGACGAACTATCGTCCCATATCCCTTCTCTCAACGATATCAAAGCTGTGTGAGCGAACAATGTATGACAAGTTATATGCATATGTAAATCCATATCTCCATCAATCACAGTCCGGAGTCCGTCGAGGTGATTCAACAGCCTGGCAGCTACTTCGAGTTGTTCAATCCCTGCATGACAATCGCCATCGTAGCGAGTACAACCTAGTCTGCTTCTTCGATTTATCTAAAGCCTTTGATACTGTGTGGCACCATGGGCTGATGGCTGAGATAGCATCATTCTCGATTCAAGGACGCATACTGCGGTGGCTGGAGAGTCACCTGTGTGGTCGCTCACAGCAAGTTAATATCTCGGGTCAATTGTCCCACCCTGAACGCGTGTGCTCTGGTGTCCCCCAGGGATCAATTCTGGGGCCCCTGCTTTTTCTAATGTATGTGAATGATATAGGTGCAATTCCCAACACCTCGCTATATGCGGACGACACCACTCTGCTGGCTAGTCACCGGTCGCTCCCCGTCGCGTGTCAAGACCTGCAGGTAGGAATAGACTGTGTGGTCAAGTGGATGCGAAAGTGGAAACTCCGGCCGAACTCCGCCCAGACCGAGATCATGTGTGTCGTCCCCAACGCGTCATCAGATGTTGCACATCTTCAAACTTTTATTTTCCATTTCCCCGATGATTCTACCCCGATAACCTCTCGTCACAAGCACCTTGGCGTTACACTTGATAGCAAATTGGACTGGTCCCACCATTTCCAGATTCTGGAAAAGCGGGCAAGCTCAGTCGTCGGTATTCTTTATGGCCATCTCCCCCACATTTCACCAGAATGCCGAAAGACCTTTTATCATAAATACTTTTTGCCTATTTTCTTGTATTGCTGTGTGGTGTGGATTCTCCGGGCAATACTTCGTTTGCCGCCCGAGACCAACATAGCCGTTCTCTATGAAAATTGCTGTACATTTCCTCTGAAATATTACATTGACCGATCCTCCTGCGTATACATTCACAAAATCAAACTAATCACTGCCCCTCAGCATGTGCAGCATTCCTTAAACTGGTTCAATGAATCCTCAACAAGCCGGAACTCGCTTCGTTTCCCGATTGCAAGAAACAATTCCATGAGCAAATCGCCTGTTTTCCTAGCATACCAATTATGGGATTCTCTTCCTCAGCAATTAAAGTCCAGCAACACCCTCAATGCGTTTTTAAGCTTGATAAATATACACGTACGTCGATCTTCATTTACTAATCATTGTTTTTCATTCTTTTTGTGTATTACTTCAAGCTCCAAAGTAAATCACACACGCTACCTGTACAATTCATTTTGGTTTTGGATTGATTTTGATAATTGATTTTGGTTTTGGATTGATTTACTTTTTATTTCTTTTTCATTTTCATTTAACTTGCCATATTTTGCGTGTGCATTTTTGCCTTTTCTTGTTCTTTTATTCCATGGCTGATAGCCCTCATTCATAATATTGGTTGACACCATGTCATCCATGAATTGAGAATAATAATAATAATAATATACAAATAATCTACGTGGAGATAAAAGTTTAATAATAGCAATGAAAAGTATGAATGCCGCAGACATCACCACGCAACATGACAATTTGTTCAAGGTTTGGTTTTGTGTGTTTCCAAAATCGATTTTCACGTTCCGATCATCAGTGGAAATACGGAACTAAAGAGATCAAGGGAAAAACAAAGGTTAAAAATCCAAAGAAGTGTGACACATGACGGGTAACTTGTGGTAAGTTTTACAAAAAGTGAGAACTAAAATAAAGAGTAAGTGTGACAAACGGGCATGAACAGTGCAGAAACAACTCATGAACACGGGGTGCAAACTCACGAAAATAACCTAAGTGCTAAAACATGTTCTTTTTGCTTACACAAATCGGGCTTATGCGTACGAATACAAACAGCTTCAAGGACCTTCAACTGCTGGACATAACGGGCACGACACAGTACAGAGAAGTGGGAATCATCATACACACTCAAACAATCGGGACGAGATAACAAATGCAAATACACAGCTGACTTCTTACGAATTTCACCCTCATCAGCTCCATCACCTTCCCTGCCACCTGACTCCTCCTCGTCCGTTTTATCACCATCACCACCAGCCGTCTCACCGTCATCCGCCTCGTCTTCATCCGCCGCCTCGTCATCACCCGCCTCGTCGTCATCTGTATCCTCGCCGTCATCCGCCTCGTCGTCATCTGTATTCTCGTCATCCGCCGCATCATCACCCAACTCATATTCACCACCAGTCAGTCGTCTGATACCATCCATGTTCTCCTTCCTACGTCTGTCCCGTGTCACTGTCTTTACCTCATCTACGTCCCGAGATTGTGTTCCGTTTTGCCCCCGGCTTCCGGTCTCCTTCGATGCTCCGCGTGGGCCTTGGCCATTCCTAGCATATATTTCGGTTGAATAATTGGCGGTCGACCTCCGTGGTCTCTGGACCCACGGATCAAGCGCCGGAGGGTGCTGCGGTGTCCGCACAGCCGGATACTGTGTCAAAGAAATGGGCTCAATGTCTGTGATTGGCGGTACTGTTGTTGTTGCCGACTCCTCCCAAACCCCAGCCACCAACGGCACTGGTGGTGGCTCCGGTGGCGGCAAGGGCAACGGTGGAGAAGGCACATTCGGTTGGCTTAGTGATCCACCACTCTTCCTCTGCACCGTGTGTTCGACTTGCTCTGGTTGTGTCGGTGGTAGAGGGAGCGGGTTCTTGCGTGGTCTTCCCCGTTTGTCACACTTACTCTTTATTTTAGTTCTCACTTTTTGTAAAACTTACCACAAGTTACCCGTCATGTGTCACACTTCTTTGGATTTTTAACCTTTGTTTTTCCCTTGATCTCTTTAGTTCCGTATTTCCACTGATGATCGGAACGTGAAAATCGATTTTGGAAACACACAAAACCAAACCTTGAACAAATTGTCATGTTGCGTGGTGATGTCTGCGGCATTCATACTTTTCATTGCTATTAATAATAATAATAATAATAATAATAATAATACAAATAATCTACGTGGAGATAAAAGTTTAATAAAAGCTATGAAAAGTATGAATGCCGCAGACATCACCACGCCACATGACAATTTGTTCAAGGTTTGGTTTTGTGTGTTTCCAAAATCGATTTTCACGCTCCGATTCCCGACACTGTTTAAGAAAAACCTTGAACAAATTTTCATGTTGCGTGGTGATGTCTGCGGCATTCATACTTTTCATAGCTATTATTAAACTTTTATCTCCACGTAGATTATTTGTATATTTTAAGCGGAGATTCTCTAGAGAACAGATAGATACTCTGAATAACGCCCTGCGGAAACGCCATGTTTGTCGTTGCATTTCATTGAATATTTCTTTTCTTAAACAGTGTCGGGAATCGGAGCGTGAAAATCGATTTTGGAAACACACAAAACCAAACCTTGAACTAATTGTCATGTTGCGTGGTGATGTCTGCGGCATTCATACTTTTCATAGCTATTAATAATAATAATAATAATAATAATAATACGAAGTAGTGGTGTCTCACCGTCCAGGAGCGACACTGACTCACGCTGCGATCTGGTGTTCACGAGGTGTTTATCGCGCTGGAAGCGGAGCGTCTCTGTAAGTTTGTATCCCTGGTGATGTTTGTGCCTGGAGAGCACTATATAAGTGGTGCTCTTCAGGCACAATCTTCCTCAGCCTACTCAAGCTCAACTGATGAGGGGTGAATTCCCCGAAACACTGTGTATTGAGCAGGGAGTGGTGCTTTCTTGCAGGTTTGCCGAGTCGAAGGTTCGATGGACTTCTCGTGTGCTCTGGATGGCAGTCGTGAGTCAGTCAAGTGTCAAGTAAAGTCGGCGGAATAGCGCGAGCTCCGGTGTGGGGAGCAAACCTTTCTTACAAATAATAATAATAATAATAATAATAATGAATTTTCCTAACGATGTGAACGTTTGCACTTTCTGAGCTCTGATGAGCAGAGCTTCCTTAGCGTGGCTCAATGGCTCGTCCGCTCAGAAAATTGAACCTTTTGTTCATTGTAATACTTCTTTCAATAATGGATGGAAATGGGGGGGCAGGGGGCCCGGAGAAAGCGCTGGTCGGAGGAAGAAGTGAGAGTGTTGGCTGAGTGCTACGCAATTGCGACGCCTGGAGGTGTCCAGCCTCGTGGGTACATGAGACGGATGCCCGATGCTTGGTGTGGCAGGGGCCTGGAGAGACAGGTAAGCGAGGTGAATTTGGCCAACCAGTTGCGAGAAATTCGGAAGAGCGGACGACTCTCCTCCGCCGATGTCGAGGTCATTCGTCAGCAGTGCACGGCAGAAGAACCGGCAAGGACGGAGACCAGTCCAGAGGCGTCTCGGGATGCGCTATGTGAGGAAGCCATGGTGACTGGAGCGCTAGGTGACCGTGGCCTGGCGGGGTGCAGTGGTGGTGCTGGTGCTTCTACTAGTAATAGTACTGTTACTACTAGTACTGGTACTACAGCTAGTACAGTTGCTGCTGCTGCTGCTGCTGACATGACACTGCGTGGCCAGGCTGTGCGCGCTTGTGCATGTGGAAGCAGTTCTACCCGCAGTACGTGTACATGTGAGTTACCTAGTACTAGTGATGACAGTGATGACAGTGATGATGTGGCGTGTGGTGTTGAACCCAATCTCCCGACTGTAGAAAACGCCACCAACACTGATGCTGAGCACTACAACCTGGAAGATGAGCTGCTGCCCAAGGATATTAGTAATGTAACGGAGGAGTTGGGGAAGAGGTATCATGCAGAGGTCGTGGTCGACATGGAACAGCGACAATGCCTCCCTAATCCAACAAAAAAGCATGTACAAAATCAATTATTATACAGTGTAACCGCCATGGTCAACTCTCAGCTCAAGCTTGTGTGTCGCCGGCTATTTCCTGATGGTGTGGCGTCGCTCCAATGGATCAATTGCCTCGTGTATGCTGGTGCTTGCGTTTGCATATCGACTATCCAAGACTGTCAGAATCATCCGACTGGCAATGCCAAGCAAAACGGAAGTGACAAGGACCTTCCGCTGCAGATCCGATTGACAAAGGAAATCGATCAACTCCGCTCGGATGTTTCCCGACTCACCAGCATGCTACGATATCCATCGGAGAAACATCGCGACTTCTGAAGGAGATATGAAGTTGAAGTCGGAAACACAGACGAGTTGGAAATGAAGCTACAGGGAAAGAAAGATCGACTTCTTGCGCTAGCAGCCAGGATGCGTCGATACCGAGAAAATGAAAAGGCCAAAAATGCCAACAAAATGTTCCAAATGAATGAGCGTGCTTTTTACCGGACGCTTCGGGAGCCTACACACTCTGTTAGTGGTGCTTCAAATCGATTGGAGACGCCGCAATTTCCAGAGGCGGGTGAAGCCACCGAATTCTGGAGTGATCTTTTGTCTACACCTGCGCCGTTCACCGCTGGTGAGTGGTATGTAAGGCAAGCAGAATATTATGAAGAACACGTCCCTGTGCAGAGTAGCGCAGTTATCACCCAGGACATCCTGGCTGACTGCCTGCGCAAACTAGCCTTGTGGAGGGCTCCAGGCCATGACGAGTTGCATGGGTACTGGTGAAAGAGGCTGACAAGCCTGCATTCTTACCTTCGGAGAGCCTTGCAGATGGTGATAGATGGCCACAGTGACATTCCGGGATGGTTGACGTCTGGCGCTACTGCTCTCCTTCCGAAGACTTCTCCACCTTCGGCAATGCCCAAAGATTATAGACCAATTACGTGTCTTCCGATACAGTACAAGCTCTTTACCGCCGCCATATCGAAGATTATGTGGCAGCACATCAATCAACATGAAATACTTGCAACGGAGCAGCGCGGTTGTGCAGCAGCTGGTCTTGGTTGCAAGGAGCACCTGATGGTGGATAAGATGATTCCCGTATGTCACATGACTGTCGCCTTGGAGTCGACCAATGACAGATCAAATTACGCGGGCTGGAAAGCGCGATCCTGCCTGATGAACGGTGATGGAACTAGTTCCACTGCCCGTCGTCAAGTGACGACGGGCAGTGGACGGAATCCACTGCCCGTCGTCACTTGACGACGGGCAGTGGACAGAATCCACTGCCCGTCGTCACTTGACGACGAGCAGTGGACAGAATCCACTCATGAGTCTACCATTTCAATGACAAGCTTCTGTGGTCTGAAAGTACATGCAAAAGTCGTGTACTGTAGTCCGTGTCCGGTTGTCGAAGTCACTCTCACTCACTGTGACTCAGCTGCAGATCAGCTCACACTGACACAGCCTCATACAGCCATACAGGACTCGAGTCAAGTCACAGAATGGTTCATGTAAACTCAAACGTCAAAGATTGTGAGTGATCTCCTTGGCTTGGGTGCATACGGGAAACACGTTCCAGTCACTCATACTCCGTCAGCACCGCTGCTCATCCAGCCCTTGCCGCTATCGCGTCGCGGGCTGGATTCCGCGGTACTGCCCTCATACTCGTGCAGGAACCTGTACTTCTGGAGGATGCCCATACGAAAGGGCGAAATTTGGTCATGGCATACCTGGACTTCAAAAAGGCGCTTGATAGTGTGTCGCATGAATGGATTCTACATGCTTTGACGATGTATCGTTTCCACCCGTCTTTGGTAACAACTATTGTTGGTAGCATGCAGAACTGGAGAACGACAATGCACATATGCGACCAGGGACGATGCAGGGTCACTACCGGCAACATTTCTATAAGAAGAGGCATATTTCAAGGTGACACATTACCCCTGTTACTGTTTTGCCTGGCGCTAAACCCAATCAGTTTTGAGCTCAACCAATTGCCTTTGGGATACAGAGTCAGCTGCAGAGACGCCAAGCTGACTATGAATCACTCTTGGTACATGGACGACATTAAACTCTACCGGAAAACTACAAAGGATGTGACTACCCTCGTGTCTACCGTGTGT
This sequence comes from Sycon ciliatum, assembly GCF_964019385.1. NCBI lineage: Eukaryota > Metazoa > Porifera > Calcarea > Leucosolenida > Sycettidae > Sycon > Sycon ciliatum. Next base: position 26,282,633 of record NC_088651.1, on the reverse strand, counting down.
GGCGTTGGTGATGACATCGGCATGAATCTCAACCCGGCCAAGTGTGCCGTGCTGCACGTCAGGAGAGGAAAACCAGATGAAGGATGCTCTATCCAGGTTGGCGATGAGACCATTGCAGAGTCGGTTCGACTCAATGAAACATACCAGTACCTTGGAGTAGTGCAAGCAGCCATGATACCTCACCCGCAGCTCAAGACGCAACTCACTGCAGAACACAAAAAGAGATTGTATTTGCTTCTTAACAGTGGATTGAATGCGCGAAACATGATCAAGGCCATCAATACGTATGTTCTGCCGGTTGTGACATATAGTTATGGAATCGTAAATTGGACGGAGGCTGAAATCAAGACCACAGATCGAGCGACAAGATCAGCTTTGACTGCGTCTGGATTTCACCACCCCAAAGCCTCAGTCAACAGGCTCTACATGAAGAGGGGAGATGGAGGCCGGGGCTTGGTCTCTTGTGAGGATATGCACAGCCTGAGCATGTGTGGCCTGGCCCGCTACATGAGTACCAGCCCAATAGACAGAATAAGCCTGCTTTATCAGTATCATCAACAAAAACCTACAACAAAAAGCCACTCAATAACTGCAAAGGCCGCTAAGTTCCTGTCGAGTTTGGATCTGCCAGCAGCTGGATCAGCTTTACCCAATAAGCATACCATTAAACAAGCGTGCGCTGAGCGAAAATCCAAAACACGTTCCACTATGCCGCTGCATGGGAGACATTGGAGCCGATTGGAGGAGAATCGCCTAGATAAGGAGCTAACCTTCATGTGGTTGAATCAAGGACACTGAAACCTTCAACTGAAGGCATGATTATGGCAGCACAAGACCAATCCCTCAAAACGAAAAATTACGAATACGCCATAATGAAGTCAATTGCTCGAACTGATGCCGATTGCAGGCTTTGCAAGGGCAGCTTAGAAACAATTGACCACATTGTCAGTGCCTGCCCAGTTCTTGCTCGGACCAGTTACATTGAACGACATAAACGGATAGTAAAGTATGTGCACTTCGAAATGTGTAGAGCACGAGATCTACCTACTGGTGCTTCACGATTCGACCTCCAGCTCAAGGCATTGGTCAAGAGTGATCGGTATCGCCTCTATAGGGAGTATTCGGTCCCAACTGACCTGAAACTATCAGCAAACAGGCCCGATCTGCTCCTTGTTGATGACAAGGAGCGCATCGCCTACATTATAGACATCAGCGTTCCTGGTGAGAACAACATCAATAAGAAAATGGCTGAAAAGCGCTCGAAATATTATGATTTGAAGCGGGAGATTTCCAGGATATGGTCCCTCGCCCAGGTTGACGTGGTCCCTGTGGTTGTCGGAGCCCTGGGAGGCTTGGTGGGGGAGACTCATCAATGCCTTCGGACTGTGCAGGGAGGAGACCTGGCTATTGTGCAACAGGAGGCTATCCAAGGTTCGATTAAAATACTAAGAACTATCATTAACATGTAGATGCACCTCTGCTGCGTTTGCATGTTCAATAGCTAAGAGACTTGAATAACGACTGATATTTCCTTTGTTACTCTCTTCATTAGTTAATGTACTTTGCCTGTCGCTGCAAATTCTTTATTATTGTTTTGATGTTGGAGTTCGGATTGAGTTTCTTTCCTTTCTTCCTCTTCCTTCAACTATTTCTTGTCCCTTTGGTTTTTATTTTTTTATTTTTTCACTTTCTTTTTGCTGTTCCACCCATGGAAATATTTCCCTGTGGGTCTGGCTTATCGCCTTCGAAAGCAGTGAATAAAGGAGACTTAATAATATCGGCCCCAGGGCACACCTACCCAGCCTGGCCATCCGCCGCACTGTTGCCTCGCTTGCCTGCCTCATCTCTACCAACCCCAGAACTCGCAGGGAGCAGGGTGCTGTCGGTGGCCATGACCACCAGCTCCAACACCAGCTGCCTGCATATGCCCCGCTGGCACTGAAGCGCTCGTTCCCACACTGCAGCATCAACGATTGGAATTCCCTCCCTGCCGCTCTCTTATCCCAGCCCCCCCCCCCCCCCACAGCAAAAGAATGCCATCACTCAAAACGAATGTTTACCGCCATCTTCGCACCACAAACTGGCTCTGGGCAGTCGATTCCCTTTTTTTCTTCTTTCCCTATGAATAGTATGATGCTAAGACAGTTTCTCCGCCACAATTGCTCGTGTTAAGCCTTGGGTTTTTGCATCTTTCTTACCTGTAAAGCTCTATCTTCTTTTTTTCATTGTTTTTGGAGCGTGTTTTTGGCCGTGACGCCGATACCTCAGGTCGGCAGAGTCATCAATGCCCCACCATCACTGCTGCGTCTCGGTGCAGCGCCTGCTCATTAGTTGTCACGTTTGTCCTAGTCTCGGTACCATTGTCTTTCCTTATTCTTTTCGAGCTGGTTATGTGAAAAAAGTAAAAAACAAAAACAAAAAAACATGCGGATCCAGCGGCAATGGCAAGCAAGGAATTTCGTTTGTACTCAGAAAAGTCCTGTCTACGGAAGTTAGCGTAGACATTTTCTAGGGCATTCGACAGCTCCGGTGCGCTGACTGAAGAGAAATCAAGCCCAGCACCGAGTACTGCTCTCTTTACAGTACAATGTAAGTATGGAAAAGTGGTGAATATAAGTGGTGAATATAAGTGGTGAATATGAGGTAAGTGGTGAATATAAGCGGTGAATATTCATCATTAGCCCCATCCCTCACACAAACAAGTCTACAAAGAGGCATCTTTGGATTGAGGAGTGCTGGTTTCGAAACAACTGGTTTGAAGCTCAAAGTAGAGCTGCTGTTAGCTCAGAGCAGAGCTGCTGTTAGCTCAAAGCAGAGCTGCTGTTAGCTCAAAGTAGAGCTGCGGTTAGCTCAAAGTAGCGCTGCTGTTAGCTCAAAGTAGAGCTGCTGTCAGCTCAATGTAGAGCTGCTGTTAGCTCAAAGTAGAGCTGCTGTTAGGTCAAAATGGAGCTGCTGTTAGCTCACCGAAGAGCTGCAATGCTATATGGATGTAATATAGCGCAAGGCAGAGCCGCAGCAAATAGCTAAATAACACCAGTTGTGAAAGTGGACCCGATTAGTGGGTACGATAATTATGATGGTGTGAATAAGTTGGATAGGGAGGGATGGTGGGAAAAGAAACACTGCTGAAGCACGATCCGTTGCCTGGAAGAGCATAACAGGGCAAGCAAGATTTGTTTTTCTTTTCCGCAAAATGAGCTGGTGCCATTTGTGATAACGCAGCAAAACAAAGCGCATGACGTCAGTCTTGAATGCAGTACAAAGCAATGCAGTGCAGTGTGTGCGCTAGTTCGGATTGTTGCTAACAAGTACTAGCACAGCTAGTACACCATTAGCCCCATCCCTCACACAAACAAGTCAACAAAGAGGCATCTTTGGATTGAGGAGTGCTGGTTTCGAAACAACTGGTTTGAAGCTCAAAGTAGAGCTGGTGTTAGCTCAGAGCAGAGCTGCTGTTAGCTCAGAGCTGAGCTGCTGTTAGCTTAAAGTAGAGCTGCGGTTAGCTCAAAGTAGAGCTGCGGTTAGCTCAAAGTAGAGCTGCTGTTAGCTCAAAGTAGAGCTGCGATTAGCTCACAGTAGAGCTGCTGTTAGCTCAAAGTAGAGCTGCTGTTAGTTCAAGGTAGAGCTGCTGTTAGCTCAAAGTAGAGCTGCTTTTAGCTCAAAGTAGAGCTGCGGTTGGCTGAAAGTAGAGCTGCTGTTAGCTCAAAGTAGTGCAGCTGTTAGCTCAAAGTAGAGCTGCTGTTAGCTCAACGTAGAGCAGCAATGCTAAATGGATGTAATATAGCGCAAGGCAGAGCCGCAGCAAATAGCTAGATAACACCAGTTGGGAGAGTGGACCCATGAAACCAGCACTCCGTTAGCTAAGCACTATTGACGCACAGCAAGGGTCAATTAATGTCAGCTCAGGCAAGCATTGCGCAGCTAGAGTTCAGTAACTCATTACTCACTCGAGTTGGGGATCATGGCATCCATGGCACGGCAGCAAACCGGGACGATAGCTGGCGCTTAGGGCTTGTTGTAGTCCGGATGTAGCGAAGACACGCATCGCTCTTTCCACTGACCTGCCACTCGGAAGAAGGAGCTGGGGGGGGGGGGCACTAGCCATAGCAGCGGTGGTAGCTGCACCAGTGTGGACCGAATGCCCTGAGTAGTTCGACTGGGATGGTTCACCGGCCGCAGCGACAAGGGACCATACTGTTACTGTGAATGACTGCCTGGTCAGCTGCTGTCTGTTCGAGAGTACGAACAAGAGTTGCTCCGGTCCCTCGCGACGAGTGACAAATGGGTAGCTAAAAATGGCACGGACCGGGCAGTACGGTGGTACAGACGGGCCAATGTCAGTAATAACGCCTTTACCGAATGGGTCCGTCTTGGATGAAAGCAGGAAGAGTTGCAGGCTTCCGTCACCAGGGGAGCTAGTCCAGCCCCGTGTGATGCCATTACTGAATTCAGCACACCGAAGAAATCTAAAGAAGCAGCATGGCGGCTTGGTAGAGCAGCTTGTCATGGCCATTCACGATACTACTTTTCCGGCGTTCATCCGTCAGGTGTCGTAGGATTGGCATACTTGTAGGAAGGCGAGGGGTGAGTACAGCCGTACCATGGCATCGCTGGATGCCCTTCAACACCCTCTTCAGAAGCCACGCATCTACTAAGGGGCCGGCAAACCCATTATCAAAGTGGGCTTTATGCACCCCACTCGCATACACAGATACAGTTCGGGGCGCGCTGATCATAGTTCACGCATGAATGTGTGTCCAGGAACGATGACTCGGGCAGCAAAATTGAGCTTGCCAGGAGGGACTCGAGTTGACGCTGGCCGATGCTGCGCTCGCTGATAGTAGCCATGAGTGGCGCACGGATCTCGGACAGCTTGTCCTCTGGTAGCCGAGCTTCGTGGCGCTCGCAGTCTAGGACAATACCAAGGAAGGTCAATAATGGTGATGGCCGTTCGAGCTGGGATGGAGCAAAGAGGAGTGCCGAGATACGTGAATGCCCGGAGGGGGATGGTGAGTTGCTGGTTGGCTGCAGCCAACCTAGTGGAGATATCGAGAAAGTCATCGAGGTAATGAAGCCCGTGATCTATACCAAACTTCTGCTGCATGATCCAGTTGACTGCTGTGGCTACTGAGTCAAAGACGGCTTGGCTGGAGCGGAGGCCGAAAGGCAGAAAGCGCTCGTAGTAGTAGGAGCCTTCCCAGCGAAGTCCTGACGGCGGACTGGGATCTGCCGAATTGCACTGCGTACATCGAGCTTGGACAAATACACAGGCTGTGGGCATGACATGATGATGTTAATCGTGTTGTCAATGCTCGCGTAGTGCAGAGAGAGAGCGGCTCAGCAGGGTTGCTGTCGTTCGCGCCGGTGCCTTCAGGACTAGACAGATGGTGGATCGTTCGCAGCTTGCCGTTCTTTTTGGGGATGGCACCAATACCAGAGCGGCACATGAACTGAAATGGAGGGGACAGAAATGGGCCTGTGGTCTCGCTGCGGGCGCAGTAAGCAGCTAATAGCTCGGACATATATGCCGAGTGAGTGAAAGCCAAGGGTAGATTATTAAAGAAAACCGTAAAAGAGTTGGTGGACAAGCCGTTGATTATTCACTCTCATTGTAATATCAAAAAGTATTCTTTCTAGACCAAAGAGTGGTATATTTGGTAACATTTAATAACGATAGAAATTTTTACGATACTTCTCCAGACGTTTCGTTGTTCTGAACAACATCGTCAGTCTTTATCCACTGACGATGTTGTTCAGAACAACGAAACGTCTGGAGAAGTATCGTAAAAATTTCTATCGTTATTAAATGTTACCAAATATACCACTCTTTGGTCTAGAAAGAATACTTTTTGATAAAGAAAACCGTGTTGGCCGGCAGATCCAAGTGTAAAGCCACGGCGCAGGCCATGGAGAACATACCCAACACATGATTGATCTGAGTGGTTACGTAACAGGCGGGCAAAGTGGTCAGCTAGCAGTGTGGTGTCTGCAGAGTGTATAGGAAAGAAGCTACGTACCGAGTCAAGCGATTCAGTAGCCATTCTGCTAGGAGTGGCGGGGTGGCCGATTGGCTCCGCGCTGCTGCTGGTTGCACATGATGCATGGGTGGTCCTTGCCACACTGGCTGCAGGTGTGGGAGAAGCGGCACGACGACGAAGAACAGCGACCTCCATTGAAGTTGCGCCAGATTTCTTGGCCGTCGCTGGTATGGTTGCGACCACTGGAGGTAAATGCTGCTGGCGTGGGGACGAAAAGGACACAAACCGCCCCTGGATGGACCGTCTTTCATTGAGCGCATTTTGGGTGTGCATGGCCTGTGACAGCTATCTTCCATAGGTTCACGTCGATGGTGTCCAACCTCTTCGTGCCTGGTTACTGGGCCAGGAGCATCCGCAGCTGGCGGTCGTACTCTAGCCACGCGCTTGGGAAGAACTGGCGGTAAGCAGTCAGGATCAACTGCTGGTACGCAATCAGTTCAGCAGGTCAGCAGTGCAAAGCTGAAAAGCTGAAGAGGAAAGGGAAGCCTGCGCTCTGTGATGATGTGCTGATAAGGGATTACCGGGAGCTTGGAGCAATTGAGCTTCAGCCATGTGAGAGCGATGCCGGGTACTATGTACCGCATCAAGGTGTATTCCGCGAGCACGCTGCAACCACGAAGTTAAGAGTGGTGTTCAATGCCTCGGCAACGGCTCCAGATGGCAAGTCGTTGCACGACATGGTTGACTCTGGACCGTCGCTATCGCCGAGTCTCGCAGGTATGCTATTACGGTTCCGTGAATACAAGAGCGCGCTGCAAGCGGACATCCGCAAGGCTTTCTTCATGGTCGCGGTTAATCCCGAAGACCGTCCGTACCTGCGTTTCTTGTGGCCCGGTCGAAGCTACAGCGATGAACTGTTAACCTGGAGGCTAACGAAACTGCCATTTGGCGTAGACTGCTCGCCATACATGCTTACTGCGGTGATTCAGCATCACTTGAAGGAGCTACGGGAGTTGTCTGCACCCAAAGAGCGAGATCGTATTGATCTCTTGCTCACGAGTTTCTACGTTGACGATTTGGTCTCTAGTGTCTCAAATGACTCGGAAACCAAGGAGATGCAAGAGTTCAGCGTGTGTGTGCTTACGGATGCTGGCATGGAGTTACGCAAGTGGCGAGGCAACGAAATCCCGTGCGATCCATAGGCCGGAGATAAAGTCCTCCTCTGAAATGGAAAACCAGTGATAATTTGCTCAGCAAAGCAGCGCTAGGCGAGTCCGATAGGCCGTCTGTTTGGACCCGGCGATCCCTCCTCAAGTGTGTTGCGTCAGTGTTTGATCCGCTAGGTCTAGCAGCACCGGCAGTAGTGCCGGGAAAGATACTGCTACAGCGAGCCTGGAAAGTCGGAGGGGACTGGGATGATAAGTTGCCTGATTGCATCGCAGCCGCATGTGCGCAATGGTGGGTAGAGTTGGCCGAAGTGGTGAGCATTGCCATACCACGTTGGATTTGCTGCAATCTTGACACACCGATTGCGCTTCATGCCTTCGCCGATGCCAGTGAGAAAGCGTTTGGATGTTGTTTGTATGCAGTCGTCAATGGACAGTCGAACTTGGTATTTGCCAAGGCCAAAGTGGCACCCGTGTCTCCACCCACGTAAGCCCGTTAGAGTTACAAGCAGTATGTCTAGCGGCTCGCTACGCTGAGTTTGTGGTGAAGGAGCTGCGTGTGACCGCCACGCAAGTCTATGGCTGGACTGACAGTCTCACCACCGTTCATTGGATCAGTAATCCATCGTACAAATGGAAAACATTTGTGGCTAACCGCGTCAGTCAAGTCCAAGAGATATCGAAGAAGGTCGGCATTGTGTGGAACCATTGCCCGGGCCTTCACAACCCAGCAGATTTACCGTTGCGTGGGAGCAGTGCACAGCAGATCCGTAGTCCGTTCTGGAGCGGCGGACCAAACTGGACCACGGAGCCCAATGACTGGCCCACCGCATCCTCAACCGCAGCTACAGATGAGTCCAGTGTAGAAGTACGAGTGTCAGCCACCACCTGTGGTCGAGAATCTGATAAGGAATGGTGGCTCCTATTCAGTAAATGGTCGAGGGCACAGGGCATGGTGACTTGGATGTTGCAGTGGAAGCACACTAAGCCTCGTGCTGAACTCTATTTTGCAGCAGACAACGTATTGCACCGCATCGTTCAAGCTGCATGTTTCGCTGAGGATCTTGAGCTGATCAAGCAAGGAGTTGGTGGACAAGCCGTTGATTATTCACTCTCATTGTAATATCAAAAAGTATTCTTTCTAGACCGAAGAGTGGTATATTTGATAACATTTAATAACGATAGAATTTTTTTACGATACTTCTCCAGACGTTTCGTTGTTCTGAACAACATCGTCAGTGGATAAAGACTTTATCCACTGACGATGTTGTTCAGAACAACGAAACGTCTGGAGAAGTATCGTAAAAATTTCTATCGTTATTAAATTTTATCAAATATACCACTCTTCGGTCTAGAAAGAATACTTTTTGATATGATCAAGCAAGGTCAACCAGTGAAGCCTGGGTCGAAGGTGTATCAGCTTGCACCGTTTCTGGATGAGCATGGAGTGCTCAGAGCCGGGAGACGACTTCAGCACAGCGAGTTGGCGTATGGAGCCAAGCACCTAGTCCTGTTAGGCAAACATCATCTGACCGAGTTGCTGTTGGAGAAAATGCATGTTGAAAGGATGCACCAAGGTGTAGAAGGAGTCTTGTCGTTCATCCGTCAGAATTTCTGGATTATCAGTGGTCGACGGGCGCTACGCAACATTACTCAGCGATGTGTTACATGCCGCCGCTACAAGGCTAAGGCTGCCTCAGAAGTCTGCCCGCCGCTGCCAGAAGACCTAGTTGTGCACGAGAGGCCGTTCGCAACTACCGGCATCGACTATGCTGGTCCGTTGTACGTGCACAGTGGCGAGTCATCTCCGAAGGTATGGATAGCATTGTTTGTGTGTGCCACCACCAGAGCAGTTCACTTGGAGGTGGTCGATGGTTTAAGTACTGAGTCATTCTTGATAGCATTTTGGAAGTTTGTCGCGAGACGTAGTTTGCCGTCTCGGATCAGGTCTGACAACGCTACAACGTTCAAGGCGGCATCTGACAAACTGAGTTTGCCATGGATGTTTAATCCTCCAGCTGCACCATGTCATGGAGGCTTCTATGAGCGAATGGTTGGTACAGTGAAGAGTGCCTTGAAAAAGGTAATGGGAACAGCGTGTCTGAAGGTCCAGGAGCTTGAGACCCTCTTGGATGAGGTTGAAGCAGTGGTGAATAGTCGTCCGCTAACTTATGTGTCTGATAGCCTGGATGAGCCACCAGTAACCCCTGCAATGATGATCGGTAACATCTGGATGTCGTCAGAGAAGCCAGCAGGTACCCTGGACGCTGCGCAGATGTCATCGAGATTGCGCTACCTCAGGCGGACACTGAAGCATGTCAAGAATCGTTGGGAGGTGGAGTACCTAAGTCAGCTGAACAAGCACCAACAGACCATGTCGCGCCCTTTAGCTGTGGGTGATGTTGTCTTTGTTCTCGATGATACCAAGCGCAAACAGTTCTGGCGTTTGGGACGGATCATCGAGTTATTCCCTGGTCGAGATGGTAAGCGTCGTGTTGCCAAGGTTAGGTTGAGTACCAGTACCCTGTTGAGGCCGATCCAAAGGTTAGTGCCATTAGAAGTATCGTCACAGGACGTGGCTCCTGGGCTTGCCGATACCGCTCAACCTGCTATCGTCCCTCAGCAGCCAGCGTACGAACCGTCAGCACCGTTACCACCACAACGGCAGCAGGAGATGACGCGTTCTGGGCGCGAAGTCAGAGCCCCGGATCGCTTTTGACTTGTGTGCATTGTTGTACGGCGGTGAGAAGCCCTTTGGTGGAGAGAATGTTGCAAACCACCAGATCTCAATTGGGAAAGGCCTTCGCGCTTATGGCATTGTATTCGTTGCAATGATGTATTTTGACTCCGCCGTACCGCTGATGTTGCTGCATGGCATACGCTTAATTGTCAGGATCGTACGACCACACGGCACGAGGACAACTCTTTTCCTTTACACAGTATATTTCACTTCATCGTATAATTAATAATGAACACTAATAACACCAGCTATTTATAGCATGCAAAAACAGCGTACATGCAAAACATACGCATATAAAACTGGACATAACAGCGTATACAGCAAAACGCACACAGCGCATATAGCGTATGCCATGCAGCAACATTACAGGTACGGCGGAGTCGAAATACAACATTGCAACGAATACAATGCCATAAGCGCGAAGGCCTTTCCCAATTGAGATCTGTTGGTTTGCAACACTAATGTTTTAGCGTTGTTCTCTTGTAATTTAGTGGAACCTGTATTGAGTAACTGAGTTTTATGTTTCGTTACATTGTCGACAGATCTCCACAATGATTATGGCCATTATATTTTGTCGTCTTCATTCTTGTGCAATCATGCATTATGTAGGTTCGTTCTCTTTATGTTATTTTGACCTATTTGAGGCTATTTCATAGATGTTGGTTGCCTCGTTGCTTTCTCTCCCCTCTCCTCTCATCCAAGCCATTCTGCATAAGCGAAGCTGTGGACGCAGCATACTGCTGCTTCACTTCAACGCGGAAATGCATATACTAATAATAACCCGTTTGTCTCTTTCCCTCAAACTAGTGAAGATTTTATGACCTGGGGCTCCCCGCGTGCTAGAGTGTACGTGAAGTGTGTGGGAACAGTGAGGGCTGCGTCCCACCCGCATATGTGGATTCACAGGAAGTGTGAGCTACGAAGTCTGAAGAAAATGTTCAACAGTCTCTGCTGGGATGACGACTACACCATAGCGCAGTGGTTAGAGCATCGCTAGCTACAAGCAAGGGTCCCTGGTTCGAGTCTAGGTGGTGACAGTCAATTTTTTCTTCAGATTTTTCCCGTTTGTCTCTTTCCCTCAAACTAGTGAAGATTTTATGACTTGGGGCTCCCCGCGTGCTAGAGTGTACGTGAAGTGGGTGGGTACAGTGAGGGCTGCGTCCCACCAGCCTGTGTGGATTCACAGGAAGTGTGAGCTACGAAGTCTGAAGAAAATGTTGAACAGTCTCTGCTGGGATGACGACTACACCATAGCTCAGTGGTTAGAGCATCGCTGGCTACAAGCGAGGGTCCCTGGTTCGAGTCCTGGTGGTGACAGTCAATTTTTTCTTCAGACTTTTCCCGTTTGTCGTTTTCCCTCAAACTAGTGAAGATTTTATGACTTGGGGCTCCCCGCGTGCTAGAGTGTACGTGAAGTGTGTGGGTACAGTGAGGGCTGCGTCCCACCCGCCTGTGTGGATTCACAAGAGGTGTGAGCTACGAAGTCTGAAGAAAATGTTGAACAGTCTCTGCTGGGATGACGACTACACCATAGCTCAGTGGTTAGAGCATCGCTAGCTACAAGCGAGGGTCCCTGGTTCGAGTCCTGGTGGTGACAGTCAATTTTTTCTTCAGATTTTTCCCGTTTGTCTCTTTCCCTCAAACTAGTGAAAATAATAATAATAATAATTTCAGGCCAAAAACGAAGCTAGGTTTAAATAAAATAAACACCTCTGTCTTGTGTTTTTGGGAATATAAACACTGTCTAAAAAAACCTCGGCCACGCCTCGGTTTTTATAGCCGGGTTTATATTCCCATAAACACTACGACATCGGTGTTTATTCTATACATATTCACCACTTATGTAGACGGCCAATTATATGTGGGTTATTATGGAGTGAGGTATAAAGGGGGGGGGGGTCCAGTATAGTCAAAACTGAATAGCTGATACATGTACATGGACACGCATCTGGTTACCAGTTGTACAGTTACGAAATTCAGGGGTCCCGTGGAACCCCTCCTGGATCCGCCACTGCGACGATGGAAATTTTTCTCACCAACACCTTGGACTATGCTAGTATAGAACGTGGTGTTATTATACACGCATCTGGTTACCAGTTGTACATTTACAACATTTAGGGGATTCCGTGGAACCCCTGGAACCCCTGCTGGATCCGCCACTGCTTAGGCTTGTGTTAGTAAGTCAGCAAAGGATATCTACGTGCAGCAGCCAACTGAGCTTCTACGGAGTACCATAGACTGATATCACGGCACTCCTCGTGCGTGTGTTTTGCATATGCCTGCAGAGAGTCAAAGCAGAAAGCGAGCAAATAGTAATTTATTTGTTTCATTGAGGGCTTTGCTCCCAGAAGCAGCGCTCATTTTCGCAAGGCAAGCGAACCTTATCGTGATCCTTGTGCTACACCCGATTGATCTTGGAATATACACCAACAGCTGGTATGTGGAAACATTTGGTTAGTTTTGTTTGGTGAATGGTGATTGATTCAAGGTAACTCGATGGTTCCTATCCTTCTGTTGTCTCCGATAGGGTTTTGTTGGCCGGATTTGAATTTACCATTGTTATTGGGAACATTTCCCAGTGCTGGTTTTCAACAGTGTTGCAACCAGTAGAGACGAGCACTATGGTGCTTCAGTTTAAGGTAAGTGACGCTGTAATGTAGGTGTGACTCAACAATGTTTCTAAGTTAGCAGGGTTACGTCCACTATGCTCCCTATCAAATGCGGGTAGTGGTGGAGGGGCCGTGCTACTCAGGCCAGCTTGATATTGTTGGCGTCTGCACACACAAAGTACGCCAGGATCAGGATTCCTTGAAAGGAAAAGAAACGACATCAACAAAACCAAAAAGTACCACAGGCCAAGTTTTCCGAATTTCATTCCCCTTACACCTCTACTGCAGAGCGAGACCGTTTCACTTACCTTCTACGTTATCTACTCTTTCTAGACACTGCCGTGATGTCCTTTCTTTTCCTTTCAAAGGACCGTTAAAATACTGAATGAAACGTAGGCAATGAAAACATACAAGTACAAGTACATGTATATCGGATGGGGGAAGTGTGGTTCACCATAAAGTTATTTGGTAACTCATAGCCAGGCACAAGGAAAACATGGATGCAGCAAATGGGATTTTCGGTCATTGACTACTTGATGGTCGGTCTGATCTGCGGCTTGATCCTGGAGAGTTTTTGACACTCGTGTGGATGCGAAAACTCTGCCTGGCTGAGTCTCATGGAAAATCTTCATTATACACGAGAGGTTCGAAGTTCAGGGCTCTAAGTTTTTTTTTTGCCTTCGTGACCTAGGCAAAAGGAGCAGAGGAATGTTTTAAAATTTTCGTTTCTCCTATAACCTGGGATTCGAACCCGCACTATCGCCCTGCGTGTATCCCCCGATACACTTCGCATACAAACTAATTCCTCCCAGTTGCTTCACGTTATGATCTTGCATTTGAAAGCCCTACTTGAATATTGTGGCTTTGATGGTATGGTACGTTACGGGACAGATACGGGATAGAGCCAGGCATGACACAAACAAACAAACAAATACCAAATTAAAGCTGTGTGGACCCTGGGGGGGGGGGGTCATGCCCCACAGGTGGGTTCCCTTCCATCCGCCACAATGACGTGCGTGACATCACCGCAACTTTGTTGAAGAAGGTGGCGTACAATGTGGCAGTGGAGTCTCACCTCCACCCAGTAACCGGAGAGCAATTTCGCATTCGCTCCGCCAATGTTCAGGAATAGGTCCGCCTGGATATAGCTTCCAGTGTCCTTTGGGGTGGCCGATTTAAGCGCACGTTTATTGATGTCAGGGTGTTTAACCCGTGTGCGACCTCAAATCGAGCCACTCCACTGGCCTCCACCTACACTCGGCAGGAGAAGGAGAAGCGCTGGGATTATGAGCAAAGTGTGCGTGATATCGAACATGCATCGGCTGTTCCAGCAGTCTTTGCCACAACGGGTTGGATGAGTCGGCATTGCAATGCACTCTGCAAGAGGATTACCTTCCTGCTTGCTGATAAAACCAGCGAGCCTTACAGCACCGTCATGGCATGGGTCCACTGTAGACTCAGCTTTGCCCTCCTCCGTGCTAGTGTGATGTGCCTCCGTGGATCCCGCACTCTGCGCGCCCCTGTTGGCTCAAACTCCCCTGCTTCGCTTGTTGCAGCTGAGGCAGTGGTCATTTTGCATTTGCTTTTGGTATTATTATCAGGCTGTTTTCGGTTTGTTATGATTTCTCGGTTTTCCATATTAGACTGTATTCGCGTTCCAAACTGTAAAAAAGAAAAGAAAAAAGTGTGGATCCTGGCTAGCGCCCGACGTTACTGAAGTAACGTCCTCTGCATAGCTACGGGAATAAAACTCACGTTCCGTGTCTTGTTCTCCTGTGTCGCGTTTTTGGGTCTCCAGCAAACACTCCTCCTGCTTAGCTCAAAATGGATGTGATTTTCTTTCCAGTCTGTGACGACTCTCACTGCAGGGCCTTTACTAGAGTCACTCTTGCATTACGCAAGCTTCCACAGATAAATGTAGCGTGTACGAATGTGAAGGTTACACCATACATTAGTCAGATATGATTAATTTGAAGCTGTTCATTTTTTTCCGGTGCATCAGGTCCCTTGGCAGTCTCCTCACCTCACAAATCTTCATGACCCGAATTGATGCTTCCCCCACTACCTCCCAGACCAGAGGCAAAACATTCAGTAGTATCTTTCTCACCCTATTCATGTCCCGGCCAGGCCTCTACAGTCTCTCATTTCTTGGTGCTGACCGCTCTTCGTGCATTACCAGCGATCATACGATCTCAGCCTTCCTTGCCTGCTTTTCGCGCTAGCTGCTCACAATTTTTCCTTGGGCACTCTGTAAGAAGGCTATAGGCCTGTTGCCAGGCTGTTGGGTATACCCAAATAAAATACTACTACTACTAGTACTTCCACTTAAACGGCAAGGTGAAGATAACTCAGAAGTTGCGACGAACTCTGCCATTTGAAAATAAATTGAAATTCGTCACCTATCCGCACTGCGCTCTTGGTTCACATTCACCAAACCATAACGAGGTATTCCGTTCTTGGATAGATGTGTGGTGATTAATTACGCGGAGATGAAGTTTGAAAATGTTACTCGTATCTCTGGAGAGGAACCCTCCCTAACTTCGTGATATCCTATTTGTACTTTCGAGCAAAAATTGATAAAAAGGTTTTATGAATGGATTGTTACTTAATCTGCGGACAGAACTGTTTCGTCCTTTGTGGACTCATCGGTGCAGCACAGAGGAAATGAGCCCGAACCTGGTGACAATGAAAAAAAATAGTTTCCAAGCCAGATTTAAACCAAGCAGGAACGTAACTTGTCAGAGTGCTCAAACTGACACGTCAGGAAAGCAAACAGCAAAGGTACTACCCCACACAAGAATGCTTAACTGCTACTAGCAGGAGCGTAATAAACGAATGGGTTGTTTTCTTCTCGTGAACTTTCGATGAAAAACGAGAGAGCTTGGAAGCTCAGGGGCCTACGCTATGCTTTTTTGCCTTGATGATCTAGACAAAAAAAGCATAGGGATGTTATAAATTCTTATAAGTTTCTATTTTTTGTTTTAGACATAACCTGGGATTCGAACTAGGCCTTGACGGATTATGCTAATATTTTCGTGAAATTATGCTTTTCGCATTGCTCAAAAAATTGCAGAATTATGCTATTTTTATGCTAAAAGTAATCATATTATGCCGCATTATGCTCACATATGCTGCTAATGTACAATGATGGTTCTGTGCAAAAGAACAGGAGAATTTTTTTGAAGAGGGCGTTTTAGTGTAGTAGCAAAAGTTCAACGGCGTCCACGCACCGTCCGACCTACATGTACATGTACATGCAGCTAAGACCGTCACTGATTGTAATGGACTGGACATGTTATCAAGGGAGTCGTAAAACTACGACTTTCTGGTGGATCTACTTGTACTTGTACTTGTAGAACATGTACAACTGTAGGGAATTTGATGGGAACAGGCGGATTTGTCCAATTATGCGATTCGTATGCAATTTGCCTCGAATTATGCAACTATTCTATTTTGGTAGGAATTATGCAAAATATTATGCTGGGATAATCCGTCAAGGCCTAATTCGAACCAGCACTATCACCCTGCATTCATCCCCGATACACTTCGCATACTTACTGGCCACAGTATTCGTCATACTGGTATTAGTTTAGTCCCACAACCTGCGATCCCACCGTTAGGCGCTGCATCTGCCGCTAGGGTTTATCGGGTGTTAGCGGCCGTCGTGAGTTCCCTTCGGGAACGGATACGATAATTTACTTTTTTCTTTTTTTTTTACAACCTGCGATAAAATGATCAGCTGTAGCACCTACTCCACTTTTATGTTATTATTATTATTAGACACAATCTCATAGCACGTGAGAAGCATAGCTAATGCAGGGACAGAATCCCCTGAGACAAGGGCGTTGAGCCAGCCACAGCAATAGTAAGCTAGGAAAACAAAGCAAATATGAATTAAAGCAGAAAATGAATGGAAAATTACAAAGAAAAACGATTAACGGAAGTGAGCACTATCAAAATTCGTGCATCACCCAGGTATTCGAGAATGTTCTTCGATGATAATTATTGCGTCTAGTTCAGTTGTGATAGTAGATCTTTAAACTGACCAATAGAAGAACAAGTTTTCAGACCGTATGGTAATGATAACCAATGAGAGTAGCCGGAAAACAAAGGGGACTTTAGATACTGGGCTGACTTAACAAGAGGCAGGGTGAGCGCGTTACGGGTTGAGCTTGTCGAAAACCAATTGTACTTCATCATGTGTGAAGGGGTTTTATGAAGAAATATCTTATGAACCAGTGTACAGAGATGGTGCTTATGACGAACGGAGAGAGGAGAAGTGTGTGCAAGTCGATAAAGGGCATCCGAAGGAAAACATCGATCCTTGTTGTAAAGAATTTTAAGTATAAATCTATGGTGGACTTCTAATTGGCTCAGAGTTGTGTCAGAAAGGCCACACCAAGCGGTATCGCAATAGTCGAATATAGGGAGAATATAGCACTGATAAAATAATAGTTTACACTGGATGGGCAAATGAGTGCAATGTGGTTGTAGTACCCCTAAGGCTGAACTGGCTCGATTGCATACACAGTTGACATGTGCAGCCCAAGAGAGTTTGCAGTCAAACATCACACCTAGATGTTTGTGCTGAGTAACAACACGGATAGGCATAGTCGAGTCAGGGAAGAATAATGGTTGATCAGTAGGGGATGAAGAAGTATACATGGCTTCTGTCTTGCCTAAATTGGGCTGGGGTTTCCACGTTTGCATCCACATGACAGTGCTGTTGATGCGATGCTGCATGGTAAGGAGTAATTGTGCAGGGGAGGAATCAGAACAGATAAGGCCAGGGTCATCCGCATACAAACTAACATCGGGGACAATTGAAGGTAGGTCATTAACGTAAAGCAAGAATAACAAAGGACCCAGAATGGAACCTTGGGGCACTCCAGACGTTACAGGGAGGGGATCAGACAAGAAATAGAACAAGCGAACACACACAGCCTGAGAACGAGCAGACAGATACGAGGATATCCAACGCAAGGCAGCATCCTCCACCCGGAAGGTGACCTTCAACTTGGCAAGTAAGCCACGATGCCAAACGGTGTCGAATGCCTTAGCCAAGTCGAAAAACACCATTCCCACGTGCTCCCCACAGTTCCTCTTTGTCGCTATGTCTTGGACAAGTCGAGTCACCTGGTATTGAGTTGAGTCACCACGGCAGAATCCCGACTGAGCTGGTGAGAGAGCCGGAGCGATGTGCAGGTAGAGGGAATCGAATACAATACGCTCACATGTTTATGTATCTATGTCATTCGGATCTTCCCAAGTTGTACAATGTACTGTTGATATACCGAATTCAAATAAATCAATACCATACCAATACCATACTAATTCTTCCAGGTTGCTTCACGTTATGATCTTGTATTTGAATGCCCTATTTGAATATGCATTGTGGCCAGCCGTCTTTGAATGTACCGAACGGTACGGGATAGGTACTGGACAGGTAAGGGCGAGGGTAATACGACACCGTCTACCGCCTTGATTTATATTCATTTATTTATTTATTATTTCACCGTTCAATGGCAAAAGCCAATGCAAAGGAGGGGGCGTCAGCCAGCCATGGCAAGAGAAGAAAAAATGAAGGAAAGAAGATGATAAACGGAAGAAAATAATGCATCGGCGGGGTGAAATGTATCACTATGTTGACCATGGTGGAAAGCGGCGATGTAAGCTAGCAAAAGAGGCGAGCGAGCCTACAACGTGGCATGTTAACATGGTCTATGAACTGTCTAATATTGGATATTGTCTTCATTTCCATGGGCAGCTTGAGCCAATACGAGTATTCAGAGAAGATAGGAGATTTGGTAAACATAGTTGACAAAGCTTTGGGAATTACTATGCCATTGCGAGTGTCCCGTGCGAAAGTAAACCAATTATACTTGGTGAGATGTTCAGGGACAATGTTCAGATTAATACGATGGACCAGAACGCATGAATGTCTCTGCGACAGTATAGAGATGGGGCTGGTGGAGGCCAAACTATATAGTTCAGTAGAGGGGAAAAGAGAGGGTTAACGAAAAATAATTTTCAACACTAGTTTATGATATATTTCTAGTGTCTGTACAGCAGATTTACTAAGCAGGGAATGCCAAGCAGTGGCGCCGTACAGAAAGATAGGAAGGAGGTAGCATTTATAAAAGAGACGAATATATTCAGGGGAAAAGTGGGAGCAGTGAGACATCAGGCAACCTACAGATTTGCTAACTTTGTTGCATACAAAATCTACGTGAGAATTCCAGGACACTTGCGAGTCAAATACAACACCCAAATGCCTGTGCGTATCAACAATATTAATGCTAATAGTCGAATCAAGTCCGGGAAGGGTAAATGTCGGAGGGTGGTCTAGTTGAGTGAGAAAGACTATTTCTGTTTTCAAGATATTGGGTTTCAGACGCCATGACAACATCCATTTATGAACAACATTGATTCCATTCTGAAGCTTCGTACACAGGTTTGCAATGTCAGCGTCAAACTGAATGAGGGCTGTGTCATCAGCAAATAGCGACAAACCATCTATACAGTCAGGTAGATCGTTTATATACAACAAGAATAGTAGAGGCCCAAGTATAGATCCCTGGGGGACTCCCAAATTCACAGGCAGTGGGTCTGAGAGTACCCCATCGACTGACACTGATTGCGTTCTATCTGTTAGGTAGTCCGTAATCCATGCCAGAGACGCACCGGAAACATTGTACATCGCAGATAATTTAGCTAGGAGTCCACGGAACCATACCGTGTCAAACGCCTTTGCTAGGTCGAAAAAACAAATACCAACATGTTGGTGGTCATGACGAAGGGCCGAAATGTCCTGCACAAGGCGTGTCAGCTGCATGGTGGTTGAGTCTCCTCGTCGAAAACCAGATTGGACTGGGGCAAGGGCCGGCGACACATGAGCATAAAGCTTATCAAAGACTAATCGCTCACATAGTTTCGATACACAGGACAACAAGGAGATAGGACGGTAATTGTTGGCTTATGACTTGGAGCCTTTGCTCTTGTAAACCGGAACAACTTTCGCGAGTTTCCATGCTGCTGGAAATTTACCCGTTGAAAAGGACACATTAAAAACACGGCAGAAGGGGTACGATATCGACGGGGCAAGTTTCTTCAGGACATTCATAATGGTGTCCAAGCCAGGACTGCGGCGAGACTTTAGTCGGCCTTTCTAAAATCCGCAGTTGTGGTGATGATCTGAACAAATGTTTCTTGAAGTTGGCTGTGGGCACGAAGAGCTGGAAGTGATAACGACGGATCATCCGGCACAGCAACGGAGGCGCTCTGCTGGTTGAGGACTGTAGCCTTGTCGAAACTGCCAGAAACTGGATGACCGCCTTCATCAATGAGGTGAGGAAGGCCACGATCCTGCTGACGATTCCGCTGAGAACGAACAAACTGGTACATGTTAAGGTTTCCTGACGGCATGCTGGCCTGTATAGATGCCACATAGTCACGGTGAAGAGATCGAGATAAGTTTCGTACTCTGTTACGCTGAACTTTGAAGGCAGACTGGTTAGCTGGGGTTGGGAACTTCCTATATCGGCTGTAGAGTTCGTACTTTAACTTAATGGCAAGTACTAAATCTCGATTAACCCACGGAGGATATTTCCTAGATACAGCTCGCTGGGTGGAGGAAGAGATTTTCCGATAAGGCGACAGGTAGTGGGAAAATGCATCATTCAAGGAAGAGGAGAATCTGGCTAATGCGTCGCCGACATCTGGTGTGTCCATGAGATCATACCAGTTGAGCGAGGAAAGATACATATTTACTGCTACCCAGACAGAAGGTGGCACTTGCGCAAAATTGTATGGAGTGGCTGGGGAACTACGGGCAGGATAGCATGGTACTTCCTTTGCAGGCGTTCGGGTTACAGTTCTGTAGAAAAGGGTGGTAACTACCTGTGAATGGTCAGACGCACCAGGCGGGGCAGCATCGTCGACAGAGAATACTGATTGAGGACGATTGGTAGCGAGCAATTCTAGGCACGACAGGGTTCCGTTAGGTGAGGTGTGAGTGGGAAAATCTACCAGCTGGGAGAGACCGAAGCTGGAGAATATATTTTGAAGTATGCGAAAGTTCCTTTCCAGCGCGTGATGTAGCGTCACCACTCCACCAGTCAGAGTTGTGAGCATTGTAGTCACCAGAGAGGAATATATCAACGGATGAGAGGTCTACAGCCCGTAGGGTATCCGTCATCATGTCACAAAATGAGGTAAGTTCAGGCAAGGATTGCGAAGGAGGGCGATATTGACAGCCAATGAGTATAGGATTAGCACCCAGGTCTGCAGGAAGTCCAAGCTCAACCGATATGTTTTCGCATTGGGGAGAGTCAAGGTCTGAGCGCTGGGCTGCATGCGAAAATGTCCCATCTCGTACAAGGATGGCAACACCACCATAACCTCGGACCTGGGCCCTTTGGTTCGCTGGTATTGGCCTATCTCGGCGGAAGCATGTATAACCGGGTACACTGAGCATATGTATCGGGCAGAGCCAGGTTTCTGTCAGACATAGGATAGTCGGTGTGTTGGATCGACACAATGCATGGAGTTCAGAGATTATGTTCGACACGGAGCGACAATTAATCGTAACAATAGTGATATTATGTTGAGTCTTAGGAAAATATGGGAAGGCCTGGGCGCTCAGCGGTGCCGAAGCCATCATTCTGACGACGTGGAGGTTTTACCTGGTTTGTTCGCATTTGAATCTGCAAACCGCCACTTTCTTACGGTGTGCTGGATAGTTGCAGGCCAGAATCCGTCACCCAGTACCTTTTCCGTAGCTGAGGCTGGGAATGTCACTCTGGCGTAAGCTCTTCCGAAGGTGCGGGATTCCAAGATGGTGCAGTTGAGCACATCCACTGCACGCTCTTGGCACCAATCCTTGATGGAGTCGGCACTGCAGCCCATGTGGACGTTTTCTACATAGAATATCGCTTTGTCCACCTTTTCGACACCTGTCAGGACTACAGGGTTTTTTTCGACCGTGGGCATAGGCTTGACGTACCGAGATGTGACCCGACGTCATACAACATCTACCCAAGAGCTCTGTCCATCTGATTTGTTGCGGGAACTGCTGTCCGTAGTGACGTGACCGTTGCTAGCAGGTCTAGGTGCTGTACGAGTAGTGTCTCTGGACTGGGAAGCGGCGCGTGGTTGCGAGTGCATACCGGTAGTACGATCATTTGAACATGAGCGTGCATGCTGCGATGTGGAGGTGTGCTGTGATTGCGGTGCAGTGGTGGTGGATGTGTCAGTTTCATACAAAGAGGGCTCTACGGTAACTTCGTTAGCACTTGTTCGACGGTTGTGGGTGTCATTGGCAGTTTGAGAAAGTGCGCCTGTAGTGAAGTTCCTCAGCTCTAGTACTTCCAATTTTAGGCTGGAAACCTCATCCCGAAGTGAAGAAACAATGGCATTATCATGCTTCGCTTGCTCAAGTTGCTCTCTTAGCTCTATCACTACACATACAAGCTCGTTTAGAGACTTCAGACTACTACTAGTGTAGTATCCCTGCCCGACCAATACGGAAGTAGTACGGAACTAATACGGAGCTTTGCCTGATGTATAGTAAGTGTATCTCCGTATGTAAGCGTACGGCGTCTGCTGCATAAAAGCAGCTGCGCATTTCTGTTTTGAGGAAGATGAGAGATTTTGATAATAACGAGCTATTCAACCTCCAGGTGTGCACCGGAGAGAAAGTCAGTTATTTTGCCGTTTCTTCTTTCACTAATAATTATATCTCAGGTGTGTACCTGAAAGAAGTAGAATAAAAGTAATTCTTGTTGATTTCACCGCGCCTACCACTCGGCTACCCATTACATTGGTGGCAGCGGTGTGTTTAAAAAATAAATAAAACAACGTGATTCGACCCCAGACCCCCATGGCTCAACCCGCTGCAGCTCCCTGCGACGAATCAAGATGAGAATCATGTTTCTTGCCTTCCTGGGCTTGGCCATGCTTATTAGCCTGCAGCACAGTCAGGGTGCTAACGTGGATCACCATTCTTTCCGCACGGCACACACTGGAGACTCCGATGGCGATTCCAAGCGACCCGCTACCTACATGTATACTACCGGTGGTGATGGCGAAGCTGATGAGGACGACAACAGGCAGGCTTCTGCCCAAGACGAGGAGTGTATTCCCCAAGACCAGCAGCGTTTGATTTTCGCTGGCACGCAGTCGAAAGCAGGAGCTCACTTGGTACTTCGCCTCCGTGGTGGGAAGCAGATTTTCGTCAACACTCTTCCTGGCTAGACCATCACTCTTTACGTCGCGCAAAGCGATGCTATCGACAATGTGAAGACCACGATTCAAGACGAGGAGGGAGGTCATTTGCCTGACGCCGAGCTAGCCGCTCTGAGTGACCGGCTCAACCAAAATGAAGATAAAACCTGGCTTGCCCTCCGCCGTAGCTCCAGCCGCTAACGCTAACGCTGATTCTAGGTATGGCATTTTCTTTCCTCTCTTCCTTCAGTCTCCCTGTTCTTTTCAGTCTTCCTTTCTGCGAGTGTGTGAATCCAGTTTAGTTTGGTAGGCGTCTGATCATGGTGAGCCACGGCTTACCCAGCTAACGTGGGACAATGTGTGTGACAACGCCCCTTATAGGTACAGTGTATTCAGTTCGGTTTTTGACCTGCGATGTTCCTGGCGGGTTGTGCCAGCGTTGTGCAGCAAGAGTGCTGTGGTTTTTCAGGTCCTATTTGGAGGAAAGTTCTTTCCCCTTTTGACCCCGTGAGATCGTGTGAACCTGGTGTGCTTCTACTTTATGATTTGTTATCAGTTCATTTCTTCTGTCTACTCTAAACGTTATCATTTCCGATATAATTTGCCATCTTTCGGTTGACGCTGTGTTCATAACTCTTCACCAATTTTTGGAAAATCACGAGGGCGTGATTATCTGTAGGAAGGGAGGGTGTAGTATCCCTGCCCGACCAATACGGAAGTAATACGGAAGCAATACTGAGTTTTGCCTGATGTATAGTTAGTGTATCTCCGTATGTAAGCGTACGGCGTCTGCTGCATAAAAGCAGCTGCGCATTTCTGTTTTGAGGAAGATGAGAGATTTTGATAATAACGAGCTATTCAACCTCCAGGTGTGCACCGGAGAGAAAGTCAGTTATTTTGCCGTTTCTTCTTTCACCAATAATTATATCTCAGGTGTGTACCTGAAAGAAGTAGAATAAAAGTAATTCTTGTTGATTGCACCGCGCCTACCACTCGGCTACCCATTACACTAGTACTGACCTCATTGCCCTTGATCGGGGTTACACACACACCAGCTTGTCTTAGGGAAACCACAAGATCAACTCGGCTCTTTGACTCAGCTCCGTCAATAGGATGTTGTTTGGCAAGATGCCGCAGCTCTTCGAAAGTCAGCAAGGCGAGGTCGATGTCCATATTCAATGCCATATTCCTAGTGTGTCCAGATCAAGTTCTCTGCCACAGGTACCTAAAGTAAGCGGAGCTTAAAAACTTGCATGCGCACCTTACCCATGTAATCAAGAAATATAACAGACCTGCGATTTGCAGATGACATTGATCTTGATGACGGCAAAAAAAGAAAAAAGGATGTTATACATTTTTCAATTCTCCTTTTTTTAGGCATTACCTGGGATTCGAACCCGCACTATCGCCTCACATGCATTCCCCCATACACTTCGCATTCATACTCATTCTTCAAAGTTGCTTCACGTTATGATCTTGCGTTTGAAAGCCCTATTTGAATATTGCGGCCAGCTGTATGTGGCCAGCTGTGTTTGATGGTACGGTACGGTACGGGACAGATACGGGATAGCGCCAGGCGTGACACAAACACACAGCCTTGAAACCTTGAACTGCCACCTAAAGGTGATGCAGTGCCTCAAAGAGGCAAGGAGGGCAGAGTTACTTCTTGCATTTGTGTTGAGCCAGGTACTGAAGACGTGTAAACTTCCGAGAGCAGGTTGGGCATGGGATGGTGCGGCGCTCGGAGCCAGAGCTGCATGTTCTGCGGTTGCAGTTGCAGTTGTGCCGGCGGTGCCCAGCTTTGCTCCGGAAACAGCGGTCATAGGTGTGGCCGAGGTAATGACATTGGCTGCAATCAGGTGGGCGAGGTGCAACAATCTCTGGAACTGGAGCGTCACCAAGACTGGGAGAGCAGCTGTGCACAGCAAATCCACCTCGGCTAGCAAACCAACGATGGCACGTTTCGCACAACAGAGCACCGGCCTGTTCATGGGTTGGCTTCAGTCGCTCTTCCCTGCATTTGTGCCGCCGAAGTCCGCTTTCACTGGCGAAGAGACGCTCACAGATCGCACAACACACTGACTTGGCTGTCGTTTCAAGGCGTAAGCGCCGTGCATCCGAGATGGACTGGATCCACTCGCCACGTTCAGCTGCGAGGTCGTACCAACCGGTGTATAGACCGAACGCCTTGAGGTCATCGCGTACCACCTCACGCCATCGATGCCTGGGGCCATGAGCAGGGCGTGGAGTATGGAGCCACAAGAACAACACTGCTTTTGGAAGCCGGTGGTCGTCCATCCTGGCAATGTGGCCAAGCCACTGCAGCCGTCGATGGGCAACCATGTCAGCAACTGGCTCTGTAGCGCACATTCTATGCAGCGAGGCAGATGACAGGTGGTCCTCCCACTTTTTGGAACGCGACATGCCGAGAATGACACGAACAGAGCGGTTGTGGAATTGTTCAAGGCGACGTATGTCGGCACGCAACATTGTCCAGTTCTCAGCCCCGTACAACAGCACTGACAACACACAGCATGTGTACGTGTGTTGTTTCGTCTTAGATGTTAGTGAAGTGTTCCGAAAAACTGACGAGTAGAGGCTGCCAAAGGCCTTAGATGCAGCAGCTATGCGGTTGGACACATCGGTGTGGCATCGTCTGTCTGGTGTTACCACTGAGCCGAGATATGTGAACTGGCTGACATGCTGGATGGCTTTGCCTTGTACGCTTAGCGGGGTACGGTCACTGTCGTTGATCTGATGCCCAACAGCCATGAACACTGTTTTTGCCATGTTGAGAGACAGCCCGAATGCTCCACTGACCGGCCATACCGCACCCGGCCCAATTTCGCACTGCTGCTGTTCCACACAGCATGAACCCTTGAGGTCAGACGGATCACTATCGCCATATTTTCATTATATGCCTGCCTGTTGGCCTGCCTGCCCGTCTCTCTCCCTGTTCTCTGACAACTTGCTTGTTAATTCGTGCGGTTGTTTTCAGACGTAAAGCCCTGCTGTAGAGGTCTCAGCCCTCATTTGTTAGTCTCTCTCTCTCTGTCTCTCTCTCGCTCTCGGATCTCTCTCTCTCTCTCTCTCTCTGTTTTTGGTGGACAAAAATATCTCTGGCGTTGATTGCTTTCTTGCTTCGACTTCTGCCGGGCCTTTGTTCTCGTACTCCTCTTTATGCACAAGTGTTGTGCAGACCCTCCCTTAATACAGTCTGTCTCATTTTGTCCTGAGATGTTTTGATGCATAGTGATTATGACGCTCATCATTCGCTCCCTTGTCACTGGACAGTTCTGTCCGTTTGGTTTTAGCGAATTCAAATAAAGAAAACAACAACAACAACCTCCGCAAATATCTCAAGCATACGCTGAGCATCCGAGTGGCTGGGTGCAAACAAGGCTGCATCATCAGCTAACCCACCATCTGTGATGACCATAATATTATCATTACCACGCTTAGATCTCTTGATAAGCGGACCATCGGCACAGGTACGGAGTGGAAAACCAGACACTCCACGCTCTTGGACGCGTGCGCACCAACGTTCCACCACTGCACCAGCAAACAAGTTGAAAATGACTGGTGCCATTGTACACCCTTGGCGCAATCCGTTGCACACTGGGAAGCCTTCAGTGGGGAAACCATTATGGATGATCGTGGGAACACACAAACACACAAACAAACACCAAATTAAAGCTGTGTGGACCCTGGCTAGCGCCAGACGTTACTGAAGTAACGTCTTCTGCATAGCTACGGGAATTAAAACAGTCTCCTTTTAATATTCGACGTGGAGACAACAATTTTTAATATTGCAATCAGGAGGACGAGCTTAAGTGATATTTGAACTACGTTATTAAACAATGTTAAGTTCTGGAGACGGTGCGAAAAACGATCTAAAAGGTAAGGAGAAAAAGCGATGGAAAAAAGATGATTCGAACATGTTTTCGTCCAACACTTTTCAGGAATCACCGTTGTACTAAAGAAAAAATAAGAACAAAGGAAATAATGAAGATGAAGACACCACTGCAGCTGTACTTATGGTTGATAAATATGGTGGTAAAGACACACCTGGCAATATGGCGGTAAACACACGCCTGCCCACACACGCTCTCTAGGCTGCAAAGTTCTGGCACAGAGCTCTCCTTCTCACCACCACCCCCATCAGTTCGTGCCTGGCGCCTGGTCGATGCATGGCTGGCGGTATCCGGCATAGCAGGCTGGTACATCAAGTAGCGCACGGCACATAGATGATGACACAGCAACGACATAGCTCGATTGCGACGTACGTTTCGTCCCCGCTGGACTCATCAGGCAATCTTCTTCAATGTTCTTCTTGGAGCTATGTCGTTGCTGTGTCATCATCTATGTGCCATGCGCTACTTGATGTACCAGCCTGCTATGCAGGATACCGCCAGCCATGCATCGACCAGGCGCCAGGCGCGAACTGATGGTGGTGGTGGTGAGAAGGAGAGCTCTGTGCCAGAACTTTGCAGCCTAGAGAGCGTGTGTGGGCAGGCGTGTATTAACCGCCATATTGCCAGGTGTGTCTTTACCACCATATTTAGCAATAAAGGAAATAATAAAGCAATCATGTTAAAGTAGCAAGGCACAGTGACAGCACTAAAATATCAAAGTGTGATACTTCTCATAAAAGTGTGCACAAAACAAGGGTATGAGAATTATATGCGTTGCATGTGTGTATCACCAACAAAAGAAAACGAGAATGAATAATAAAAGCAAATATTGTGAAAAGAAGAAGGACAGAATGTTACGAGTTATGACAAACTGTCCACCAACGCAACCAGATATTATACAGTCTTTTCACAATGATTTAACCCTTTATTGGCTGGCCTATACATTGATCGAACACCGATGTTCGATGGGGTAGGCATTTTGAAATTATCGTAACTTGGTCCAATCTCGGTCTTTCGTAGAGATCGAAATATGTAGGTCGAAGAGAAAACTCTCAGCTGTCGCCTCAAACAATTTTCAAAGCGATACAAAGAGCGGTTCTTGAGTTATAGCACTCGTAATGTTGGTCCCGGGAAATTTGCGCTCAGAGCGCGATGCGTGGGTCAACGGCCGGGATTTTCCCTGCTTACGTCACCTGTTGACAAGACTACGCCGATTCAACTTCAAAAGTAGGTTCCCGGGAGTCTCACGAAAAATTTTGAGTTTGATACAAGCAACAGGAGTGAAATGGTGGATAGAGATAGATCTGGAGCGTGGGCCCAGCGTTGGTGGGCCTTCCCTGGCTTGCAGCGCTGGGCCAGTGCATCCCGTGGAGTCGAGTGTACGCTCATTGCGCTCCTCTCGCCAAGGCCTTTCCAGGATGCCCAAGATCGTGGAATTTGTCCAATGCAAACTAAAGTTACGTCCAATTTAGGTACAGGTTTGGCGATTGCGTGGGCTTGTTTGTATTTTAATCGGCCAATAAAGGGTTAATTGGCTTCCCATCCGAGTTAAAATAGCAAATATAAACGTCATAAAGTTTTAAGGAAGAGGACATATGAATAGGAGTTAAGAGAGCATGTCTGAGAATACCAAAGTATGTGTGCAAGTGGATCTCTCCGATTTCGCTCAAAATTTGCAGGTAGGTTCCCTTTGGGGTGTGGATCGATTGTGCAAAGCCCTTGAAAAAGGTTCTGAAGGGAACCTTTAAATTTGCATACCCCTCAGAAATGGCCGAAATATCACATTATTTATGGGTCTAGAAACGAGTCACGCCACAGCGTATACGAACAAGCTACGAACAAAACTTCATCAAGCCAACATTGCCTCACCTTAGACGAGTTCTTTGAGCAGTACCGCTTAGCCACGCCAGGATCCCAGAAGACGAGGTCCATCACCCCCTGACGCCACAAATGATCGTCTTGAAAATAGCCAATTTACAAGCGCTGGCAAAACAGCCAGCTACGTCCTCAATTGGCCTGAACTATACACCGGCAGATAGTAGAACACCTTTTCTAGCGCTGAGGAAATGTCCCCCTATTCCTTTTGGAGGTTTCTTGAAATAAACCTTTTCGAATTTTTCCACTCGACCATGCTGAAATACGGCCAAAGTCATACCTGCGCAGGAAAGCTCGCCCCTCCGCGACGTCTCCTCAGCAATTTCTACTCTAACACTACTCCCAAGGCCGCAGAAAAAAGTGTATTGTCAGTTTTGACAAGGAAAAGCAGCGGTGATCACTTGTCACTCCAACGGACAAGCTTCTCCTTGCGCCACCAATAATTTTTTGTGCGACTGTTGATGCAAAAGTGACTGAAGTCCTGAGCGCAGTTTTTGAATTTTATTGCAAGATGCACGATGAGATCGCGTGCTGTGACGTAGGATGACGCTTCCTGGATCACGACACGCGGCCATTGATCGCAAACGTGACTGGAACGCTACTCGGAACAGACCGTGATGGCAGAGGTAAGATGAGCTGTATTTCCTGCTTGATCTACTGAAAACCCTCACAAACTGTCGATGTCTAAGGTGTGTTGCAATGGCAGCAAGCCGTTGAAATATGCCCCCGTATAGCATGGATAGTTATTCATCTTTCACACTTACCTCCTGCAATCCGAATATAGTCCAACGGTAAAAGTCCATTGTTTTCATGTCGATGCTCGACAAAGCTGCTAGCTCGGTAGCTTTGTGTTGACTGGCACGCGAGCAGCACTGGCTGCACGAACTTGTCGCGTGAACTGCATGAGAGATTTCTTACGTCATAAAGAATGTGATTTCATCATCATTTCACTGGTCTTCGACATACATGGTCAGGGAAAGTCCCGGCTCGCAGGCCTACAACACGGTCAGCGTGCTCAGTCCGTGCGCCAAATTCAAAAAAGTCGTCTAGAAGTTGCACTTTTGATTGCAACCGCGGGAAATTTGAGGGGTCTGAAAAAGAAAATTCTCAATATGACTCAAAATTGACAAACAAGACGACGACCAGCGCTCGAGCATAGTAATTTTTCGCCATTCCTTCGTGCAGGATACCTATTCTAATTGATAAACACTACCCTCATGTTTCGTTCCATGCGCAACGGACGAAGCGAAGTGTCTTTTTTCGTCCACGAAAGAAAGGTAAGACAATTGTCGTCTTATTTAGTTGGGCATTGTGGGCCAAGGGTATTTTTTCTTTTTCTTTACAACTGTCCCCAGGTACTGAGACGGGGCTGATATCCTAGGAGTTCTGTTGGTGCAAAATGCCAGGTTACTGACTTATGGCGAGGTTTGTCCACCCAAAAATATGGGAAATTTCTTGGATAGCATACACACATAATACAGTGAATGGTATTGCAGTGGGCATCCAAAACGGTTGAACCAAACAAATATAGTATGATACCTAGAGGCTAGGCACACAAAAATCACTCAGGAATTGAACGCAAGTCTCGGGGCCTTGGTGCGTCATTACACCCAAACATTGAATGTTTGCCGGCGCACGGCTTTTGCTTCACCACATCATACAAGTTTACGCACTCACTCAATTCGAAAGACTGGAACCAGACCAAACCGAATGTGACAACTAAGAGCGAGTTGTGCATTTGTTGGAACAACGTTCGGGCATTGCGAGAAGGATATCAGCAGGGTCCAACAATGGCAGCAACAGCACCAGGGGATGATGGAGTACCAAGGAGCTTGTATCATGCACATTACAGTGAGCAACAAGAGAAACCGTACTGTGGTACGTGAAATCAGAGCCTGGGCAGGGTGATCGAGACTGTGCTACAACGCCTCAATTGGGCGAGAGAAAACAAACAGACCAGCAAGCACAGATCATGAACTGGTACACAACATTGACAGAGCACAAACCGCACAGCAAAGTTGCAGGGCCGCTATGATAGTCCAGCGTTTTGTTGCCAATGAATTGATTGAGAAGGGAGCAGTATTCCTTGTAACATTGCATGGAGTATACGAGAACGCAGAGTCAGAACCAGGCGTAGCAAGGCAAGACGGCTACTGTACAGGGGACCGGCTTGACGATCACTTGCATACTCGCAATTTGGTACCACCAGGAAACTAGGCATCACGTCATACCGAAGTGGCTTCGACACGCTGCATTGCATTCATAGCTGTACGGTGAACCTGTTACACGAGCTTCTGTGAAACAGACAGCATGCCAATGACCTGCAAGAACCAAGAAACGCGGCCGGCAAAACAAACGCTACATAACTGCCCAACATAAACTTGTACATGCTGATGAGAAGCAAGAATGTGCTTGATGTTGGAAGTATTATGCTCGCATATTCAAAAACATGCATGGAAAAACATCAATGACATTGTTCACGAATACAACAGATACATCATACAGGGAGAGTAAGTAATCCTTCCTCCGTTGTGTATACGCGCACGCGCACGCGTGGTAGATAAATCCGTTTGGCATGACTTTCGATCGAGGTTGCGTTTACCATAGAGATAGGTGAACTCGAAGCCAACACCTCTCATTTTCCCTCTACTGCCCCTTTCGGGCCGATGCGATCCTTGTGCCAAGTTGTGGTAGTGGCTCAACAGAACAGGTCAGGTGTGTGTGTGCGCGCATGTGTGTGTGTGTGTGTGTGTGTGTGTGTGTGTGTGTGTGTGTGTGTGCGTGTGTGTATGTGTAAGTATGGTTTCTGAACTATTCTCACAATCGTATAAGTTAAATGCTAGTGATAAATACAGGTACTTCGAAGTACTGTCTTTTTGATCTGTTAACACAAGATGGCTTTGTAGCTTCAGTCGTCCCGAATATTCATTTTTACTTCGCGATTGCCGCATAATTGACACGCAACTGTACTTGTGCAAGTCTCCAAGCGCTACGTAATTGGCCGACATTTACTTGTCCACGGTGATGAGAAGCACCGCTCTTAATTTTTAAATCATGAACGGATTACATACGCAGGTACATCCACACAATGTGCACTATCCTGAAGTCGTGCGCAAATATTCAAAATCATTCACCGAACACAGAGAGGCGCACATACCGTAAAGTACCGCGAGAGCGCCCCACCTTGATTTTGCCGCGATAGATTTTACCAAGAGTACATAACCCCCCAAGAGTGTGCAACTCCCACATACCCTGCTGTCCCGACAGAATTTCAAGTTGACGTCATTATTTATGACGCAATGCTCCTTGCACCAGTGATTTACAACATGTGTACGGGTGTCAACGCATCACACGTTTTTCTTTGCAATAATTTGTACAGGATCGATCGGCTTCGGTCAACCACAGGTTCCGGATTCGTCTGATAATCCGTGTACAGAGCGCATTGCATCATCCAAATGACGTCAACTTGAAATTCTGTCGGGACAGCACCCATAGTGGAGTTGCACACTCTGGGGGGTTATGTACTCTTGATTTTACAGCCAGGGAAAGGAAAATCGTATGGCAGAGTGCAATGAAGTTCGTACGGCGTGAGCAACTTAGTGTACTAAGGTCACACTAAGCAGATTTTTGTGTGAAGCTCGTGTCCGCTCCAAGGTACGGATTGTCTGCAGAATGTGCAATATGTGTACAAAGTTCGTGTCGTATATCCTACAGACAGGACACCAACTCCACAATACGACCCCGAAAGGACGAGATGGAGGGGCGCTCTGGCGGTACTTTATGGTACATGTAAATACGAAGGAACCACACGCGCAGCAAGGAGATTGGTCATTACTTTACTTAGGCCAAAACAAATAATGACCTTGTTTCCGGTCGCCCGGCAGGGCCACGTTTTCCCAAATTCTGAAACTTTTTTTGGTCCCAAATGTATACAAACGGTGGCAATGCCATGTGTGCAAATGCACTCAACGAGTCATAACTCAGTGAAATCTCAACCGAATTCCACAATCGAAACACCTACAAGGTAGCAGAGATTCTCAGCTGTTGGCTCGAAAACCTCCGGGGTCGATACGAG
The DNA here is from genome assembly GCF_964019385.1 of Sycon ciliatum. Taxonomy (NCBI): domain Eukaryota; kingdom Metazoa; phylum Porifera; class Calcarea; order Leucosolenida; family Sycettidae; genus Sycon; species Sycon ciliatum. The sequence goes on along the minus strand of NC_088651.1, from coordinate 26,250,052 downwards.
CTAGAATAACGGAGCTGGAAGGACTCGAACTGTTTGCTTGATTTATCAGGATGTACGAAAACAGTAATACACCACATGCTGTACAAGAACAGTGAGTCAGTCAACTTTGACATTGATCCTTGCCATGATATATGTACAATGTATATGTGTAGGTGCTCTTGTCCATCAATACCACAACGATTGAGGAACCAAAAAAAGTATCCAAAAAAAGTTTCATTCCGGCCGACCGAGTCTCCTTTTTGAGGAGTTGCCGACCGGAAACAAGCCTATTTTTTGTTTTGGCCTTATGAGTTGATGGATAGAAGTTTCCTTTCAGCTGACCATTACCACTCATGAAAGCAATTAGTCAGGGAGCCGACCTCCAAAAAAGTGGCGCTCCAGGTCGGGCGAGATGGAGTACAAGATCTCTTCAGCAATGGGTTATGGGTCTATCAGAGAAAGGCTTTCGAGTTCTTGGCCATCCCAAAGCTGTGCACGGACATCGCGAGGACGCATTTTGTTCGACGAGCAAATTCACAATTGTGAAGCATTTATGCGCAAATGTTTTTCGTTCTCAGCCGACTTCTCGGTTTGAGAAGTAGGTGCGCACGCTCAAAATTCTAAATCAGTGACTATGCGCCTGTCCAGAAGATGACGACGCTGCAAGCTTACTTTCTCAAAGCGTGACATACATTTTCATTACGATTTTGGCTTTGAAAGTGAGAATAGTATTGCCATCGTCAGGTCCACTAGTCACGAAGCATGGCGCTTCTGGACAAAAGCGCAACATAGAGTGTGTACCAGCAATAGTGCACAATAATACTCGTGCCTACTCCGGCAATTCTGCAACGCGTGCAAGCAAAGTTTCAAAAGTATATTTCCAGGTCTGACTGAGGTCGAGTCGAGCGAAGATTCCGGCAGAGTAGGCGAGATGTTGCTTGCTGACAAGTCGGCCTCCGCGTCCCTGAGTCCCGACTGCCAGTGCCACAGCCGTATGCACCAGTGACCAGTCACCGGACGTGCAAGATCATCATCACCCATGTCTGTACTCTGCCTGGCCTATTTATCTGCTGGTGATGTCAACTCCGTTGCAGTTTGCCAGCTTGTTTGTTCAGGTACTCGTTCTTCACTGGTTCAGGTGAGCCTAGCTGCTTTTGCACAAAACACTTTGTGGATCCTGTGAGAGATCATGTAACCAAAACGAGAGGTTGTTTGAAACAAAGGTTGAATGACAATCACTGCCAGTTCCACATGCACTTCTGACAGGAACTACGACAGACGTCTACGTGGCAGCACCAAAGGAGAGCATGGGATAGGCAACATAACAAGATAGAACATACATGCGCGCACGTGCATGTGTGCGAGCTTGTGTACACGCGCGCACGCCCACACACGCTTGCAAGCGTGTACACGCGCGCACGCCCACACATGCTTGCAAGCGTGTACTCACATGTGTGCATGAGTGCACACACACACACACACACACACACACACACACATGTGACTCTCTGTTCGCACACACACACACACACATACATGTGTGCGAACATGCGCGCATTTATCACACACGCGCGCACATACACACAGGTGGATGCGCACATGCCAATGCTCACACACACACACACACACGCATACACGTGTACATGTGCACACACACACGCGTGCGCGCTTGCACGCACATACACACAGGTGGATGCGCACATGCAAATGCTCACACACACACACACGCATACACATGTACATGTGCACGACACACGCGCACGCGCGCACACACACAGGTGGATGCGCACATGCAAATGCTCACACACACGTGCATACACGTGTACATGTGCACGACACACGCGCGCGCGCACACACACACACGTGGATGCGCACATGCAGATGCTCACACGCACACATACATATAAACACACACACTCCAGTGTCTGCTCTAGGATTGTAGGACAGCCGGGTACACTTGTACCTGGCGCAACCATTTCAACCGGGTCGGAGCTGGGTACACATGTACCTGGCGCTGTCTCACCAGCCGAGTCACATGCTTTAACTGGTTGGTTGGTTTATTTTAATTCGGACAATAAACGGGAACTAGGCCCAATGATATAAAGGAGGATGGATAAGCCGAATTTCGAAAAGAGAGGACAGGAATTAGAAAATTACGAAAGAAGAAGAAGTATCTGACACATACAAGCCATGTAGTCAGTCCTTTCAAAGTTCGAAAGTGTAAAGTACCAACCGGGTCACAGGTGACCCGGTACTATATTTTCAACCGGGTCCAAGCGCCGCCCAACCGGGTGGATTACCCGGCTCACCCGGCGCTGGAGCAGACACTGACTCATGCACGCGCGCGTCATTATCTACGAATCTCAGAAACATTCAACAAGCGGCCAGAAGTTAATCATCACCAGTGAACTTGCTGTGTTTGTGGTACCAACAACATGCTGTGCAAGAACGTCACCATCATCGGCTGCTCTGAGGTAGCATTCCAGAATGGCCATTTACAAAGCCGCTGTCTAGTGCCCTACTATCATCTCGGAGCAGCAGTCGGAACCCAGGAGATAACTGCTCGGCATAGCTGCAAACATAGCAAAGGTTACAGCACTGGATGCTTCTAGTGCAACGGGTCACCCCAACCCTGTACTATACTTGCTGGTGCATGTCCGAATGTGACATAGCAATCATTAGCGCCCCATGGACCGTCACTAACGCTTCCGCCCAGGGCCTTATTGCGGGCTTTTACGGTACTCGCCGATGCATGTCCGAATGTGGCAACCCGCTCAGCAGCACTACACATGTGAGGAACAAGTGGACGTCGTTGGCAGCACAGAGCAGAGGATCGCAAACCGGATGAAGAATGGGTGCTGTTCTCCATGATGAAGGGATCAAAAACCGTTCAACACAGATATTGCGCTACATCGTCTTGCCTGGATGTATGCGGTGGTGCCGATGCATATCGCGTCCATGACACTGTTTACATATCTGCATTCAGCCTTTGTTCACATAAATATGATGCACCGTAGCTAGCTGTAGTTTTAAAATGATGTTACCTCCACATTTACTGATTGCGTTTGCGGAAATTCCTACTTGTAAAATATACTACGTCTACTACTACTCAATTTACCACACAAAGGACTGAATGAAGTAGGGAAATAATCATCCCATGATCTTCTACAATGTGAATGCTTCCACGTACGCGCATGTCATTGTGCAGCATCCGAAACTTCAACAAAACAATGATTCAAAGAGACGTTATTCAAGATAAGTCATGCATTTCTACGTTCACTGGTATAATCAAAGATTCCGTTCAAGGCAGCTGCCATGGTGTGTACCTTACCACCTTTAACACACGTTGTCAGTCCGCTCATTGACTAGCATGAAATCGTTTGTAGCAGGAGTACTCTTGTTTGTAGTGAGGATCAATCTACAAAACACTATTGGTAAAAACAATCCAGAGTCACCTCGATGGAGACGGACAGTTCCTACGAGACCTGCCTGTCGACATCAGGGTCAAGTGGCAAGTCATTTAGCCGTTACGCACGACAATCTCAGGAACACCAGTCATGTCCTCCTCCGACGAACCAGCTACTGTATGTTACTTCAGAACTCAGAACGACACAATTATACAAACAGAATGAAAAATGCTTCATCGACGGTGTGACTTTGCGTTTCGCTTCGTGTTTCTTTGTGTTTCTCTTGAAAATCTAGCAAAATTGAGTCATTCGCATGAAAATGTCTGGTTACGTCAGCGAAACCCGCTGATTTTCCCCATTTTTCAAGCGCTGAATGGCGCAACTACTGTGAAATCACGGCAACGAAATAGTGTTCGACGAGCGAACAAACCTCCTTGCACCGGCATTGGGGCACAGCTTCGGGACGGCCAAGTTCTCAAATCGTCCTCTAGAGACCCTTACCTACCTCTGTGCGAAGTTTCAAGTCCTCCCTCTGAAGTGGCATACCCCGAAAATAACAAGCATCCTACAGATTTCAGCTCCCGGACTAAATAGTGAGTGCTGTTGTTCTGATTCACAGGTATATATTCGGCCCTAAGCGCAATGTGTTTTCGAAGCTAGGCACAAGATTTGCATGAAGAAACCATGCAAAGATGTGGCCTAAGGCCCTACAAACATGACCTAGGTAAAGGGATGCCATTATTTGCATTTGCAGTACTTTGGCATAGGATAATTTGTGGATGATTGTGTTGATCAATTTCACATAATTTCACGACAGGTCATAGTTTATTTAGTGGGGTGTTGTGGGCCAAGGATCTACGACCATGTTTTTTGCATTTCGAACAAGTAGACACTTTCAACAATTCATACAAAAAACGCCTTCAGTGCAAAACATACCGTTCGGACACACCAGGCAGTCCTTTCCAGCCTTGATTTTCAAGTGCAGCCGTATCAACGATGATCTTCGTATGAACTGCGGCTTGGAACACTTTGAATACGAACCACACCTTCAAACTAACTAGACCACCGCATAGCTAGTGTATTCACGGAGCCAAAGAAGTCTCCTTCTGCCCCCACAGGGTCTTGGTTAGTTCTCTAGAAGGGACGAGAGCCATACCTAAATTCAATAAATTCTCCAATTCTAAAACCCTCAAAGGAAGGCGTCTTGGTGACTTCGTTTCCCGCGGTTGCAAATAAAATCAGCCCTTGAGTACCCCTTGAGTACCCCTTGGCGCACGGACTGTGTTCTTGAGCGCAGTAACAACACAAGTGTGACCACTTCCAAACCAACGGGCGTTCAAGGTGAGTAACAAGCGCACTTGACGAAGGTGACTCTGAGTCTGAAATCTCAAGAGCCATGATCCACGCGACTTGGCATTCTTGCGTCACAAGGCACGTGATTTCACCGTGCCTCGTGTAGTAAAATTCAAGAATTGCGCTCATGCCTTCAGTCACTTTTGCATCAACAATCGCACAAAAATTATTGCTGGCGCAAGGAGAAGCTTGTCGTTTGGAGTGACAAGTCATCACCGCTGCTTTTCCTTGTCAGAGCCGACAATACACTTTGTTCTGCGGCCTTGTGAGTAGTGTTGGAGTAGAAATTGCTGAGGAGACATCGCGGAGGGGCGAGCTTTCCTGCGCAGGTATGACTTTGGCCGTATTTCAGCATGGTCGAGTGGAAAAATTCAAAAAAGTTTATTTCAAGAAAACCTCAAAAGGAAGATGGGGGACATGTCCTCAGAGCTAGAAGAGGTGTTCTACTATCTGCCGGTGTATAGTTCTGGCCAATTGAGGACGTAGCTGGCTGTTTTGCCAGCGCTTGTAAATTGGCTATTTTCAAGACGATCATTTGTGGCGTCAGGGGGTGATGGACCTCGTAATCTGGGATCCTGGCGTGGCTAAGCGGTACCGCTCCAGGAACTCTTCTAAGGTGAGGCAATGTTGGCTTGATGGAGTTTTGTTCATAGCTTGTTTGTATACGCTGTGGCGTGACTCGTTTCTAGACCCATAAATAATGTGATATTTCGGCCATTTCTGAGGGGTATCCAAATTTCAAGGTTCCCTTCAGAAACCTTTTCAAGGGCTTTGTACAATCGATCCACACCCCAAAGGGAACCTAGTTGCAAATTTTGAGCGACATTGGAGAGATCCACGTGCCCACATACTTTGGTATTCTCAGACATGCTCTCTTAAGAGTAACTCTCCATCACTGTAACCAGATACTCTACAGCCAGAAAATGTAACAACTAGGCACAAAGCTGACAAAGTACTGAGACATTCGACGTCCTTCCACCTAGCTTCAACACATCTCCGTAGCGCTAACTGACAGCCTTCCAATTGTGCCAAGTTGTTGCACTTTCTGACTGTATATAGTATCTGGTTACAGTGATGGAGAGTTTTAACTCGTATCCATATGTCCACCTCCTTTCTACATATATTATTGGCTCAACATCCGAGTTTCAATAAGTTTTGGAAGCTATTTGTCCTAAAGTAGTCCAAATGTCACAGTCTCCTTTGTTAGATCTAAAACTAATACACTAAACACTAATATCCTAAAGCTAGCACTATTAGAGGCGTGATTACCTGAGCAGCAAGCAGTGTGAAAGCAAATGTAGATTGGAGAAATGCAGGCGAGAAGAAAGGTACATGCATGTGAGTGTGGGTATGTGAGTGTGGATATGTGAGTGTGGGTATGTGAGTGTGGGTATGTGAGTGTGGGTATGTTATGTGAAGAGTGTGAACTAATATTATTTAGTATTTTTTCTTATGTTGTTAGGGGAATGCTGTAACGAATTCTTTCTGTTTGTATAAATCTGGATCACGAGTACGAATAAACATGGCGTCTAATACGGAGAGTAGACGAAAACTACTAGCTCAGCACACCACACTGAAGCAGAAAATCATCCTACAATTGCAAACACTGGGGGTTGGACACAAAATGCTTGAGTACAGCAAATCTACGAGTACTTACAAACATTGCACACTGCCGCTGGTTGCTGCTCATGTAATCACGCCTCCAATAGTGCTATCTTTAGAACATCAGTGTTTCTTGTATGAGCTTTAGATTCTTAAAATCTACACCTCATGATACCTGATGATACCATAAATATAATAGTCCAACATTTCAATCGATCGTAACTCAGTCAGTCCTGTTATTTATATTTAGCCCCATCCCTCACACAAACAAGTCAACAAAGAGGCATCTTTGGATTGAGGAGTGCTGGTTTCGAAACAACTGGTTTGAAGCTCAAAGTAGAGCTGGTGTTAGCTCAGAGCAGAGCTGCTGTTAGCTCAGAGCAGAGCTGCTGTTAGCTCAAAGTAGAGCTGCTGTTAGCTCAAAGTAGAGCTGCGGTTAGCTCAAAGTAGAGCTGCGGTTAGCTCAAAGTAGAGCTGCGGTTAGCTCAAAGTAGAGCTGCGGTTAGCTCAAAGTAGAGCTGCTGTTAGCTCAAAGTAGAGCTGCGATTAGCTCAAAGTAGAGCTGCTGTTAGCTCAAAGTAGAGCTGCTGTTAGCTCGAAGTAGAGCTGCTGTTAGCTCAAGGTAGAGCTGCTGTTAGCTCAAAGTAGAGCTGCTGTTAGCTCAAAGTAGAGCTGCGGTTAGCTCAAAGTAGAGCTGCTGTTAGCTCAAAGTAGAGCTGCTGTTAGCTCAAAGTAGAGCTGCGGTTAGCTCAAAGTAGAGCTGCTGTTAGCTCAAAGTAGAGCTGCTGTTAGCTCAAAGTAGAGCTGCTGTTAGCTCAACGTAGAGCTGCAATGCTAAATGGATGTAATATAGCGCAAGGCAGAGCCGCAGCAAATAGCTAGATAACACCAGTTGTGAGCGTGGACCCGGTTAGTGGGTACGATAATATTATGATGGTGTGAATAAGTTGGATAGGGAGGGATGGTGGGAAAAGAAACACTGCTGAAGCACGATCCGTTGTCTGGAAGAGCACAACAGGGCAAGCAAGATTTGTTTTTCTTTTCCGCAAAAACGGGCTGGTGCCATTTGTGATTACGCAGCAAAACAAAGCGCATGACGTCAGTCTTGAATGCAGTACAAAGCAATGCAGTGCAGTGTGTGCGCTAGTTCGGATTGTTGCTAACAAGTACTAGCACAGCTAGTACACCAATTTATTACAGCATCTCATAGCACAATGAGAACACCGGCCAATACAAAGAGAGACGGATTTAGCCAACCACGGCAAGGAAGTGAGAAGGGGAGGAGAAGAAAAAGGAACCGGCATGGATAAGCAGTGATTGCAACAAAATAAGAAACACAAAATCAAAGTCAAGGCGCCACGACGCTCTTAAAAAGGCGAAGGAAAGAAAGGTCCTTAGCTTCTTGGGGAAGTGCCAGCCACGCAGAGTACGCGGTGAAAAAGGGAGAGTGAAGTAGAAAGGAGGACTTAGGTTTCGGAAGTGAAAGGGAGTTTCTCGTGCTACGGGAAGAGAACCAGTTGAAACAATGGAGGTGAGGTGGACACAGATTGAGTTTGAGAGAATGGATAAGGGTGACAAGATGTGAATTACGTCTCTTAGACAAAAGGGTTGTGTCAGCAAGGGCATAAAGATTGGAAGATGGAAGCATGCGGGGTTTTGGAGGAGGATTTTGAGAACTTTTTTGTGTTGAATTTCGAGCTTGGCAGCACGGGTTGTGGAAATTCCAGCCCAAGCAGTATCTGCATAATCAAAAATGGGGCGTAGGTTAGCCGAGTAAAAGAGGAGTTTACAAGAGATTGGGATGGGTAACAGTGAGAAGAGAGGATTCCTAAAGCTGAACTTGATCGTTTACATATGTAAATAATGTGGGGTTCCCATAAAAGATTAGAGTCAATGAAAATGCCAAGATGCTTATGGCTGGAGACTATGTCTATAGGCTGGGGGAAAGTGGGATGGAGGAGGGGTGGAACATCGGGCTGAGAATGAAAGAGCATGATTTTAGTTTTAGACAGACTGGGCGATAACCGCCAAGACGACATCCAGGAAATTACTCTTTGAATCTCGATAGCTAGGTTACTCATCAGGCCAGTGATGTTAGGAGATGCCCGTAGGAGCGTTGTGTCGTCTGCGAACAGTGATGTGCTCGGGGCAGCTGCGGGCAGATCATTGACGTATAAAATATAAAGAAGGGGGCCGAGGATGGAACCCAGGGGAACTCCGGATAGTACTGTTGTGTCGGCCGAGGACGTCCCATGTACCGTGACGCACTGCGATCGCCCAGTTAGGTACGATGTCAGTCATAGCAGGGGATTGCCGTCTACAGTAAATGATCCACGAAGCTTGGCCAAAAGCCCCCGATGCCAGACGGTATCGAAGGCCTGTGCAAGGTCGAAAAAACAGATCCCGACTAGATCTCCAGCATCCCGATGTCGACACACTAATTGCACCAGGCGCGTCAGCTGAAGGGTGGTAGAATCGCCTCTGCGAAATCCGGACCGAGCTGAACTCAAACGTGACGAGACATGACAGTACAATTGGTCGTAGAAAACGCGCTCACAGAGTTTGGAAACACAGGACAGTAGAGATATCGGACGGTAGTTTGATACTACGTGGCGAGACCCTTTCTTGTAGATCGGAATAACATGTGCTGTTTTCCATGCAGAGGGAAAACGATCAGTGCGGAATCATAGGTTGAAAATCAGACATAAGGGGTATGCTATTGAGGGCGCAAGGGACTTTAATACCAGATTAGTGATGCCATCTGGGCCCGGCGTCTTGTGAGACGGGAGCTGTCGAATGTAACGTCCAATGGCAGCAGTCGTAGTAAAGACAGATGTGAGGCGGTCAACCTCACCCGACTCCTCGGCAATGGGGGGAATGGGTAGAGAAGGGTCATCAGGCACGGTCACTGAGGAGAACTGAGAGTTCAATGCAGTGGCTTTAGCTGAAGAGGTAGTAGCCTGCTGCGTAGAACTAATGGTGAGTGTCGGGATGTCACGAGATACTTCATGATTTTTTATATTTTTATATTTCCAAGAACTTAAATTCGTAAATGTGTAGTATCCCTGCCCGACCAATACGGAAGCAGTACGGAACTAATACGGAGCTTTGCCTGATGTATATTTAGTGTATCTCCGTATATAAGCGTACGGCGTCTGCTGCATAAAAGCAGCTGCGCATTTCTGTTTAATTAATTTAGATAAGTTTAGATAGCAATGAAAGCTAACTCGAAGAAGAAGGAGTCAACCTCTAGGTGAGCACCGGAGAGAAAGTTATTTATTTTGCCGCTTCTTCTTTCACTAATAATTATATCTCAGGTGTGTACCTGAAAGTAGAATAAAAGTAATTCTTGTTGATTTCACCGCGCCTACCACTCGGCTACCCATTACATTGGTGGCAGCGGTGTAGTTTTAAATAAAACAACGTGATTCGACCCCAGACCCCCATGGCTCAACCCGCTGCAGCTCCGTGTGACGAATTAGGATGAGGATCATGTTTCTTGCCTTCCTAGGCTTGCCCTGCTTATTAGCCTGCAGTACAGTCAGGGTGCTAGCGTGGATCACCCTTCTCTCCGCACGGCACTCACTGGAGACTCCGATGGCGATTCCAAGCGACCCGCTACGTACATGTATACTACCGGTGGTGATGGCGAAGCTGATGAGGACGACAACAGGCAGGCTGCTGCCCAAGACAAGGAGGGTATTTCCCAAGACCAGCAGCGTTTGATTTTCGCCGGAACGCAGTCGGAAGCAGGAGCCCACTCTTCACTTGGTACTTCGCCTCCGTGGTGGGATGCAGATTTTTGTCAACACTATTCCTGGCTAGACCATCACTCTTTACGTCGCGCAAAGCGATGCTATCCACAATGTGAAGACCTCGATTCAAGACGAGGGGGGAGGTTATTTATCTGACGCCGAGCTAGCCGCTCTGAGTGCCCGGCTCAACCAAGACGAAGATAAAACCTGGCTCGCCCTCCACCATAGCTCCAGCCGCCGCCGTGGTTACTAACGCTGATTCCAGGTATGGCATTTTCTTCCTTCAGTCTCCCTGTTCTCTTCAGTCTTCCTTTATGCGAGTGTGTGAATCCAGTTTAGTTTGGTGGGCGTCTGATCATGGTGAGCCACGGCTTACCCAGCTAACGTGGGACAATGTGTGTGACAACGCCCCTTATAGGTATAGTGTATTCAGTTCGGTTTTTGACCTGCGATGTTCCTGGCGGGTTGTGCCAGCTTTGTGCCGCAAGAGTGCTGTGGATTTTCAGTTCCTATTTGGAGAACAGTTCTTTCCCCTTTTGACCCCGTGAGATCGTGTGAACCTGGTGTGCTTCTACTTTATGATTTGTTTATCAGTTCATTTCTTCTGTCTACTCTAAACGTTATGATTTCCGATATAATTTGCCATCTTCCGGTTGACCCTGTTGTTAATAACTCTTCACTAATTTTAGAAAATCACGAGGGCGTGATTATCTGTAGAAAGGGAGGGTGTAGTATCCCTGCCCGACCAATACGGAAGCAGTACGGAATTAATACGGAGCTTTGCCTGATGTATATTAAATTTTTTGTTTTAGTGCATCTCCGTATATAAGCGTACGGCGTCTGCTGCATAAAAGCAGCTGCACGTTTCTGTTTAATTAATTTAGATTAGATTAGATAGCACTGAAAGCTAACTCGAAGAAGAAGGAGTCAACCTCTAGGTGAGCACCGGAGAGAAAGTTATTTATTTTGCCGCTTCTTCTTTCACTAATAACTATATCTCAGGTGTGTACCTGAAAGTAGAATAAAAGTATTTCTTGTTGATTTCACCGCGCCTACCACTCGGCTACCCATTACAAATGTAGGTCGAAAAGAATATTCACAGCTGTCCATTGAAACAATCGTGGAAGCGCCCCGATGTGTGGTTCCAGAGTTACAAAGCCTGGAAGTCGAATCGCGGCGAATGTCGCGCAATAGCAGCGTGCGCAGATTTAAATGAGGGACTTCCCCATCATTCTGGGCATGTAATGACGGTGAAACACGTTCAAAATGCCATACAGACTAGTCGCAGTTTGTGAACTTTCAGAATTAATAATTAGTTGTTACGAGCAAGGCTGAGAGCGAAATGGCAAGACGACTTTGTTTGAAGTTTTATTTTACATCGCAAACCAAACGGGCATTGATGCCCAATATTATGATGGCGATAGAATAAAAAGTGTGGCTCGATAAAGCTTCACTTGCGAAAATGAGAAAACAGTCAAAAGGAAGTATTTGTACCGGTAATTACAAGTCAAGTTCGAACGAAGTAACAATCAGGGAGAAATAGGAAGATGAGGCCCTATGCCAGAGGGAGGTGCTATTCGGCCATATTATCCGTAGAAAAACACTTTCAGCAATCTTTTAAACGGGGTTGGACGACAAGCGGACGTGAGTTCATGTGGCAGGGTGTTCCAAAGCTTCACGGCGGAAACCAATGGTCGGCCGTCGCCAGATGTTCGCCGAGTTAGCGGAACAACGTATTTGCAATTGTCATTGCCACGGGTGTTACTGGGAGGTTGGAGGGCTACTCTATCTTTCAGAAAAGGGCTGATGCTGCTGGTGTGGACACGGTGCATAAGGAAACGGAGTTTGCAATTGGCACGTTCAATTACAGGGGTCAGGGAAAGGCGAGTGTATTTCGGAGTGGTATGGGACGGGAAGGGCAGATTGGCTACGCAGCTAACACATCGCTTGTCGAGGACAGTGAGCTGGTGCCGCTGCTGAGCCGTGAGGGCAGAGAAGAACGCGTTTGATGCATAAAGCATGTCAGGAAGTATAAGGGCAGAATAGAAGAGGAGCGACTGGCGTTCAGATAGCGACGGGCGGATGGTTCTCAGGGTGGTTAGCTTCTGGGAAGTTTTACGTACTATGCTGGAGACCTGCGCGTCCCACCGAAGACAGGAATCGATCTGTAGGCCCAGAAAGCGAGCAGTGGATTTTGGATTGGATTTTGGATTTTTTTTATTTATAGTGGTGACTATAACAGACAATTGCCTACTAACAATAGACCCACTCGAGGGAAAGATGCAAAAAGATATGAATAATTAATATAATAGACTACCGGTATTGGATAGGTGATCATGTTCGCATTTTGCATAGCTGAAAGTCATAATTACTAGCGTGAAAAAGCAAGGCATTGGGGTAACAGTTTCTTAAAACGGGCGGAGTTATCCACACAGCGAGCTAGAGGGTGCAAATCATTCCACAGCTTAGCACATTGGAAGGAAGCGCCATGACGGGCAAAGGCAGTTCTGAGCATGGACAACTTAAGAGTGCGTGATACAAGGCTGCGCGTTGCAAGACCATTATTTTAACGCTCGAACATTTGACTTAATGTGACACTACAGCGGCCTTCCAAACAGCGCCACGTCAGATACAGTAATTTCTTGCAATACATGGTTGCCAAACGATCTAGACCAAGTCTCGCAAATAAAGGGCTTGATGGGCTACAAAAACCAGTATCGTACACAGAACGCAAAGATCGCTTTAGCATTCGTTCAAGCCTACCTAACTGGGTTAAGGAAAGGCCAGCAGAAAAACAATTTGATGCATATAGAAAATCTGGCAACACTAGGCACTTTACGAAGGTTTCTCGGCAAGTCAGCGGAATATTGTGTTGATTTCGGAACAGAATACCAATTTTACTGGCTAGTTTGGAGACCATAGAATCAACTTGAGTGCTCCAAGAAAGATCCTGGTCCAAATGTATTCCAAGGTACTTTGCACATGTCACTTGCTTTAGCTGCACTCCATGGCAGTAGACTGCAACTTGGTTGTCAGTAATATGTGGCGTAGACAGGAAGAGCACTTGTGTCTTCCGAGCATTTAGAATTAAATTGCGGTTTGACAGCCAGGTACTAATGGCTGAGACAGACGCAGACAGGGAGTTGCTAAGCGCATTCTTCTGCGTACCGCAAACATACAATAGAATATCGTCAGCAAATTGAATAACTTTCACACAAAACTCGGAGACAATGGACTGGATCGAACGAACATAGAGTATCAACAACTTTGGACATATCCACGAGCACAGCACCAGTAATTTGTCCGGCATCGCGAGCGCGAACAAACGTGTCCGTGACGAAAACTAGAGCGTCTTCCGTTGAATGTTGACGTCTAAAGCCAAAGTGACAGGGAGGGTACAAATTCTCCTTGTCCAGAAATGAGGATAGTTGTCTATGGACAATTCGTTCTAACAGCTTCGACACAATTGGCAGGAGAGACACATGGCGATAATTTCCCGGATCTTGAGGATTTCCAGCCCTGAATACCGGCGTGACATGTGCCAACTTCATGCCGTCCGGCACAGAACCAACAGCAAGAGATGCATTAAATATCAATGTTAACCCTTCACTGTCCGTACATACAAGCATCGATCCAATGGGATCGATGGGGTAGGCATTTTGAAATTATCGTAACTTGCTCAAATCTTTTGGAGAGATCGAAATATGTAGGTCGAAGAGAAAAGTCTCAGCTATCGCCTCGAACAATTCCCGAAGCGATACGAAGAGCGGTTGCTGAGTTATCGCACTCGTAATTCTGGTCCCGGGAAATGTGCGTTCAGAGCGCGACGCGCATATCGACGGCTGGGATTTTCCCTTTTTACGTCACCTGTTGGCAAGGCTACACCGATTCAAATTCAAAAGTAGGTTCCCGGGAGTCTCTACGAAAATATTTGAGCTCGATACGAGCAACAGGGATGACATGGTGGATTGAGATCGATCTCGAGCGTGAGCTCAGCGCTTTTGCGCGTTCCCTGGCTTGCAGCGCTGGATTAGTGCATCCTGTGGCGTCGAGTGTGGGCTCATTGCGTTCGTCTCGTCAAGACCTTTCCAGGATGCCCAAGATCGTGGAAATCGTCAAATTCAAACCAAAGTTACGTCTAATTTTAGTTTCAGATTTTGTGGTTGCGTGGGCTTGTATACATTTTAATCGGACAGTAAAGGGTTAAGGAGGGAGCTAGCAAATCAGCGCAGGACTTCAGAAGAAATGCGGGTATTCCATCACTGCCTGTCGCTTTGCTGGTGTCCAAGGAACCCAACAGTTTACGCACACAACCTATTGACACCGAACTGAAGGATGTAAAACCCTTAGGTCCCACTGGGCCCTGTGGAAGACAAAGTTCAGGTGCTCGTTGTTGATCACTGACAACATCAGCAAATACACACCCAATGTTGCTTGCAGAGCATTGTGGAACGGATTGAACACGTTGTCTTCCGGATAACTCGTTCAAAACCTTCCACGTTTTCCTGGGATTACCTTGAACACTGCTGAACTTAGACTGAAAAAAATTCGTCTTCAATTCACGGTTCATACGAGTCACGATACGCCTGGCTTCTTTAAACGCATCGTAATCAGTCCGGCACTTAGATTGCAGCCATTTCCGATGAGCGTGGTTACGTCGTTGTATCAACAGGAACAAATGTTCATTGACCCATGGTGAATGCTGTCTTGGTCGGGAAGACGCGTGGCGCAATGGAGCATGAGCATCAAGAATGGGCACAACCTTAGTCAGCCACTGTTGCCACATGTCATCGCAGGACCCACGAAGTTCACAGAGGTTGGCGCAAGAAATATCCATACGAAGTGATGCCAAGTCCATTCTCTTGAAGTTTCGATAAAGTCGCTGAGAAGGCGATGCTGTCGGCACTGGTTTAACACAAATCTTGGTTGCAATAGCACAGTGGTCGCTGAACGGAACTGGACACACATCAGTCGGAGATATGATTTGAGCTGTACTATAGACATGATCTAATAGAGTGCAGCTCCCTTGCAGCGTTATGCGTGTTGGAGATTTTACAAGTTGATGCAGGCCTAAGCTGGTTGTGATGTCATGCAAGGAGGCATGCTGGGATGTAGGAGATTGACTGACCAGATCAACATTAAAGTCACCACAAAGCAGAATATTCTTGGCTTCTCCCGATGCCTTGTGTAACATGGCCTCGGAAGTCTGCCAGTAAGCTAGTGACTGACTCGGTGGGCGGTAAATACACCCGACAAGAAGAGGTTGTGGGTGAGCTTTGATCTCTACCCAAATGCATTCAACGCCATCGGCTGTTAAGTCGGGACGTAGGTGACTAAACAGTGAGTTATTAACATACAAACATACACCACCTCCGGGTTTATCGCGCCTGTCAAGCCGAAATAAAGTATAGTTTGCGATTGACATCTCCATCGACGGAACGGAGTTGTTAAGCCACGTTTCACATACAGCAGCAATGTCAGTTTTTGTGTCCGATATCAATTGGGACAAGTCAGTAAGTTTATTACGTAGGCTGACAATATTCAGGGACAGTGTCCGTATACATCCAGGGTAGAACGGGGTTGCGCCTGGGTTCATTTTACTACTACTAGCCATGGTCAATCTTCAGTACTTTGTTCCTTCGTCGGCATGGACGCCTCGTCATGGAAGCGCCACTTTCTGACTGTGTGGCCGATGGTGGCAGGCCAAAACGCAGGCGTGAGTACGGTGTTGATGACATCAGCCGGAATGGTAACTTTTGCGTATGCTGTGCCGAAATAACGATTTGTGGCAATTGAACAGCGGATGATGTCAATGTTACGATCTGCACAGTACCTGACAATAGATTGCGCCTCACAGCAAACTTCAACATTTCCTACATGCAGCACTGCAAGGCGTTTGCGTTCTACTCCACTTAGAACACCTGGGGCTGCTGTTACAGTCACCTCCTTCACATACTTCGATGTGACAGATGAACGTACATGTAGTTCAGTACTGCCAGTCGCACTCGTGCCGGGATGTGAAGATGACCCACCTGATGCACGTGGGCGGTTTGGGCGTCGTGGACCTTGGGCTTGCCAGGACGAGTTCGAATCTTCAGTGCTGCCAGTACTCATTCGAGCGGGTTTGTCGGTTTGCTTGGTCTGCTGGGTGTCGGTGGCAGTTTGCATAGACTGATGCTGTACATGTTTGTGGGAGTACGGTTTGGGTTCACAGGCTTGGGCTGGAGCAGACTGCGCTACGGTAGCGTACTGACGGTTCCTAACGTTAGCTGTGCTTTGCGTCTTCGCGCCCTCCTGCTGCCCTTCGTTTTTCATCGTTGCAATTTCCTGCTGTATGTGCTCGATGGTGGACTTCATCTCCATGAAACCAGCTATCTTCATAACCATGCCTTCAAGGGCCTTTGTAAAGTTTGCTAGGGAGTCATGCAGTGAAATACAGCTAGCACAACTTACTGGGGCAGAGCTTGCGTTGGTCCCGATTCCTTTAGTCCGTAGGATCGCCACAAGTTCTTGTCGGCTCAGCTTCGATTGACCTTCTTGGAGCACCTTCTTGGATCTTGCAAGGTCACGGATATTGTCATATGACATTGTAGCAAG
This sequence comes from Sycon ciliatum, assembly GCF_964019385.1. Classification (NCBI taxonomy): domain Eukaryota; kingdom Metazoa; phylum Porifera; class Calcarea; order Leucosolenida; family Sycettidae; genus Sycon; species Sycon ciliatum. Next base: position 26,233,359 of record NC_088651.1, on the reverse strand, counting down.
GTCTACTTCTTCATTCTCACTCATGGTCTCACTCATGGTATGCAAAACGACTGAAGATGATCTTGGAAAGCACCGGAAAGGCGGAGCTCAAAAACTTGCATCCGCACAGTTTTCAAAAAAAAGTGACATTCTCGCAGTGGTAGTCTGGGTGAGAGGCGTCCCGTTGCAGTTAACGTTGAGTTCCAGGGTACTACGGCGTGATGGCTCAATGCCATTGAGGCATTGAGACCTTCTGTTGGATTATTGGCGTGGCAACTAAGACACTGGGATATAGCGCCAGAGTTTTGACATTCGTGATGGCAAGTGTAGGCTCCTCTTGCAACGAGCTTTCCAGGAAGCCCAAGATTGAAAAAATCGTCAAAAGGAGACCAAAGTCATAGCCCGGAGAATTATGGAATTTGAGGTGAGTCGATATCAAATTCAGTCGGCGTACATTTTCCGTACATAAAGGGCTTCAGAGAGCATGATATCTTGCGCGACTGTTGACGTCATTGTTGATATGTTGCCGAGGATCAGTGCATGACTCGTATTTCTCGTCCCCTGGTGCTATCGCCAGCGTGTTGCGGATCCTGGCGATTTCACTACAAGAGAGGGCGAGGGCATGGATGTTTCAGTGCTGGTAGATTAGTGGAAAAGCATGTAGTCTGGATCTTTGTGTGACACATGACGCTGAATTATTTAACTTAGGACTAATACCCTCGCAGTCAGCATTATTGGCCTCATTGGTTTCCAGATGTTGTTAAAGATGATGTGACTAATCCAGCGGTGCTAAACATATTTGTTGTTTGTTTGTTGCCAAGAACCCAGTAACATGAGAGCGAATCTGATGATGACTACGGCAAACATCTTCGTGTCCTGTGTCTAACAGATGTCAATCCACACTGTACTGTCCTTGGTCATCTGCTACTATGTACTCACCGGTACTACAGTGATGAGTTGTCCAGCATCATGTACGTGTGTTGGTGTACCTAGTTACCTTGTAGATTGCTCCGCTCGCGGATTAACAATGGTGCCTGGTGGAATACCGAATACAACAACAACACTGTAAGTCACCCATCTTGGAACATGCCATGCAGCCATTCACACTTTCCATATCCGTTACACTGAATTGTCGGCATTTGCAATGTGATGAGATCATCTGCTCAAAGCTCCGTATGTGATGGATATTCATGATCCATTGTTCATTGGAAGGATCAGGACAAGAAGAAGCCATTGTAGCAAGTCGCATCCCAATTTTAACACTCTCACCACCAGTGTAACAGTCCAACTAACTTCAGTAGTCATTCTTGGAATAAGCAATGATCCTTGCCATAATGCATTCTTATATACATGAACAAGCAATGATGGACATAACACCTAACAGCAGCAGCGTGATAATAGCAGGTGATAAGTGTATCCTATTCCTAGTGTTAGTAGTAACAGTGAATCTGTTACACCATTCCCCCCTCTCAACTGTCAGAACAGTACCAATTCGAAGGAACAGTTATGGTAACTAATGATCATGCATGGATATGTGGAATGCATGGTAGCCGAAAACAACACTGATGAACTCAAGATCCAGTGCATGTCCTCTGAAAATAACGCCTGGCTGGCAGGGAAGCACTATCCTAATCATGCAGAATGCTACATTTCTATTGCAACACGTAGAAACTAGCAATACAACTGTGGCTGCCAATTAAATAGCAATTTTATGAAAAACGGTCCAGGTAGGTTTTCAGCGGAATAATAGCGTTTCCTGCTTCATCCATCAAGTATTCCTCCGGCTCCCAGGTGGCATCTCGGTAGCCCTTCCATTTCACTAGGTACTGCGTGCGCCGTCCTCTCTTCTTGTGCGACAACACCTTTTCGACAATGTACCGCGTATGGCCATCCGCATCGGTTAGGGGTGGAGGTGCCCGCTGAGTACGGCCCGGTATCTCATTGCCATGGTACAGCTTGAGGGCAGCAATATTGAACACTGGATGGGCCCGAATGATTCTTGGAAGAGCTAATCTGTACGCATTCGGGGCCACTTTCTTCTGCACCTTGAACGGCCCATACCACTTGAGCCTTAATTTGTGTGAAGGCCTGTCTCGTTCCTCGGGCGTCAGCAGGAAGTCCCTGAAGACCAACACCTCATCCCCCTCCTTCAGGGCGTCCTCCACCCGTCCTCGATCCGCATACAATGATTTCCGGGCCTGCGCCGTCACGATGGCATCCTGTGCCTCACGTAGTGCCTCTACGCGGCCATCCAGCCATGACAGCGGACCATTCGTGTCCATGCCAGCTCCAGCTTTCTGCTTCGTCAATAAGCTCGAGGGAGTAACTGGATGGCATCCATGGTTGAGGAAAAATGGCGTGTTACCTGTTGACGCTTGATCGGCATTGTTGATCGCAAACTCACATAGCGATAGGAGTTCATCCCAATTGTTTTGCCTATGGTTGACAAAAGCTCTTAGCGTATTCTCAATGACACGGTTCACACGCTCAGTCATGCCATCGGTCTGCGGGTGGTTGGCCGTGCTCATTTTTAGCTCCACGCCAAGAATACTGAAAACCTCCTTGAAGAACGCCGACGTGAATCGCGGATCTCGATCACAAACTATCGTTTTGCTCAAGCCATGGGCAGCAAACACATGATCCACGTACAATCGGGCTGCCTCCTTAGAGTCAACATGAACAGTCGTCGGGATCAGGTGCACATACTTCGTCAGACGGTCCACAAAGGTTAGAATGGCGCTATGTCCTCGGCAGGTCAGCGGCAGTGCCATGATGAAATCCACGCTGATGTCTGTTCAGGGCTGTTCGGGGACTGGAAGGGACTGCAACAGTCCTGCCTTGGTCTGGCTACCCTTTACGCGTTGGCACCGGTCGCAAGATTTAACGAAGTCCTTCACAGTACTTATCATGCCTGGCCAATAGAAGTATCTGCTCAGCTTCAGGTAGGTCCTGTCTCTCCCCGGATGGCCGGCCGTCAGCCAATCATGATTCTGTTTGAGCAGTTGCAGCCGTACCGGACCGCGAGGAATGCAGAGGCGAGCATCGCCCGATGTTACTAGGTACAGCCGCCGGTCCACACTGTTCCAGACGTATCGCTCATGCATGGCGTCTTCGCTGCAAGCCATCAAGCGCTTGATTACTGGCGAAAGCTCTGGGTCACTATCATACCCTGCTGAGATCTGATTCGCAATTCCTTGATTCACATCCAGAGAGAACTCGATTCCATTCAGTTCCAAGTCTGGTCGACGTGACAACGGGTCTGCTATGTTACACTTCCCTGGCTTGTGATGTACCGTGTAGTCATAGTCGGCCAGGAATTCAATCCATCGAGCCTCTCTCTTGGTTAAGTTTGGTTTGGTCCTGAGGTAGACAACTCCCATGTTGTCGGTGTAGAGTTTGAAAGTGGCAAAATAGGTAGACTCGCCAGCACTGCAAGGCGTACACTACAGCCAAAGTTTCTCGCTCGGCGGCCGTGTAATTCCGTTCGGCAGAAGACAGCTTTCGGCTCACGTAAGCCACAGGATGCCAGGACTGGTCCTCTGCTTGCTGCGTTAAGACTCCTGCCACAGCAAAGTCACTTGCGTCAGTCTCAACGCGGAAATCCTGACTGACGTTTGCTAGTCGCAACACTGGTGCATCCAGCAGAGCAGACTTCAATCGCTCAAATGCCTCCTGTCGAGTCTGATTCCACTCGAAGCGCACATGTTTCCCTGTCAGTTCCTCCAGGGGTTTGGAGATGGCCGAGAAATGGTTAATGAACCTTCGAAAGTAATTAGCGAATCCCAGAAACTGTCTTACGTGCGTGACCGTCGTCGGGACAGGCCAGTTATGCACGGCCTTGATCTTCTCTGGATCTGGAGAAATGCATTGGCCGTCTATCCGGTGCCCAAGAAACAGAACGTCTGTCCGGCCGAATTCACATTTAGACGGTTTGCAATATAGCTCATTCCTCCTGAGGGCGTTTAAGATGGTTCTGACATGATCGAGGTGCTCCTCCCATGATTTGCTGAATATGAGGATATCGTCTAGAAACACCACAACGAATTTACGCAGGTATGGCTGGAGGACACTGTTCATCAAGGTTTGGAATGTTGCCGGGGCATTTGTTAGGCCGAAACCCATCACTGTGAACTGAAAGTGACCGAATGGGGTATTTATTGCTGTCTTCGGAATATCTGTTTCTTCTATTCGAATCTGATTGTAACCGGACTTCAGATCTAGCTTGGTGAAATACGCACTGCCTTGGACGGTATCAAAGAGGTCGTCAATATTCGGTAGGCATGCCTTGTTCTTAATGGTTATGCGGTTTAGCTCACGCCAGTCGCATACCATTCGAAGTGTTCCATCCGCTTTCTTTACGAAGAACACAGGGGCTCCGTATGGGGATTTGCTGGGCTGGATGAATCCTCTACGGAGCAGCTCGGTGAGCTGAGCTTGAAGCTCATCCATCTCTGGTTTTGGTAAACGATATGCTGCACGAGATGGCGGTTTAGCTCCTTCTTCCGTTTTTATCTCGTGATCTGCGCCTCTTCTGGGTGGCAGCTTGTTTGGAAGCTCATCGGGAAAGACGTCCCCGAACTCCTTCAGCAGGTCCTTGAAATCCTTCTGATCCTCCCCACCCGGACTATCCACCGTCTGTGGCTCGTCCGGATCTGCTGTCACATACGCTAGGATTCCTTCTGCGCCACCTCTCATTGCATGCCTAGCCTGCTTCCCTGAGATGAGGAACGTCTCCATCGGTGGGTTGGATTTGTCCGTGCCATCACTTTCACTCGGTTGACAGATGATGGATCCACCCTCCAGCTTGATTTCATTGGTACGAAAATTGATCTGTGGGTTCGTCCGGGTCAGCCATGGTTTGCCGAGGATCACGTCATACCGCGTCATAGGGAATACTAGGAACTGTTGGTGCGCGCTAAAGTCGCCGACTACGGTCTTCAAGCTGTCCGTTTTCGTAATAGGCTGTGAGCGGACCGATCCATCAGCAAGTGTGACGTTCAGGACGTCGCTACCGGTTGTTGTGGAGATGTTGTGCTTCTTGACAAGGTCAGTTGAAATGAAGTCGTGGGTTGACCCAGAATCCAGTAGCATGGTAACGCGACGTCCATTTATCTTGCCCTGGACGCGCATTAGGTCGTGTTCGTTGAAATGCTCCCTGTGCTGGCGGTTACTTCATTAGGCCGGCCAACAGTATCAGGTGACGAATGCTTGACAGGCGAGGCTTGAATTTCGGTCTTGTCGAGGCGTGGTTCCTCATTTGCTAAGGGGCTGAATTTGTTCTGAACTTTGATTCGTGGCCTATTCCTGGGTGCTCTCGTGTTCGCCAGTAGTCGCACTCCCTTCCTTACTGGCGTCCATCGTTTAAAGAAGGCTTGCTTGTGGCGTTCCTCCCACCTTCGGGACAGAATCTGGCAATATGGCCGGGTTTCCTGCAGGTGAAACACAGCCTTGAACGACCCTCTGGCTCCCTGGTTTCTCTCCCACCGGATGGTGTTGGTTGGCTTGACCAGGGTCCAGGCTGGCGCCTCTGATGCCCTGGTGCGCGCACTGCCTTGGCGTAGGTTGCTTGGGCTAGCCGCATCGACTGGTCTGCTGAGACCGCAGCTCGTATGGCTTGGGCCAAATGTTGCGGATGCTCCCTAAGTACCTCACCGCTTAGGCCCTGAGCCAGCCCACGCGTGAACAAGATAGCTCTGGAGTGGTCATCAAGCTCGGGAACTTGTAAGCTAAGCCGCGAAAATTTGTTGATGTATTCGTCAAGAGTCTCATATTGGTGAAGAGCGAATAAGTCGATGCGCGCCTGTTCCCTGTCATAAACCGGGCCGTACACTTCTCCCAGCTTGCTCTTCAGGTCTGGCCAGTCGGAAAACAGCGTGTTTGCCTCCTGAGAGGCGATAAACCAAAGACGAGCGTTGCCCTCCAGAAAACTCGCCGCGTAGTTCAAGCGCTCCTCCGCGTTGTCCAGCTGCAGGGACTTCATGGCGAGTTCGATGGCGAAGGCCCACTCCTTGAACTCTCTTGTATCTCCACGAAACACAGGCGGAGACTTAACATGGCGCATGCGTGGCCTCTCTCCGCTGGGAGCTTGAGCACGTCTTGGCGTTTGATCTGATCCATCGCACTGACCGAGTGCGATAAGGTGATTCAGACGCTTCTGAATCTCGAATATACCGTAGGCGACTAATGCGGCCACTGCGCATAGCCCGAACATGAGGAAAAGAAAAACCATCCTCTTGCTACCAGTGTAACAGTCCAACTAACTTCAGTAGTCATTCTTGGAATAAGCAATGATCCTTGCCATAATGCATTCTTATATACATGAACAAGCAATGATGGACATAACACCTAACAGCAGCAGCGTGATAATAGCAGGTGATAAGTGTATCCTATTCCTAGTGTTAGTAGTAACAGTGAATCTGTTACAACCAGCATTACAGAAATCGACCCACGGCGGTCGTTATCATAAATAATTTGAACACAGTAAAATGTTTTCAGTTCATTACAAATTGTGGATCAACGTCGTTTGAAGACCTGGGTTTTCGAGCAAAAGCATCGCATTTTTTATTATTATTATTCCACAATCACGATGACATAGTGCCAATAAACATGTGATGCGGGCGATTTTAACCAGCCATGGTGGGGAAAACTTAGAAAAAGAAGGAGGAAAAAGAACAATGAAACCAAAACAAAAGGAGAACCAACTAACGTCATCAATCCAACTTAGGTAGGCGGGTGCAGAATGGAACAAAATGCAGCATAGGTGTCACGGGATTTTGCCTCCTGCGAAAGCCGAGACCAATGAGAATTATAGCAATAAAAACTGCTTTATGGCAGTTTTCTAAAAAAAGTTATTGTGTTCTAGTCCATGGACCCCGTCTAAAAAGTAAGAAATTAACGAAATGTGATAGCCGAAAATTAAAATTTCACACAAAACCTCACAATAATCACAACACTTGAAATGCTGCTTTCAACACTAAACTTGTACTGCACCAACAATTGGCAACATGCATGCATAGGAAAGAGGATCACGAGGGGAAAAGGTCTTCTACGAGTACATGTAGCTTTTCATTCTGTGTGTGATTATTGTACGTTTTGTGTGAAATTATAATTTTCGGCTATCACATTTCGTTAATTTCTTACTTTTTAGACGGGGTCCATGGACTAGAACACAATAACTTTTTTTAGAAAACTGCCATAAAGCAGTTTTTATTGCTATAATTTCTTTTGTTTTTTCTGTCACCATGTACCAATCAATGGAATGCCCTATATCAGTATGTAAATGATGGCCTTCACATCATATCAATACCGTATTATACGCATTGATGTGCAAGCCTTTTCTTGCAGAAAATGGCACTAGCATAATGCAATTGCACGTTCTTCTGCGGGGAAACATGACATGCGAGTAGTGGTCTGGTGGTGGTGATACTTTTTTTATACGGAGGTCATTCTGTGCATGTTGCAGCTTGCTGTTGCAGAATTTCATGACTGCCATAAAATTGTCTTGCTTTCAGATATTTCAGATTTCCCCACCCTCGATCAGATTTATTTGAGAAATGTAGCCAGGTGCGTGTCGCAGATGTTTTTGTTGATTCTGTGTTTATAATGGTTTATAATCATGGGTTATCGTGATAAGGTCATCCTGCATCATATTGCACTGAAATGATAATCCTGTTGATGTCGACACAACTTTTGGAAGTAGTTCAATGACTTTAAACTGTTAGTCCACGATTTTCTAGAACAACACAGCAAAGGAGGAACAATAAACATGTATTAAAATGTAAACAAATACATTGCTGAGTCCGACACCTCGTTCCAACAACTACACCGATCCTGAGAATAAAAGGGGCAAGGCTATGGTTGGAGGTACTGAGAGATAAACAAGGCACTCCACAATAATAAAATCTTACACATCTTTTGGTGAGTATGAATGATATCCAGTCGAACCTCTTTAGGACGAACACCAAGGGACCGGTGGTATTTATTCTGTGAGTTTGTTTTAACCTATTTTGTAACCAGTGAATACAATTATTTCTCCAATAGACATACAAAAAGATTTATTCTACAGCGAAAGATTCTAAGCCACACCGACTCATTGACTCATTTCGTATGAAATAAATGAGTCACTAGAGAGGTTCTGCAAAACGAAAATGCGTACAAACTTTCGCCTACGTCATGAAGTGCGAAACTTCGCACGAACTTTCGCAACTTTGGACGCGAAACTTGCAGGGAACGCGAAATGAACTGTCGTAGGAAATTTCGTGAGATCAGGTCATGGCGTACGTGCACTTGGCCCGCGCAAACTACGAAAATGTGCAGAACGCAAAGTTCGTGCAAAAATTCATACACACTTTCGCAAGGACTGTCGCGAAGCTTCGTTCGAATTTTCGTTTCGCAAGGACTGTCGCGAAGCTTCGTGCGAATTTTCGTTTCGCAGAACCTCTCTACTGAACCTTTCTTTAGCAACATGACGGCAACTGAAACAGCAACAGAGAAAGTACGGTACATGTACTCCACATTCTTGCAGGTACTACAAACAGATTGCAGATCGTAATTCTTGCTTTGGCGGCACGAAACTGTATTTGGGGCAGTGCAATCTCGGTGGTACTCACAAATCAAAACGCCCAGACTCTGGAGATTCTCCCCGACATGCGAATTTATTTTGCAAACTCGGTCAATGGGTCCTTGAACCTTTCCCTCCAGATTGGGAACTGCCAACGATAGTATGCCACTGACCAGCGCATTACTAGTACTTGTAACGTACTAATGTACAATGAATATGAGTATTTCGACAACACATCTAACATAAGCCTTACCGTCAAGAAGGTGAACTCGCGTTCTTCGCACACTGTAGACAAGGGCAAAGAGATAAAATGAATCTAAATCCGAATAAGATCAGTACACGTTTCCGTAAAATTTAGTGAAAGGGCTCACTGAGCATAATAAGCAAATGAATCGAAGGAAACTGGTCAACTCAGAGATCACCTGTCATCGAGTATTCCGTAAAAGGAGGCCTCGGCAGCGGAAAAGCTAAATTTAGAAAAGAGATCCTGTCAGCTTTTCAATTATTTTTTTGCATTCCGCCCAAAATCAGCACACTTTTCGTAAATGAAAGAGTAAACACAAGCAAATGAATCAAAGGGAACTGGTCAACTCACCTGTCATTGAGTAATATTCCGCGAAAGGAGGTCGCAGCAGCGCCGAAACGAAATAAGCCAGGCCAGGAGACGAAATATCCGAAACAGCTCATGCAAGAAGCAGTTCCAAAGAAGGAAGTTCCTCGTGCATGCACATCCGAAAAGGCACCAACAAAAAGTCTGCAATACACACGCATGCGGTCTGCCGGCGCGATGGTAGGAGCCATGGAGTAGCTCCCTAGTCCAGGGCCAGGTACCGAGCATCTTACGTAGAAACTTACGTAGCTACGTAGACAACGTGTCTGAATAGCGGTGTCGTTAGGTAGCGCCATGTGAACACAATAATAGAAAAGCTGACAGGATCGCTTTTCTAAATAATACTTAAATAGAGGGGATTTTAAACGGATCGATGATCTGGCCAGTGGGAACTGGAGAGAACATCTAGTAGGCGAGCTATTATTGAACCAGCTTTACCCCTTTAGCGCGAGCGTCGTACTAGTACGACGCACATGAGTTGCATGCCCCACGGCCGTCGTACTAGTACGACGCGCGCTGTACACTGTACAGTGAACCTGCATCTCATAGTCGTGGGGTCCGTGTTGAGTCCAAAGTGACTTGTTCAAACTATCGTAACTCACTGAATACTTGGTCGATTCTCACAATCGAAAAATGTATCTGCAAGAGAACACTCTCAGCGGGCGTGACAATCGCCGAAGCGATGGGACTACCGGTTGTTGAGATATGCGACTCGACACGGCAAATTTCAACTCGATTTTTTGCGCAGTCTGCAGAACGCGTGTTTTCCATCATACATCATTTTTGCGCTACATGCTACCATGGAAACAATGTTCAAATGATGCTAGTGGATCCCATGAGTCCTCACAAAACTTTGAGCTCGATACGAGGAAGGAGACCGAAATGGCAGCTGAATAATTGAGCTCGGTTAGTCTTGGCCGTGCTCAAGTCTGTCGAGCACGTGGATGAAGTTTACCAGACTGTAGCACGGGGTTTTGGTTTTGCTCCGAGCTGGGTTTGACACCAGTTTGTCCCTCGTCTCAAGACCTTTCCAGGAAGCTCAAGATCGTGGAATTCGTCCAGGGGAAGGTAAAGTTATCGATCCTTGAGCAGCTAGTACTTTCATGGGAAAATGCGACTCTTACAGGTGTTGACGTGGGGCGCACTCAGGTAGCGTCGTGATAAAGAGTGTTGTGAAACCACAAGTTCTCGAGAGTGTAATGCCTTCTCGCTTGTGACATTGTGTTCGTTCCAATGCAGCTGTATCCCGACTCCGCCGTACCGCTGAAGTTTACGTATATAATATAACCTAACCAGTTGATTATATTATTATTTATTACTTGCATGTACGCGTTGGAGTCAACCATGCAAGCATGATCCACAACTTCGCTTATGCTGAACATGATAAACAGGACTATGACAGGGAAAAAATGCTAGAACGATGATAATAATAATTATGATACTTATATCATATATATTATATACAATGTAGCTCATGGGTATTGAAGATATGTCATTTATGAATATGTCCATAATATGAATATTGCAGCCTGAGTGATAATGATAGTGCTATTTCCTGAGTTTGACTGTTTCAGGATCTGTCGGAATATCACAATGCACACACCCTCATGCATAGATCTCGCCATGCTGGTCTGTCATGGGCAATGGCTCCCAGGCTCTGCAGAGCGTCTACTATTGAACAATCCAGCATTGGCTTGGCGCAGATCTCCCACCATAAAAACTACAGCCGCGAACCACGTAGTGGAAAGCTACAAAAGATGGCCAACCCATTTTCACATGTACAGACAATTTGCAAAAACGTTCCGAACATTCAGGGAGAAGACATTACTTGCATGACACATTGGCAGAACGAACAAGGCAGACTCGAACATTCCAAGATTCTGCAGCCGTTGCGTTTCAGGTGTTGGGTGGCAGCTCCGTTACTGAGGCCGTATACAAGTCGTCGAGCTCGGCTAGCCGCCGCCAACCAGTCAGCGCAACCTCGGCCACGCGCTCGCATTAGCTCCATGCCCGCGTTGACGGAGCTCCGGGTGACTAACAAGCCGAACAGCTGCAAGTCGCGACTCCACAATGACACTGGCCGTCCGCGTGCTCTAACACTCCGCTCCACTCGTACTCCCTCTTTAGCCGTTTCGCTGCTCGTCAACATTAGTGACGGGACGATGCGACGGGAATCAATGGTACGAGCTGATGAACGAACGCTTTACGGAGGAAAAGAAAAATTTGCTGTCGGAATTCTCAATGTGCGGGGCCTCATGTCGGCCGTCAAGAGGAACTGGCTTGTGTCGGTACCTCTCTTTCTACGGCATAGACGTCTGTACCCTTCAAGAAATCAAGTTGATTATATGGGAAATATAAACCTGTATATTGGTTTATATTTCCCATATAATCAACTGAGTAGGTTATATTTTGCTTATACTGAGCTGATATACAAACTTCCCTCTCCCCCACAAAGGTAGAGATTGGAATTCCAACCCACAATCATGGCTCGACGAGTCTTCCTTTCACCAACCTGTGCTGAGCAAGTACATACAGGACTACCACTGACTCTGTGCAGTGCATGCAGTGCAGTACATGTACCATCATCCATCACACACTCTTTGTGACTTCAGTTTAGTACTAGTTACACCGGAAGTAACAGCTATGCGCCAAGTAAGTTAGTTTGAACCAGGGAGTAGTAAAATACACTACTCCCTGGTTTGAACCTCACAGTACTAGGTATCTAATATTGACTGAGTACGAGGTCAATATAGGAAATAAAAGCCGAGTAAAAGACCGAGGCGAAGCCGAGGTCTTTTACAAGGTTTTTATTTCCTATACTGACCAAGTACGAAGTCAATATTAGATTTATCACGACAAACAGTCCGTATTTCAAATTCCAGAACGATAACCTCATGAATTATGATTGCACAACCGTTGCACCACGGCCTACTCATGCAGTGAAACTGCTGCACTAGGCACCGTTCAACTGCGCAACCCCTAAGGAGTCAAATATAAGCGGTCAATATAGCCTTAAGGAGTGAAATATGCAGGAATATTTGACTGCTTAGGTATGGCAAAAATCTATGTGAGTCAATACTAAGGGAGTGGTAATGACCGTTACCGCGCGCAGATCTCACCGCGGGCTCTGTAAAAGAACCGTTTGCTCATTAGAGACATAGAGCTCGTCTCCTTTCCAAAGTAAGAGTAAAATGAATCAGCACGAGCCTGTTGAATCGACTCCCAAACGTTTCTTTGGTTCTTCTGAGGACGACCACGAATCACGATGCCATTATTCAAGCAGCAGTTTCCAAGAACACTGGCAGTGCCACGGATTATGGCTGCGCATGTTCCGTCCGCTTTGCGAGGGACGCGGAAAGGAGAACATCGATTGGAAAACCGTCTGTAGCGAAGTTCCGTCGCCCCTGCTATCTGCATTCTATGTCGATGCAAAAACGCAGGAGGGCTCGCCTTTCTCCAAGAATTGTCTCAAAGTAGCGGCACGCGGGGCTCTTCAGCCGCACATGTCGAGTGCTGCCCTTGACAGACGGAGTGCTGAAATAGCGAAAGAAGGACAGCCTCGAACCGTCAGGTGCAGCACAAGGCACCTGTTACACGATTATTTCAGCGACATCGACGACACCAATGGCAACGACGCAGTCAAACTTACCTATTACGAATGGTTCTATCTGATGTTGCGCTTTGTCCTCGTGGAGGCAAAATGTAAGCCTCCATCAAAAAGGACGACGTTGTATTCTTCATCGTTGACAGGAAAGAGATCCTGAAGTTGGGACCGTCGTGCACGTCGAAAAACCAACAAGGCGGACTGCGGGTCACTAGTGTGATCCTAAAAAAAGGAGTTTATATACCAGTTTATACACCAGTTTATACACCAGTTTATATACTAGTTTATATACCAGTTTATATTCTCGTCATCCAAGTACCTGTTATATGCAAAATACAAGTCTAGAGTGTTGTGTGGGGAGAGATGGGAGTTTGTATACATGCGCGATGTGCGGTTTGCTGTGTGCGCTGTAGATATATGTTGTATGTGTATGCTTTTCTCATATACGCTGTGATTTTCACGCTATAACTACCTGGTGGTTTTAGTGTTCATTCATTCATTCATTCATTGTTCATTGTTATTAGTCGATGGAAGTGAAATATACTGTCGAGAATAAATAGTTGTCCTCGTGCCGTGTGGGGTCGTTCGTTCCTGACACTTTAGAGAACCAGAGGGTTCACAACATTTGGCGACCACGCCAGGATACGAAGCGAGCATGGCACAGGAACTATGGATCATTGAAGCCAGCTTTATCGCCAACGGAATTCGGTATGGATTTGAAGGCGATAGGTTGATAGAATACGTGGAGAAGAGGCTGCGACAGAGCGAGGAGTTTGAAGAGTGCAATGCTAGACGGCAAGAGGGTGCGCTCCGCACATAGTTTAACGAAAAGCTCAAGAAGATGGACGAGCGCATCGTCGTCAGTACATATCATGAGGAAGCAAAGCGAGATTTGCTTGCCTCGCCCGGAAGGACGCCGGACAAGGCGTGTAAGACTTTCCTTACAGACAAGCAGCGGTCAGAAGAGTATTTGAAGCCAGTGGAGGATCGGATCCAAGGCCCACTGCGTCGGTACAGAGCATGGCGACATCGGTCGGAGACGCTCAGAAGCAGCTGGAGTCTCGGTCGAACGACGTAGAAGCGCAAGACGTGGAAGCGCAAGACGTAGCGGCGCAAGACCTGGAGGCGCAAGTGTTAAAGGCGCAAGACGTAGAGGCGCAAGAGTTAGAGGCGCGAGAGTTAGAGGCGCAAGAGTTAGAGGCGCAAGAGTTAGAGGCGCAAGACTTAGAGGCGCAAGAGTTAGAGGCGCAAGAGTTAGAGGCGCAAGAGTTAGAGGCGCAAGACGTAGAGGCGCAAGACGTAGAAGCGCAAGACGTACAGGAGCAAGACGTAGAAGCGCAAGACGTAGAAGCGCAAGGCGTAGAAGCTAAGGAAATGAGAAGGGCGATACTGGTTAGCACAGAAGAGGTCAACGGCGAAACTGTGTGCAACACAGAGATCGGATGTGTGTTCTCGGGTTCCGCGCCTCCCCGGGTCGAAGCAGTGTATCAGTGACCATGTCGTTTGTGACAGCCCACATCGTCGATCTTTATGACATTATCGGTTGTGTCTTGTCTGGTCCAGCGTGTGCCCCATGTGGAAGTGGATCGGTGACAGTGTGGTGTGCGACAGCCCACAGCGGCAAGCTTCACGAAATCGAGTTGGCCGAAGTGGTGGGCATTAGTGATATTCTACCATGCCACCACCGCAGCAGCAGATGACGCGTAGTAAGGCCCACATCGTTTGACTTGTGAGTTGTTGTACGGCGGTGAGAAGCCCTTTGGTGGGGAGAATGTTGTGAAACCACAAGTTCTCGAGAGTGAAAGGCCTTCTCGCTTGTGACATTGTGTTCGTTCCAATGCAGCTGTATCTCGACTCCGCCGTTACGCTGATGTTTACAACGTGGTATACACTACATGCGCTATTTGCGGTTTGCTGTGTGCGCTGTAGTTATATGTTGTATGTGTATGCTTTTCTCATATACGCTGTCATTTTCCCGCTATAACTACCTGGTGGTTTTAGTCTTCATTCATTCATTCATTGTTATTAGTCGATGGAAGTGAAATATACTGTTGAGAATTAATAGGTGTCCTCGTGCCGTGTGGGGTCGTTCGTTCCTGACACTTTAGAGAACCAGAGGGTTCACAACAAAGAGGTTAAATGCGCAAGTGCATGCGGAGGAGCAAGTTTAAGCTTAATACGGGGAATGAATTTACATGCCGAGTGGGGAAAGCGTTCTGAAAGACGGGAAGAGGAAGCCAAAATGTATAGCGTCTGAGAGGAGGTTAGAGGGGGCATGCGAAATATGAATCGAAGTAATTTACGGTGGGTGACTTCTAACCGATGCATAAGAGTAGAGGATAGACCAGAGGACCAAACGAGAGAGCAGTAATCAAACAAAGGAAGAATATAGGAGTTATAAATTTGTAATCGAAAACCATGGTGCAGATGGGAAATGTGAGAAGAAATGCAGCCTATAGCGGAGCAAACTCGCTTTTCAATATATGCGAGTCCCAGGACAAGTGTTCATCAAGAAATATACCAAGGTTTTTGTGATTTTTAACTATGTTGATACCAATGGGATCGTCAGGGAAAGTTAAAAGTCGAGTCGTGAGGAGGGTGAGGTCACTGGAGGGTCGTGGAGGATATAAAGGAGTGCCGTTTTCGACACGTGGGGGCGGAGTTTCCACTCCGACATCCAGCGCACAACTTGGTTAATGTGATACTGTAGCAAGTCACAGGCTTCTAATATGCCTGGCTCGATTATATGGAGCGCCGTGTCGTCCGCGTAGAGAGATGTATGGTCCAAAGTTGCCAAATCATTTACGTATAGATTGAACAACAGAGGCCCCAAGATAGAGCCCTGGGGCACTCTAGAGTGGACTGTTAGAGGGGCGGACAGGGCATGTCCAATTCGCACACTCTGTCAACGTTCAGTTAGATAGCTGGTGAGCCACTGCAGACTTACCCCGGTTACGCCAAACGTTGCTAGCTTATGGAGGAGACCCCTTTGTCCAGACAGTGTCGAATGCTTTGCTCAGGTCGAAAACACATAGGAGGCTAAATTGTTTTTGAACCTTTGCATTCAGATAGCTTCTGCACAAGCCTCAGCAACTGCCAGGCGGTCGAATCGCCTCGCCGATATACATACTATGAAGGGTCAAGGACCGGGTTCACATGTTGGTGTAAGTGACCGAATGCCACCCGCTCACAGAGCTTTGAAATGGTGGAAAGGAGTGAATTCGGCCGGTAATTGGACGCAGACAATTTACTGCCTTTGTTCTTGTAAAAAGGCACAACCACGGGCGCCTTCCAGACATCATGAAAGATTCCGATTGCGAAGGACTGATTGAAGACTAGGCTGAGGGGGATAGCTATACTAGGAGACAGGGCCTTTAGGAGTTCACGTGAGATGCCATCTGCACCTGCGGCTTTCTTTGGCTTTAGGCGACGGTTGTGTTGGGCAATGGCGGTAGGAGTAGTGTGAAAAGAGGGTAGTGCTGGGAGTTTGTGAGATGCGATACCAGAAAGAGACCATGCAGGATTATCCGGTTGTTGTTGTTGAAATTTTATTTTGTATCGCAGACCAAACGGGCCAAACGGGAAGTGGTGCCCAATATTATGATGGCGATAAAGTAACGGCCGAGAGCCAAGGATACAACAAGGTGGCAGGGACAACATACGCATTTGGATCGTTGATCCGAGTGACGCCTTCAGTCTGGCGACGTAGGCGCTTGGACAGGAGATTACTAGTACTGGCGGTGTGGATGCGAAGCATGAGGAGGCGGAGTTTACAGTGGGCGTTTTAGATAAAGGGGATGAGGCCTAGACGGGTGTAGATGGGATCTGTGTGGTAGAGGAATGGCTGGGTGGCAACGCAGCGGATACATCGCTTGTCAAGGACCGAAAGCTGATGCCGTTGGTGCGCAGAGAGAACCGAGAAGAAGGCATTAGATCCATATAACATGTCCGGTAGTATTAACGATCTGTAAAATAGCAGGGTTGCTCAGTTAAGCACGAGCAAATAGTTTGCAGCGCCGTTGTTGTTACTTTATTTTACTTCACCAGAATTACAGGCAGTTGAATGCCTTCTCACTAGACCAGGTCTAGTTCTCACAAATGATGAAGAATGTGAATGAACATGCTAAAGCTAATGAAAAACAAGAAATAGAAAAAGATGAGAAAATCTTGTGTTTTATATTTTATGACGGTATTTGTATGTGAGTGACAGTGATTAAATGACAAGGGAAAGAAAAGAAAAAGATAGAAAGAAAAGAGTAAGGAATAAACGAAGCAGATGTATGAAATAGAAATAGAGAAGTTGAGGTATTTGAGGGGAAAAGTCAGTTTGTCGATTACAGACCAAACCAAAAGATCAAAATGCACATGTCTGACGAATGAGCCAAGACAGAGAAAGCGTGTCAAGAACATCTGGGCACAGCAGGGCTTTGAAACCCAGAATATCTTCATGGCTACGAATATTTGCCGGAAGCCTGTTCCAATACACGCTGCCCACGAATTGCATGGACGCTCGAGATGCTGGTCCACGAACGAATGGAATTTGGAGAAGACGTGAGACCTGGCCACGTGTAACACAGCGTGTGCTTTGCTCAAGACCAGGTTCAGCGATCAACAGAAAGAAAGGCGAAAATAGCATGCTTGCATTGGAAGCAAGACATCTATGGACAAAAACAACAATCTTGAGCTTAAAATGGTGGATCAGTGGGGAAATATTTAATCTAGAAATAAGAGGTGCGGTCGGTGTTTGACGAGGGAGCTGAAACACAGCTCTGACTCCAGCCTTGCTGATCTTCCCCAAACGGTCGAGAAGCTGAGCTGTGAGGCTTGGGTAGAATGCTGCTGAAGCATAACACAGCTGGCTGTTTACCATACTGGTGTACCACGACCGTCGAGCTCTAAGCGTTAGTGAACGCCCGTGTCTCCACAATTGCCCTATGGTTTGTGCAGTTCTACGTGACACATAGTCGACATGTGGCCTCCATGACAATTGGTCGTCGACGATCACACCAAGGTATTTTGCGGTGGCCGTCACCTCCAGTTGCTCGTTGTTGCAGAAAACATCGGGTGTGGCAATGGCTGCGCCACGAGGCTGAACGAACATGACCTGAGTCTTGCTGGCATTCATTACGAGGCCGATGTCTTCAAGCCATCGGGAGATATCAGTTACTGCTCTCGTCAGAGTTCTGCCAACAAAATCTAAGTCAGGATGGGAGAAATCAAGGATTATATCGTCAGCAAATTCTTGGTGATTGACAGTTGCAGGAAGTGCTGTGTGCAGATTACGGGTGTACAACACAAAGAGAATGGGTCCAAGAACGATTCCTTGCGGAACACCACGCGTACAGCCAACAGAGCAAGACAAGCTGTCCAGCACCCTCACTTGCTGTGATCTGCCACTGAGGTAGTCACAGAACCAGTGTAGGGGTGCTCCTCCAATGCCTAGGGTGTACAGTTCATTAACCAGCCTCTCATGTTGTACACGATCAAACGCCTTCGACATATCAATCATAACCAAACCGGTGTACTTGCGCTCGGATTTCGCTAATAGCCAGCGATTCACTGCTAGTACCAATGCATCTTCTGTTGAATGGCGGGGTCGATATGCAAATTGAGTCATCGGGTATAAATCATTGCTGTACAGATATTCTGTCAGCTGTCTCTTCACAAACTGCTCTAGGATACGCGAAACGATAGGGAGTAAGGATACAGGTCTGTAGTTGCGGGCTGATGAGCGGTCTCCGGCTTTATGCAGGGGACTGATGTGGGAGTGCTTGAACGTGGTGGGCACAACACCACTCTGTAGTGAACTATTAATGATACAGGAAAGTGGTGGAGCAAGAACATTTGCACATTGCCGCAGGACAATTCCAGGTACAGAGTAACTGCCGGCAGCTTTGAACGGATCCACAGCTTTAAGACACTTTTCAACATCTGCAACACTTACAGGTTTGAAGACGTGAAGACTGTTGGCTGGCATTGGCCCAAGTGGCGGGTGCAGATTCTGTGGTCTGCTTGGGTCATTGACAATTTCACCGAAGACCTGGCCGAGATCCTCAACAGAAACCTGAGGTATTTGACGTTCCTTCCGTCGCCCTGTGACTGTGTTCATTGCTGACCAAAGTTTCCGCTGATCAGGTGTGTTGCACTGGTTTACGAAGTACAGGTTACGAAGCTTTCGGTCAAGCTTCCTGGCAAAGGTTCTGGCGAGCCGATGTTGCTCACGAAGCACCTCATTGGCTTGATCCTTCATGAGTCGATGGTGTAGCCTGTTGCGGTGCCGTACTGCAGATACCAACTCCTCAGTTAACCAAGGACAGATACGGCGACCACGCTTGCGCCTCGCCACCAAGGGGGCGTGCTCATCTAGTGTTTCCATAAAAGCAGACGTGAATGCACCTGTCATGTCATTTATCGTGCCGTTCCGAGGGAACTGCTGAAAGTGGACACACAGATCAGCCGTCAGTTTCTGGGAGGTCTTCCGTGTAATAATTGCAACTTGAGTCTCCCACCGGTGTTCCAAAGCTGATGAATTGGCGATTCAGAGCAATTGTAATCTGTGTAGGATCGTTGTGAACTTGGCTATTTTTATGGAGTTCAGTGATGACAGGGTTTCCGACAGAAGATAGCGCACGAAGCTGCTTAGAGGGGAACTGTCACCAAATATTTCTTTGCGTTAACTTGTAGTTCTTTGGCTCCTGATCACGATGGTGTTATTCGTTTTTCTCCGCGATGATTGGAAGTGGGTGAAAACTGGAAAAGAAGGTCCCCAAAATTGTCCCGAAGTACATTCATCGTCAAAAACGAAGTCCAGCCCGTGTGCTGTTCGATCGAGCCAACTGTTCGATGTACGGTGCACGCTTGCCTTCTGAACTCAGACACTGATGTGTACGTTGTACACAATGAGAACGCCAAAAAGGGACAAAACAAACAAAAGTCGACAGCAGTTTATCGCACTGGTACTTCCTCCACGAAGCTCCAGCTCTTTGTTTATTTGTGATTACGAAGGAGTGGAAGGATTTTTGTTTGCTGTTAGTGTGACACACATACCTCGTACTTGAAAATTATGTCGTTGTATCGAAGGTGGCGGTGTTGCCCACGCGGCTCTGAAATGAAAGACGTCGGAGTTTGTCATCTGCATCTTCAGCAACATCGCCAGATGAATCGCCTTCACGTAACTACATTGCGTTCCTTTGGGGCTCGGGTTGGTGGTGTTATCGCCGGCCGGAGGAGTACTGTTTTCTGCATACGCGCTCATCATCGTGTTGTTCCTCACACGAAAAGTAAGTTCAAAACAAAGACGTACTTCAGTGCTCACGAAATAAAACTAAGATCCTCGCGGAAGAAGTCAAAAAGGTGAAAGCTCAGCTGCTTTTTATTTTGATTTGGCTGTGTAACTGCACGTGGGTCTCTGCCTCTTTGGCATTCTCCTTCTATAAGACGTACCCATATGTGTTAGAGTTCAAAAGGCACACGTGCGCCGTACATCGGAACAGCTAGCTCGATCGACCAGCACACGGGCTGAATTTCGTTTTTGACAACGAATGTACGCGTGGAGGTCAAGTCCGGCGTGACGTCACTCCGTACTTCGGGACAACTTTGGGCACCTTCTTTTCAAGTTTTCACCCACTTCAAGCCATCGCAGAGAAAAACGGATAACACCATCATGATCAGGAGCCAAGGAACTACAAGATAGGTCAAAGAAAATTTTTGGTGACAGTTCCCCTTTAAGAGAGCATGTCTGAGAAAACCAGAACATATGTGCAAGTCGATCTATCAGATTTCGATCAAATTTTGCAGGTAGGTTTGCTTTAGGGTGTAGATGGACATTCCAAAGCCCGCACAAAATCTTTTGAAGGGAACCATGAAATTGGTATACCTCTCAATATCGGCCCAATATAGGCACGATTTATGGGTCTACAAACGAGCCACGGCACAGCGTACAAGAACAAGCTACGAACAAAACTCCATCAAGGCAACATTACCTCGCCTTAGAAGAGTTCTTGGGGCAGCACCACTTAGCCATATCAGCATCCCAGAAGACGAGGGCAATCATCCCTTGACGCCACAAATGATCGTCTTGAAAATAGCCAAATTACAAGCGCTGATAAAACAGCGAGCTACGTCCTCAATTAGCAAACACTATACACTGGCAGATAGTAGAACACCTCTTCTAGCACTGAGGACATGTCCCCCATCATCTTTTTTGGGTTTTCTTGAAATAAACAATTTTGAATTTTTCCACTCGACCATTCTGAAATACGTCCAAACTCATACCTGGGCAGGAAAGCTCGCCCCTCCGCGACGTCTCGTCAGCAATTTCTACTCCAACAGCACTCCGAACGCTGCAGAACAAAGTGTATTGTTGACTCTGACAAGGAAAAGCAGCGGTGATCACTTGTCACTCCAAACGACAAGCTTCTCCTTGCGCCACCAACATTTTTCGGTGCAGCAGTTGATGCAAGGTGACTGAATTTTTGCCTGTAGTTTTTGGATTTTACTGCAAGAGGAATGATGAAATCACGTGCATCGTGACGTAGAATAATGCTTTCTGGTCCACGACACAATGCACACGATCACGATCGTTCCTGAGGCGATATTCGAAACGGACCATGAGGGAGGAGGTAAGATGCAATGTTTCTGCATGCTCTGCTCAGAACATGCAGAAACTATCGTTATAGCGCTAGCAGTATTGCATTGGCAAGAATTCTTGGAGATATTTACTCTTGCAGTAAGAACAGTGATGCATGTTTTCACACTTACCTCGCTCATCCCGACCATGGTTCAACAGGAACTACGGCCAGTTTACATGATGATGATCCGCGTAGATCTGCAACAGCAAGGAATGAGCGTGGTCAATGGTGGTCCATACCATCAATGTCGCTTGGAGTTGACCAGCGTGCGGCCTACGCTGGTTGCATGGGGTATGTGGCGCGCCCACATGTCAGATTTCGTACGTCATGAACAACGTTTTTGACCCTACTCGTGTGCTGTCTCTGTGCTTCATGTCGAGGGAAAGTCCCGGCTGGAAGGCCTACAACACAACATGCGTGCTCTTGAGCTGGACATCGAGATGCACTTGATCCGATGTAAGTCCATGTGCGCTTGATCAAGGTGACTCGGAACAACTGCTGAACCGTGAACTACGAGACCTGGCATTCTTGTGTCACGAGGCACGTGATTTCATCATTCCTCTTGCAGTAAAATCCAAAATTAACACGCAAAAATTCAGTCACCTTTGCATCAACTGTTACACCGAAAAATGTTGGTGGCGCAAGGACAAGCTTGCCGTTTGGAGTGACAAGTGATCACCGCTGCTTTTCCTTGTCAGAGTGAACAATACACTTTGTTCCGCAGCGTTGGGAGTGCTGTTGGAGTAGAAATTGCTGACTAGACGTCGCGGAGGGACGAGCTTTCCTGCGCAGGTATGAGTTTGGACGTATTTCAGAATGGACGGTGTATAGTGTTTGCTAATAGACCGATCCCCTTATTATACTGGGTTCGAGCACGGGGGCAACCTCATTCGCGATCGAGCTAGTTTTTGAACGTGACAGCATCTTTGACAGTGTGTTTCAGGTTTGTTTTGGAATGTCTTCTGCTTAGTTCAAGTGGTTTGCGATGGCTTCGAGCGGTGCTGAACCTCCTGCTGGTAGGAGCAGAGTCTCCGAGAGAGACATGGACTGTGATGCAGCTGCAGGATTTTTTCAAGGCGCGGGAAGGAACGATCTCGGGCCACAAACAGGAGTTACTCCAGAGGTAAGTTTTTTTGTTGTTGAAATATTCGAATCGCGAATCGTGTTGTGAGATTTATTTTGTGCCTAAGCTTCAGCAGACCGTATTTCTTTCTCCTTGAGATCGGTGCTGAAGATAATAGTAAACTTTTTCTGGTCTGCCTTTTCCTCTCCAGAGCCATCTTCTATGAAGGTAACCGTGGTGCTGCGAAGTCACCAAGTCGCGATCGCGATCAGCAGCCCTGAAGTGGAAAAATCGATTTTCCAATGATCTGGTTGGACATCAGCCACTATGTAGTGACAACAGCAGCCATCCTTGGACACCTTGCAAAGACAAGAAAATCCACTGGTGGAAACGACTGCTATGAGGTGGCGATAGCAGTGGTGATCGCTGTTTTGTCAAGTCGAAGGGCTAGCCAACCCAGAGGAAGCATAAAAAAAAACGATGAGCAGTGCGTGGTATTTGTTGAGCGTGAAGAGCTAGAGGAGGACAGTGCAAACACATGGACGGAGTGGATGGTGTTTGAAGTGCTGTGTGCCGGCTGGTGGTGATGGTGGTCTTTGTCAGCATGTATTCGTGCTGCTTCTTGTGCTGGAACACTTCTCGCCCATGAAGGCAGATTGCGTGCTCCCTGGCCCTCAGTCGGCAATGGGGCATTTGTTCCAGGAACATTACCCCAGAGCCAGTGATGAGTCGTACCTTTGAAAGATCGAAGCTTGCTGTTAATCGCAAGCGTAGCGCAGTGGATTGCTCCCTCTTCGAAGTACGAGGGCTAAAGCTTGCCGCTGTCTGCAACAAAGTGCGTGTGCGGTTCTTTCGAACCTATGAGTATGAATATACCCCCCCCCCCCTCTCTCTCTCTCTCTCTCTCTCTCTCTCTCTCTCTCTCTCTCTCTCTCTCTCTCTCTTAGGAAGACTGCATGTTCAGAGTGAACTATTTTCTAGTATTTTTAATGTGAGACATTGTGACAGAGCTTTCGGTCATACTCCGCTGTACTACATCCTCAACCCGCAACCACCATGCGCTCTTGGCCGAACTAATGCACGAAGCATAAACACACCAGCACAGCAAGGACACTTCCGTTGACAAATATTGTTTACGCCTCTAGACAGCTGTTTCGTTTCTTCGAGCTCATCGTTAGAGGAGGATAGCAGCAGGATATTAATGATGATATAATATTAGATGATAGACAGTTTATGGTCCGATATTGATGATTGGAGATCTAAGAAAGCAATGACAGTGATTGCGAAATGGATAATATTATTATGATTATATGCCAGTCTGGTAATGCGTTGTACTGGTGGACAGTATTGAAATCATCACTGCATTCGATGCAAATATTGGTATACCTTGGTTTCAGTATTGGAAAAAAGAGCAAGAGAACCTGGTTGATTTGGTTGCATCTGCGACTGGCTACTGGGTGTTGTGATCAGCAATGTTACCATGGGAGAAAATACGAGCGCAAGGATCTGTTGGGTCGTGTTGTGCCGTGGGGGTGCGAGAACCCTAAGTGCATGGCAAAATAGAACTGTTTCATCCACAATGCAGAATGTCTTGCGGTACATGGCATTGATGATTGAACATCTCGCCTAAATGGGGATCATGCCCAAACGGAGGAACAAGACATCTTTCCAGCTCAGCTAGCTATATACCGTGAAACGGATGATTAACTTGTGCCACGCATGCCAGCTTCTGTTCCATTCGGCCCAGGCTTAGACACATCAATGCCAATAGCAGCTGATCCTCCATTACATGCTCATTGGCAATTTACGGCCACCTCCAACTGTATCCGCCATCCCTCAGCTTCGGTCTTCGCAGATCCGGCGCGGCGCAGTACATTTTCTCGGCTAGGCTCAAAGAAGTCCCACAGAGCGGTCCAAAGACCTGAAGGCAAACCAGTCAGAAACTGGAGGGGCTCAGAGTCTTTCTTTATGTTACTGTACGTAAGCTGTTTTTCGGCTTTCTTCACCCCAGTCCTCACATCGTCCAACTGCTCCACAGTAGTTAGTGCGGGGCGGGTTCTGGGCCACTTTTTGACCTTTGACCTTTGGGCCAAATAAGGCACACTGTGTCGGTCGTGCTTGGTCTGGCCCCGGGACTCCCCCAGGGTTTGACCTTTGACCTTTGGGTTAAATAAGGCACACTGTATCGGTCGTGCTTGGTCTGGCCCCGGGACCCCCAGAGTTTGACCTTTGACCCCTGGCATGCCATAAATGTGCCATAAAGGTTCTTTTCCGTGGCGAACGTGCACTTGTACATTTGTGCACGTTCGGTGCATTCGCACCGGGGAGTAGTAAAATACGTACTATTCCCTGATTTGCACATCGTAGATGTGCATTGCATGCAGTGACATATTGCGCATGCGTGCATACGCAGGCGGAGCGTGTGACCTTCAGTGGTCCTATGCGTGTGGAAAAGACGCAGTGCAACACAAGGTGTACTAGTACACGTGTCATTATACTACTCCCTGATTCGCACTTCGTAGATGTGCAGCAGACAAGTGAGTTCACGTGCCATGCACTCGTTGAGCTCCAAGATCAGAATTCGGCTCAACATAGTACTTGAAGTCACCGCTCCCATTACGTCATGTACATTAACATACACCCTGTTGAAGCACTGAAGCATCGGTTTTCGGGGAATTCAACATGCGAATTTTTGAAAATTCGGCGAAAAGATGGGTAATTTCTTCAAAACCACTGTTTTCGGCGAATTTTTCGCCCGGCCGATTAGGGAAATGCCTACTGTCCATGCAGGTCCATTAGATGCAAATTTCTATTTTGATCAGGATACAGTTAGAATCAACCGGCTACGCCCGGAGTATCATGCATTAAAACAATTATTGAAGGGGTGTCACAGTGAAGCAGTGTTGCTACGCACCGCAAATCCCCTCTGCACTGCACCGAATCTATACTGGAGAATCCAGAGTGACCAGCAAAGAGTCACAACCCGCGCGTATCCAGCCACACTAAGGCATATCCACCATTCCCCACATATTCACTGTAACAAAACACAATACTGTTTACTATAATGCACTTTTATTTAAATGGACTTGGATGAGTCTGTAGAAGAGAACACAATGCACGCACACGCACGCATGCGCGGGCACACACACACACACACACATCTAGGTTATAGTGCTATACACATATCTAGGGTTTAGGAAGCACGAGAATGTGTCGAAGCACCCACACATACCCCTTCATGCAGTGTACTTCAGTAGCCCAACACATTACGACTGCACAGGACCATCACAAAACACATTACGACTGCTATAGCACGGGACCATCACAAAACACTACACACTGTTACTACACTACACATACAGTTACTACACTACGCCTGTTACAAGTACTTACAAATAATTTTGAAACAAATGGCACATCCCGAAGACGGCAGCTAGCTCCAGACCTTCATACATACATCATCATCATCTGTAAAACCAAGCATGAGCGCACACAAACACTATTAGTGTCACGAATACGGAAGCAGGGTAAGACAAGAGGATACGAAACAAGTAAGTATCGCTATAACGAGGGGGATAAGTATACATGTAGACAGAGCAGTGCTTACTTACAGGGTCCTGATACGCTCCATGGCGTCCCGGTAGTCGGACTGCAACAGCAGCCCGACTTGCCGGCCCTCCCAGTAACGGGCTCGATGGGCCGCACCCGCCAGGTGTGCGGCCACGGCTTGGCCTCCCACCAGCCTTTCTCCACTGTAAAAACGAAAGAAACCGCGGAAAGCACAGTGTCATAGAGCTCTTTTGTTGGGGGAGAGAGCTAGGAGCACTGCACACTTACCATTTGTCACAATATATTATGAGAAAGAGGCGGCGCTTGACGCACCGCCTCAGATGCTGGAATAGGGGTATTACCCCTGACATTCGAACGCTACAGTGACAAGTGAAAGCCATTTGGACTGTAATGATACTGAAGTGAAGGTGTGAACCGCAAAGCAAGGCCTTTACCTTCTTCCTGTCGAATTCGCTCCCCAGCTGCATACCGACATCATCCGCTAAAACCCAATCATACCAAGTAACGCAAAGGTCATCAGTTGACCTTTTGGACTTTTCAACTCTTATCCAAAACCACCAAGAGGAAAAAACCAGGATGAAGAAGACGTCAGTTGTAGAAGCGTTTGTGGAGGAGTTGTTACATTATTCTCAGTAAATAGATATGGCTGATACATTCGGTGTAGACTTGGACGACCGGTCGTGGTCTCTCACCACGGGTCCTTTACTAATAGAAAGACGGACGCCAATAAGAACTGTTGTGGACTTGGCAGATCAAAACGCGCAGCAAGAAATTTGGCACGTCGATGGTAGACTCCATCGGGAGGACGGACCAGCTCTTGTTGATAGTAGGGGAGTGTCCGCCTGGTGCTATGGAGGTCGCCTTCATCGCGTTAATGAACCTGCTTGGATAGGACGGGGTAGCATCGAGTACTTCCTCAACGGTGTCCGTCATAGAGCCGGCGGTCCTGCAGTCAGTTATTGTGACGCCACATGCTGTATTCTACGGTGGTATCACCACGGAAGGCTCCACAGGGAGAATGCGCCAGCGGTGATACGCAGGGAAGGTAACAATCGTGTACGGGAGTGGTACCGATACAACCTTCGGCATAGGGAAGATGGACCTGCTTTCATCTCTCAGGAGGAGGAGGGTATCTATCAGTGGTACCTCAACGGGGTGTATTACGGTAGCCACCATCAAGACCAGGCAATACACCCCATGGAGCTGCAGTACATCAATGTAGTGCCTACTAAGGTAGACTCGTCAGCAATAAGTCATGAGCCCATCTGTGTGATTTGTCAGGATACCCTGGACCGTCCTCTATCCAAGTTGGAGCGCGGTCATGAATTTCACTTCCACTGTATCACGGAGTGGATCAGTTCTGCCCCTAAGCCCTACTTGCCCAACCTGCCGCTACTCCATGACTGCTGAGAACTTGGTTGAGTTCTTGTAGTAATACATGACACAGTTGCATGTAGGCGACTACGAATGACCAGTCATGTGCTACTGATGGACACGGACACGCCACCCTAAGTAGCCATGAGCGGCTATTTGGGCAAGGGCAACAAAGCACCTCGTGGGCGGCCAAGGTTGACACTAGCCACAAGTCTGGTCGCTCAGTTGAATAAGCTGGGTGTGCCCATGAAGACCATGGAAGCCCTTTCCAGGTGCCGGCAACAAGCAGAGGACAAGACAGACTGGAAGAAACTGTGCAGCTCGACACTCGAGGACAAATCAGTATCAACAGCTTCTACACCTTGCTGATGATGCTCACAAGACAGAAGTGGGAAAAACCACTGAATTTCTTTATTTAGTGCTCAACTACGCGAAATGTGTTATTATTATGATACATGTTCAATTGTACACAGTCTGGCTGACTGCCATTCTCTACCACACATTACCGGACACTGTTGTGGTTGTCGTCGCTATCGTCGTCGTTGTTGATGTTGTTGTTGGTTGTTGTCGTCGTTATCGTCGTCGTTGTTGATGTTGTTGTTGGCTGTTGCTGTCGGTTGTTGTCGTTTGCTGTTGGTTGTTGTTGGTTATTGTCGGTTGTTGTCGGTTGTTGTTGGTTGTTGTTGGTTGTTGTTGGTTGTTGTTGGTTGTTGTTGGTTGTTGTTGAGTGTTGTTGTTGGTTGTTGTTGATTGTTGTCGGTTGTTGGGTGTTGTTGTCGGTTGTTGGGTGTTGTTGTTGGCTGTTGGGTGTTGTTGTTGTCGGTTGTTGGGTGCTGTTGTTGGTTGTTGTTGGTTGTTGTTGGTTGTTGCCGGATGTTGTCGGTTGTTGTTGGTTGTTGTTGGTTGTTGTTGTCGGTTGTTGTCGGTTGTTGTTGGTTGTTGTTGGTTGTTGTTGGTTGTTGTTGGTTGTTGTTGAGTGTTGTTGTTGGTTGTTGTTGATTGTTGTCGGTTGTTGGGTGTTTTTTGTCGGTTGTTGGGTGTTGTTGTTGGTTGTTGGGTGTTGTTGTTGTCGGTTGTTGGGTGTTGTTGTTGGTTGTTGTTGGTTGTTGTTGGTTGTTGCCGGATGTTGTCGGTTGTTGTTGGTTGTTGTTGTCGGTTGTTGTCGGTTGTTGTCGGTTGTTGTTGGTTGTTGTTGGTTGTTGTTGGTTGTTGTTGGTTGTTGTTGGCTGTTGTTGGTTGTTGTTGTCGGTTGTTGTTGGTTGTTGTTGGTAGTTGTTGTCGGTTGCTGTCGGTTGTTGTCGGTTGTTGTCGGTTGTTGTTGGTTGTTGTTGGTTGTTGTTGGTTGTTGTTGGCTGTTGTTGTTTGTTGTTGGTTGTTGTTGTCGGTTGTTGTCGGTTGTTGTGTTTTGTTGTTGGTTATTGTCGGTTGTTGTCGGTTGTTGTCGGTTGTTGTGTTTTAACCCTTTGCGGTGCATCAGTCATTCACGACTGATATTGTGTACATACCGTAAAACTGTCGTAACTCCATCGATTTTGGTCCTGTTGCAAATATCGAAATATGTAGATTAATCGTTATTTTGTTCATTATCCAGGAGGATGTTGCTATGATTCAGTACCATTTTTTCGCATAATGAGACAAGTTTGTGTAACGTTAGTGTGACGTGGGTATGCTGATTGGATGCGAGGTGGTGAGAGTATGCTGATTGGCCGATAACAATTAGTGGAAGGGATAAAGTAATGCGCTGCTTGTGCAGCGTAACCAAACACATGGTCTGTGGGAAACACCCTAGTAAAATAAATAAAATAATAATAGCATGAATTGCCACCGGCACTTGAGAGACTCGAGCCCCGCCACCTTGTTCAAATCGGACTTGGTAGCTTCGTATTGGAACTTAATCTTCTTCTTTTTGAGGTATGACCGTACAAAACGCGCTTGGGGTTTTCATTTATTTTATTTTTTTTATTTTATTTTTTCATTGCAACTTTTTTAGCAGATGTCCACTCGTGAAACAACGGTGAATCTGGAACGAATAAATGGTCATGCCAAAGGCATGACGAGTGTCGAAGTCTTCACATTCATGATGGAACCTTGTCATGATTGACGCATTCCTTGATGGTGCGCACATGAAATCAACCTGGCTCATCTTTTCCAATTCCATTCTTTTCACATCCTGCAACCCATACCCTACTAGTATCAGTGGGGATGCTAGAATCAGAAGAGGCAAGGCAGCACTCTTCCGTGGATGTATTACTCGACACAACACCACCCATACTTGTTTTCTAGAAGTTTTGAATATAATGATATATTGCAGTAGGAAGTAGTATACAGTCAAATAGGATAGGATAAGAATGAATGATCAGCTGTCTGATAAAGAATGCAGTTCATTAAAGACTTATTGGAAGCTCTCTACCAGCTGATCGTCTTGTTGAACGGCGACACTGCATAATGATATGAAGCTCTCAGTTAGCTGTTTCAGTTCCGTGGTAGAAAGTGTCATGTGCGCGTCCAGAGCACGATGAAAACATCTGGGCTCCACGTGGATGCAGACGATTGGAGCAACAGTAAGACGTACCTTCAACGCCTGCTCGTCAATGTCGAGGGAGACTGCCCCGGGGTAGATGAAAACATCTTGTTCCACATCCAGTTCGAACGAGCTGGTCGGGACTAGCTTGCTTTCACCGTTGATGTACACCCGACATTGACCGTCGGACGAACGTGATGGGTAGAAGTTGGTCTTGATCTTCTCCACACGTCCTCTTCGGAGAGTGTCACGGAGCGATGGACAAGTCTTGATCAAGTTCGTAATGATGAACTCAGTGGACTCATTCAGTTCGATGTAAACCTGTCCTTGAGCATCTTTGCGAGCTGTTGCCGTACTACCACAGGCTGGTAGAGCTCCTGAAGGGAAGTACATCTTATAACCAGGCTTGTAGAAGGATCTACCTGATGACTTGTAGGACAGTTGCATGTCCTCCTGAAACCCATCCACCACAATCTCTTTGTGGAGCTTGGTAGGAGCAGGTGGCACATAGCGACGCTTAGCCGGTACTGCGTTCGAAGAGAGCACAACTTGAGGAGGGTCAGCAGGAAGAGCGGAATTCTTCCTCACCCGTCGCTCGTATAGGGAATCCATCTTCCAGGAAGCGAAGGCAGAACAACTCATCAGCACTGTATTCGATGAACGAATGACTCAACTACAGGACAACCATCTGTATTTATACAAGTCAGAGACGGGGGGCGGATTGAAATGTTAAAAATATGTGTCAGCTAGATCAACCAATCACCATCAAGCCCGACACAAACATTTGCCCAATTAGCATTGAGCCCGCCAAAAACATTTGACCAACCAGCATCAAACTCGCCAAAAACATTTTGTCCAGTCAGCGGCATGCCCACCAAATAATTATCTCATCTTAAAGATTCCTTACATGATACAGCCACTTTAGTGAACTGATACAGTATGGAAATAAGATCAAAGTCAAACGTGTGCAAGTTCTGAATCACGTGATCAAGTGAATAGGTTTCCCAACAATAGGCATCAATCAATGATGTCATAAGAGATGTATCAGATGGAGATAAAATCAGCAAATTCGTACGCAACGTGGACAGTTGAGATGATGACACCATCCTGGTCGACTCCATGAGATGCAGTACATATAGGAGTGGAAAATGCTGAGGAAGAGGTTTCATGATTCGACTGAACCTCAACCATGATACATTGCTACGAGGTAAGTAGGAACGCAGTTTACGTAGTACATCCACATTCGTATCGTATACTATGCAGGATAATGCTATAGCATAGTTTAAACTCTTGTACAAACAGGATTTTTTCATCGCAAGTAACTGCTCCCGAAGAGGGTGTACGCAAAGCTGATCGGATAAGAGTTCAGTTTTCGAAAGAAAATGCAAAAGATGACGATCCACACCGCATAACCGCTCATGTACAGCGTAACGCTTCTTCATCAAACTACATCTCCTATGCACATCATCTTCAGGGAAGTAAATCACCGCCATGACAAGTCCACACGAAGAACACACGTATCTTCCTTCATGTAAAACATGATCAAGATGTTGACACTGTTTTTCCTCCCCGTATTGCTCTTTTTCTTCTTCTTTCTTCTTAAATTCAGAATCCATCTTCACTCCTCACCAACATTCTCATTATGACACTATATCCAGCATGATATCTACTTTATATAACCAATCCTATCCGGGGCAATTATCAGGTACAACCATTGGGGTAGATGACCTCATACCCTCGCCAACACGTCGACGTGTTGGCGAGGGTATGAGGTCATCTACCCCAATGGTTGTACCTGATAATTGCCCCGGATAGGATTGGTTATATAAAGTAGATATCATGCTGGATATAGTGTCATAATGAGGATGTTGGTGAGGAGTGAAGATGGATTCTGAATTTAAGAAGAAAGAAGAAGAAAAAGAGCAATACGGGGAGGAAAAACAGTGTCAACATCTTGATCATGTTTTACATGAAGGAAGATACGTGTGTTCTTCGTGTGGACTTGTCATGGCGGTGATTTACTTCCCTGAAGATGATGTGCATAGGAGATGTAGTTTGATGAAGAAGCGTTACGCTGTACATGAGCGGTTATGCGGTGTGGATCGTCATCTTTTGCATTTTCTTTCGAAAACTGAACTCTTATCCGATCAGCTTTGCGTACACCCTCTTCGGGAGCAGTTACTTGCGATGAAAAAATCCTGTTTGTACAAGAGTTTAAACTATGCTATAGCATTATCCTGCATAGTATACGATACGAATGTGGATGTACTACGTAAACTGCGTTCCTACTTACCTCGTAGCAATGTATCATGGTTGAGGTTCAGTCGAATCATGAAACCTCTTCCTCAGCATTTTCCACTCCTATATGTACTGCATCTCATGGAGTCGACCAGGATGGTGTCATCATCTCAACTGTCCACGTTGCGTACGAATTTGCTGATTTTATCTCCATCTGATACATCTCTTATGACATCATTGATTGATGCCTATTGTTGGGAAACCTATTCACTTGATCACGTGATTCAGAACTTGCACACGTTTGACTTTGATCTTATTTCCATACTGTATCAGTTCACTAAAGTGGCTGTATCATGTAAGGAATCTTTAAGATGAGATAATTATTTGGTGGGCATGCCGCTGACTGGACAAAATGTTTTTGGCGAGTTTGATGCTGGTTGGTCAAATGTTTTTGGCGGGCTCAATGCTGATTGGGCAAATGTTTGTGTCGGGCTTGATGGTGATTGGTTGATCTAGCTGACACATATTTTTAACATTTCAATCCGCCCCCCGTCTCTGACTTGTATAAATACAGATGGTTGTCCTGTAGTTGAGTCATTCGTTCATCGAATACAGTGCTGATGAGTTGTTCTGCCTTCGCTTCCTGGAAGATGGATTCCCTATACGAGCGACGGGTGAGGAAGAATTCCGCTCTTCCTGCTGACCCTCCTCAAGTTGTGCTCTCTTCGAACGCAGTACCGGCTAAGCGTCGCTATGTGCCACCTGCTCCTACCAAGCTCCACAAAGAGATTGTGGTGGATGGGTTTCAGGAGGACATGCAACTGTCCTACAAGTCATCAGGTAGATCCTTCTACAAGCCTGGTTATAAGATGTACTTCCCTTCAGGAGCTCTACCAGCCTGTGGTAGTACGGCAACAGCTCGCAAAGATGCTCAAGGACAGGTTTACATCGAACTGAATGAGTCCACTGAGTTCATCATTACGAACTTGATCAAGACTTGTCCATCGCTCCGTGACACTCTCCGAAGAGGACGTGTGGAGAAGATCAAGACCAACTTCTACCCATCACGTTCGTCCGACGGTCAATGTCGGGTGTACATCAACGGTGAAAGCAAGCTAGTCCCGACCAGCTCGTTCGAACTGGATGTGGAACAAGATGTTTTCATCTACCCCGGGGCAGTCTCCCTCGACATTGACGAGCAGGCGTTGAAGGTACGTCTTACTGTTGCTCCAATCGTCTGCATCCACGTGGAGCCCAGATGTTTTCATCGTGCTCTGGACGCGCACATGACACTTTCTACCACGGAACTGAAACAGCTAACTGAGAGCTTCATATCATTATGCAGTGTCGCCGTTCAACAAGACGATCAGCTGGTATAGAGCTTCCAATAAGTCTTTAATGAACTGCATTCTTTATCAGACAGCTGATCATTCATTCTTATCCTATCCTATTTGACTGTATACTACTTCCTACTGCAATATATCATTATATTCAAAACTTCTAGAACACAAGTATGGGTGGTGTTGTGTCGAGTAATACATCCACGGAAGAGTGCTGCCTTGCCTCTTCTGATTCTAGCATCCCCACTGATACTAGTAGGGTATGGGTTGCAGGATGTGAAAAGAATGGAATTGGAAAAGACGAGCCAGGTTGATTTCTTGTGCGCACCATCAAGGAATGCGTCAATCATGACAAGGTTCCATCATGAATGTGAAGACTTCGAGACTCGTCATGCCTTTGGCATGGACCATTTATTCGTTCCAGATTCACCGTTGTTTCACGAGTGGACATCTGCTAAAAAAGTTGCAATGAAAAAATAAAATAAAAAAAATAAAATAAATGAAAACTCCAAGCGCGTTTTGTACGGTCATACCTCAAAAAGAAGAAGATTAAGTTCCAATACGAAGCTACCAAGTCCGATTTGAACAAGGTGGCGGGGCTCGAGTCTCTCAAGTGCCGGTGGCAATTCATGTTATTATTATTTTATTTATTTTACTAGGGTGTTTCCCACAGACCATGTGTTTGGTTACGCTGCACAAGCAGCGCATTACTTTATCCCTTCCACTAATTGTTATCGGCCAATCAGCATACTCTCACCACCTCGCATCCAATCAGCATACCCACGTCACACTAACGTTACACAAACTTGTCTCATTATGCGAAAAAATGGTACTGAATCATAGCAACATCCTCCTGGATAATGAACAAAATAACGATTAATCTACATATTTCGATATTTGCAACAGGACTAAAATCGATGGAGTTACGACAGTTTTACGGTATGTACACAATATCAGTCGTTAATGACTGATGCACCGCAAAGGGTTAAAACACAACAACCGACAACAACCGACAACAACCGACAATAACCAACAACAACACCCAACAACCGACAACAACCGACAACAACAACCAACAACAAACAACAACAGCCAACAACAACCAACAACAACCAACAACAACAAACAACAACCGACAATAACCGACAACAACCGACAGCAACCGACAACAACTACCAACAACAACCAACAACAACCGACAACAACAACCAACAACAGCCAACAACAACCAACAACAACCAACAACAACCAACAACAACCAACAACAACCGACAACAACCGACAACAACCGACAACAACAACCAACAACAACCGACAACATCCGGCAACAACCAACAACAACCAACAACAACCAACAACAACACCCAACAACCGACAACAACAACACCCAACAACCAACAACAACACCCAACAACCGACAAAAAACACCCAACAACCGACAACAATCAACAACAACAAACAACAACACTCAACAACAACCAACAACAACCAACAACAACCAACAACAACCAACAACAACCGACAACAACCGACAACAACAACTAACAACAACCAACAACAACCGACAGCATCCGGCAACAACCAACAACAACCAACAACAACCAAGAACAGCACCCAACAACCGACAACAACAACACCCAACAGCCAACAACAACACCCAACAACCGACAACAACACCCAACAACCGACAACAATCAACAACAACCAACAACAACACTCAACAACAACCAACAACAACCAACAACAACCAACAACAACCAACAACAACCAACAACAACCGACAACAACCGACAATAACCAACAACAACCAACAGCAAACGACAACAACCGACAGCAACAGCCAACAACAACATCAACAACGACGACGATAACGACGACAACAACCAACAACAACATCAACAACGACGACGATAGCGACGACAACCACAACAGTGTCCGGTAATGTGTGGTAGAGAATGGCAGTCAGCCAGACTGTGTACAATTGAACATGTATAATAATAATAACACATTTCGCGTAGTTGAGCACTAAATAAAGAAATTCAGTGGTTTTTCCCACTTCTGTCTTGTGAGCATCATCAGCAAGGTGTAGAAGCTGTTGATACTGATTTGTCCTCGAGTGTCGAGCTGCACAGTTTCTTCCAGTCTGTCTTGTCCTCTGCTTGTTGCCGGCACCTGGAAAGGGCTTCCATGGTCTTCATGGGCACACCCAGCTTATTCAACTGAGCGACCAGACTTGTGGCTAGTGTCAACCTTGGCCGCCCACGAGGTGCTTTGTTGCCCTTGCCCAAATAGCCGCTCATGGCTACTTAGGGTGGCGTGTCCGTGTCCATCAGTAGCACATGACTGGTCATTCGTAGTCGCCTACATGCAACTGTGTCATGTATTACTACAAGAACTCAACCAAGTTCTCAGCAGTCATGGAGTAGCGGCAGGTTGGGCAAGTAGGGCTTAGGGGCAGAACTGATCCACTCCTTGATACAGTGGAAGTGAAATTCATGACCGCGCTCCAACTTGGATAGAGGACGGTCCAGGGTATCCTGACAAATCACACAGATGGGCTCATGACTTATTGCTGACGAGTCTACCTTAGTAGGCACTACATTGATGTACTGCAGCTCCATGGGGTGTATTGCCTGGTCTTGATGGTGGCTACCGTAATACACCCCGTTTAGGTACCACTGATAGATACCCTCCTCCTCCTGAGAGATGAAAGCAGGTCCATCTTCCCTATGCCGAAGGTTGTATCGGTACCACTCCCGTACACGATTGTTACCTTCCCTGCGTATCACCGCTGGCGCATTCTCCCTGTGGAGCCTTCCGTGGTGATACCACCGTAGAATACAGCATGTGGCGTCACAATAACTGACTGCAGGACCGCCGGCTCTATGACGGACACCGTTGAGGAAGTACTCGATGCTACCCCGTCCTATCCAAGCAGGTTCATTAACGCGATGAAGGCGACCTCCATAGCACCAGGCGGACACTCCCCTACTATCAACAAGAGCTGGTCCGTCCTCCCGATGGAGTCTACCATCGACGTGCCAAATTTCTTGCTGCGCGTTTTGATCTGCCAAGTCCACAACAGTTCTTATTGGCGTCCGTCTTTCTATTAGTAAAGGACCCGTGGTGAGAGACCACGACGGGTCGTCCAAGTCTACACCGAATGTATCAGCCATATCTATTTACTGAGAATAATGTAACAACTCCTCCACAAACGCTTCTACAACTGACGTCTTCTTCATCCTGGTTTTTTCCTCTTGGTGGTTTTGGATAAGAGTTGAAAAGTCCAAAAGGTCAACTGATGACCTTTGCGTTACTTGGTATGATTGGGTTTTAGCGGATGATGTCGGTATGCAGCTGGGGAGCGAATTCGACAGGAAGAAGGTAAAGGCCTTGCTTTGCGGTTCACACCTTCACTTCAGTATCATTACAGTCCAAATGGCTTTCACTTGTCACTGTAGCGTTCGAATGTCAGGGGTAATACCCCTATTCCAGCATCTGAGGCGGTGCGTCAAGCGCCGCCTCTTTCTCATAATATATTGTGACAAATGGTAAGTGTGCAGTGCTCCTAGCTCTCTCCCCCAACAAAAGAGCTCTATGACACTGTGCTTTCTGCGGTTTCTTTCGTTTTTACAGTGGAGAAAGGCTGGTGGGAGGCCAAGCCGTGGCCGCACACCTGGCGGGTGCGGCCCATCGAGCCCGTTACTGGGAGGGCCGGCAAGTCGGGCTGCTGTTGCAGTCCGACTACCGGGACGCCATGGAGCGTATCAGGACCCTGTAAGTAAGCACTGCTCTGTCTACATGTATACTTATCCCCCTCGTTATAGCGATACTTACTTGTTTCGTATCCTCTTGTCTTACCCTGCTTCCGTATTCGTGACACTAATAGTGTTTGTGTGCGCTCATGCTTGGTTTTACAGATGATGATGATGTATGTATGAAGGTCTGGAGCTAGCTGCCGTCTTCGGGATGTGCCATTTGTTTCAAAATTATTTGTAAGTACTTGTAACAGGCGTAGTGTAGTAACTGTATGTGTAGTGTAGTAACAGTGTGTAGTGTTTTGTGATGATCCCGTGCTATAGCAGTCGTAATGTGTTTTGTGATGGTCCTGTGCAGTCGTAATGTGTTGGGCTACTGAAGTACACTGCATGAAGGGGTATGTGTGGGTGCTTCGACACATTCTCGTGCTTCCTAAACCCTAGATATGTGTATAGCACTATAACCTAGATGTGTGTGTGTGTGTGTGTGTGCCCGCGCATGCGTGCGTGTGCGTGCATTGTGTTCTCTTCTACAGACTCATCCAAGTCCATTTAAATAAAAGTGCATTATAGTAAACAGTATTGTGTTTTGTTACAGTGAATATGTGGGGAATGGTGGATATGCCTTAGTGTGGCTGGATACGCGCGGGTTGTGACTCTTTGCTGGTCACTCTGGATTCTCCAGTATAGATTCGGTGCAGTGCAGAGGGGATTTGCGGTGCGTAGCAACACTGCTTCACTGTGACACCCCTTCAATAATTGTTTTAATGCATGATACTCCGGGCGTAGCCGGTTGATTCTAACTGTATCCTGATCAAAATAGAAATTTGCATCTAATGGACCTGCATGGACAGTAGGCATTTCCCTAATCGGCCGGGCGAAAAATTCGCCGAAAACAGTGGTTTTGAAGAAATTACCCATCTTTTCGCCGAATTTTCAAAAATTCGCATGTTGAATTCCCCGAAAACCGATGCTTCAGTGCTTCAACAGGGTGTATGTTAATGTACATGACGTAATGGGAGCGGTGACTTCAAGTACTATGTTGAGCCGAATTCTGATCTTGGAGCTCAACGAGTGCATGGCACGTGAACTCACTTGTTTGCTGCACATCTACGAAGTGCGAATCAGGGAGTAGTATAATGACACGTGTACTAGTACACCTTGTGTTGCACTGCGTCTTTTCCACACGCATAGGACCACTGAAGGTCACACGCTCCGCCTGCGTATGCACGCATGCGCAATATGTCACTGCATGCAATGCACATCTACGATGTGCAAATCAGGGAATAGTACGTATTTTACTACTCCCCGGTGCGAATGCACCGAACGTGCACAAATGTACAAGTGCACGTTCGCCACGGAAAAGAACCTTTATGGCACATTTATGGCATGCCAGGGGTCAAAGGTCAAACTCTGGGGGTCCCGGGGCCAGACCAAGCACGACCGATACAGTGTGCCTTATTTAACCCAAAGGTCAAAGGTCAAACCCTGGGGGAGTCCCGGGGCCAGACCAAGCACGACCGACACAGTGTGCCTTATTTGGCCCAAAGGTCAAAGGTCAAAAAGTGGCCCAGAACCCGCCCCGCACTAACTACTCTCCACGAGACTCTGTACACGAGCTCTACTTGCTGCCAGCTCCTGATGCAGATGCTGCACTTCCATTACAGGACCAAACTGCACTAAGCCAGGTTCCTTTCCAACTCAAAGTACCGTTGCCTCTCAGCAAAATACTGGTTTGGGAGCATGGGGAGCTCCTGATGCAGACGCTGCACTTCCATGGCCGAACTGCACTAGGCTCAGCATATACTGTTTTGCGAGCATGGGGAGCAGGGCGTCCAGACTCCACTCTCTTGCGAAAAGCAAACCTGGTACCGTAGGACAGCTGTTCGGGTTCCTGGACTCATCCTGCTATTGTAGAGCTGGGCAAAACGATTTCGATTTCGGGATCGAAATGATCGCTGCAACTATTCCGAGTGACCCTAAAACTACGTCCTTCCTCACGGGGCATAGCCTGGATCCGCTTGCTCCAGGCCGCTGTGGCTCCACACGAGGAAAGGAGTGAAATGACTTGTTTGCGTCGTCCTCCTGTTCTGACAGTGAGGAACGCAGCAATGATCCTGAGAAGGCATCCTGAAGTCGTAAAAAGGAAGACGTCTAAACAAAAACAAAACAGCTCAAATCAAAAGTCCTTGTGACATTTTTTGTAGACAGGCTTGCACTGCATGTAGATTTCGCGTGCTCTGCACTTCGCATGCGAGAAGTCGCGCACAGCCGAGGTGAGGTTGGTCGCGTGTGTGCAGCAGGATCCCACGCGACTGCGGAGTTGCCCCCTTGCTCGAACCCAGACAATAATAAGGGGATCGGTCTTTTGAGGACGTAGCTCGCTGTTTTATCAGCGCTTGTAATTTGGCTATTTTCAAGACGATCATTTGTGGCGTCAAGGGATGATTGCCCTCGTCTTCTGGGTTGCTGGCGTGGCTAAGTGGTGCTGCCCCAAGAACTCTTCTAAGGTGAAGTAATGTTGGCTTCATGGAGTTTTGTTTGTAGCTTGTTCTTGTACGCTGTGTCGTGGCTCGTTTTTAGACCCATAAATCGTGCTAATATTGGGCCAATATTGAGGGGTATGCCAATTTCATGGTTCCCTTCAAAAGATTTTGCGCGGGCTTTGGAATGTCGATCTACACCCCAAAGCAAACCTACCTGCAAAATTTGAACGAAATCTGAGAGATCGACTTGCACTTATGTTCTGGTTTTCTGCAGACATGCTGTCTTAACGAACTTGAACAGACTAGGGGTTGATGCAATAATGGATGAGGGGTTAGTGCTAATGGAGGACACATACTGGCGGTGAGCCTCTCTAGATCGGATTCGTGCACTGTTACGTTCGGACTTGTAATAATAAAAAAAGTTTCTGGCAGTTTTGACAAGGCTACAGTCCTCAACCAGCAATTCGCCACTTGGACACTATTACGAATGATGTCCTGAAGAAACTTGCCCCGTCGATATCGTACCCCCTCGGCCGTATTTTTAATGTGCCCTTCTCGACGGGTAAATTTCCAGCAGCATGGAAACTTGCGAAGGTTGTTCCGGTTCACAAGAGCAAAGGCTCCAAGTCACAAGCCCGCAATTACCGTCTTATCTCCTTGTTGTCCTGTGTATCGAAACTATGCGAGCGATTATTCTTTGATAACTTGTATGCTCATGTGGCGCCGGACATTGCCCCAGTCCAATCTGGTTTTCAAAGAGGAGACTCAACCACCATGCAGCTGACACGCCTTGTACAGGACATTGTGGCCCTTCGTCATGGCCACCAACATGTTGGTATGTGTTTCTTCGACCTTGCAAAGGCGTTTGACACGGTATGGTTCCGTGGACTCCTAGCTAAATTATCTGCGATGTACAAGGTTTCCGGTGCGTCTCTGGCGTGGATTACAGACTACCTAACAAATAGTTTGTCACTATTGTCACTTTTGTCACTATGGTCACTATTGTCACGATGGTTTGTCGCTATTTTACTGATGACACAGCCCTCATTCAGTGTGACACTGACATTGCAAACCTGTGTATGAAGCTTCAGAATGGAATCAATGGTGTTTATAAATGGATGTTGTCATGGCGTCTGAAACCCAATATCTTGAAGACGGAAATAGTCTTTCTCCTTCACCTAGAACACCCTCCCACATTTACCCTTCCCGGACTTTATTAGGCTATTAATATTGTAGATACGCACAGGCATTTGGGTGTTGTATTTGACTCGCAATTGTCCTGGAATTCTCACGTAGATTTTGTTTGCAACAAAGTTAGCAGATCTGTAGATTGCCTGGTATTCCACTGCTCCCACTTGTCCCCCGAATGTATCCGTCTCTTTTATAAATGCTACCTTCTTCCTATCTTTCTGTACGGCGCCACTGCTTGGCATTCCCTGCTTAGTAAATCTGCTGTACCGGCGCTAGAAATACATCATAAACGTGGGTTGAAAATTATTTTACGTAAATCCTCTCTATTCCCCTCTAAACTATGTTTACCAAATCTCCTGTCTTTTCTGCATATTCGTATTGGCTCAAGCTACCCGTGGAAATGAAGATAATATCCAATATTATACAGTTCATAGACCATGGTAAATGTCATGCCACGTTGTAGGCTCGCTCACCTCTTTTGCTAGCTTATCTCGCCGCTCTCCACCATGGTCAACATAGTGATACATTTCACGCGGCCGATGCATTATTTTCTTCCGTTTATCATCTTCTTTCCTTCATTTTTTTCTTCTCTTGCCATGGCTGGCTAACGCCCCCTCCTTTGCATTGGCTTCTGCCATTGGACGCTGACATAAAATTAATATATAAAATAAAAATAATGCTCGTGATTGCTAGGAGTAGGACACTTTCTATACAAGCTGTAGACGTCTCGCTTCCTTTTTAACTGAGCTTTAACAGCATATGTCAGACATAGAGGACTTGGTGTATGCCGTCTTGGGGCTGAAGAGCGCGACTGGGTGGGTAGGAAAGCGGAGCATAGACCGTGAAGGAT
The DNA here is from genome assembly GCF_964019385.1 of Sycon ciliatum. Classification (NCBI taxonomy): domain Eukaryota; kingdom Metazoa; phylum Porifera; class Calcarea; order Leucosolenida; family Sycettidae; genus Sycon; species Sycon ciliatum. Next base: position 26,191,585 of record NC_088651.1, on the reverse strand, counting down.
ATCATAAAATGCTGGAGCAGTACGGTTTGGATCTCCAAGCTTCCACTGGAGAGCAGCATGCCAGTTGACATTTACAATGGATTCATTTAGAGCAACAAGGTGAGTGGGAAGAATGGAGGAGATGTCAAACTCACTGAAGTCATGTATCTGGAAAGAATGGGAGGGCAGTGTAGTGTTGGGTGCATGTGGTGATGCGATACATCTCGGGATGCACAAATGGCCGAGAACAATTGAGTGGTCCGACTGACCGAGAGGGGCTAAGGGGCGCGGATTGCAGATGCTAGCTGCGGTGTCAGTGATCAGCAGGTCCAGGGCAGTTTCACTGCCTTTGTGGGAGCGGTGGGTCGAGAATGTGAGGTGTTGCTGCAAGGAAAACATGTCAAGAAGACATAAAAGGTGGTGTCCTGCAGTGTCTGTTGCTGTTCCATACCAGGTGGGACATTTAGCATTGAAATCTCCCAAGATGAGGACTGGCAAGCCAGGGGTCCGGATTTTAGTCAAACAGCTTTGAAATGAGGCGTAAAAGGTATCTATCACGGACGGGTCGGTGGATGGTGGGCGGTAGACAGCCGAAGTTTGGATGGGCTGCTGGCGCGTGGGGCAAGCAGAGGTTGCAGTGGATGGCGATATCTCTACCCAGGTAGCTTCGAAATGCGGAAAATGTAGGTCTGTACGGTGGGTAATAGGACCAAATGCACTTGATTTTACTTCGGAAGTACTAAGATAGCAGCACCGCCATAGGCCAGGAAGTCGTTGGTGTTTATTTTATTCTCGGAGGTGAGTGGATCCCTTCGATAACCTTCATAGCCTGAGAAGAAGAGGGAAATTTTTGGACACAACCAGGTTTCAGTTATGCAAAGAATAAGGGGACATTTGGCCTCTGCGTGTACATGGGATACCTTGAGAAGACGAGTACTACAAGCACCACTGTGATCGGTCCAAGAGCATCATGCACCCGCGGGTAACGTGCCTGAAACAAGAGATACTTTGGACGCCAACATCTCTCCCCAGGACCATCAAGATCAAGATTCTGTGGGATTTCACCATCTGGTGCGATCGCTTCATTGAGCACCGGAGGCTTGATATTGTTCTGATTGATTTGAAACAAACTCCCAATAAATTTTGTCTGATACAGAATGTTCCTGAACGCTCCATGGATTCACCTCGAATGTCCCGTTCTTTCTTCTTCAAAAAATTACGGCGCACACTTACACTTCGAACTGCGCACGGCACTTTCAAGACCTGACCAGCCTAGCCTGCAGGATCTCTAGTGGCAGGCGCGGTTGCCGACTGTTCGAACTGCTGTACGCAGACCTGCAGTCTATGCCGTCGAAGGTTTTTTTTGCGGGAAAACGTCTTTTTGTCTTGTTTTCGAGCTATTCAGGGATTTTGAGAGAAATCCATGGATTCTGCATGTCTTGACAAGGTATAGAAATTTTGGTTGTTGGCCAGTATGGATTTGTTTTATCTTTATTACTGCTTGTTCTTTGTGGTTTCTTTGTGTCTTTCCTGTTGCCTTTTCGTTTGACCTTTGTTTTCGATCTCCTCCTGCGTCTTCGTCATCCCAATTAGCAAAGGGACGTCCGCCTACAGCCGACAATCACAGGTGATACGCAAAAAAAAGAGAGCACGAAGAACGAGCGGATTCAGATCCTACACAGAGACGTTGCATCTAGCTGAGCCATAACTAGCGAGAGATTGAAAGAAAGGTAGACGATGTCAAGATGTCCAGAGTAGTAACTGGGCACCGTCAAGAGGTGAAACCCTAGTCCTTGTGTGGTAGATTTGTGTCACGTGTTTGTTTCGTCTTGGTCGCTGTGCACACGCGTCATTGGTTGGTGGTGTTGTGCGCATGCGCGAGACTATGTGAGCTGGTCTTTTGTCTGTCGTCTTGTCAAGATGTAGTCGTTTTCCGTGGTCCTGCTTGTCGCAATAAATCGAGTGTATAAAGGCAGTCCAGTGTTGGCGGTTGAGCTGATGGAGGAGTAATGTTACACTTACAACATGGTGTTAAAGTTACAACACTGTGTTACAATTACAAAACTTGGATGAAAAGGGTTTCGGGCATGGGATACACAGACGGCAGCGCACAGAAAACGGAGCAACAAATTCATCCCACATGTTCAGAACTGCATTACAGTGGCTAATGTAAAAACATGTATCCCTCTATAACTATATTTTATTTTTATTTATTTATTTCTGCTCCTCGTGGCAGGTCAAGCTAGCCAATTGAATTTGGGAGAGGGTGAGACCAACCACGGAAGAAGAGAAAAAAGAAAATGAAGAGCACTTTCACAAAGTGGGAAGGGATTAGCAACTTACAAAGCAATGGGATGCTCAGCGAGCTATGCAGCGAAAGTGGTGACTGTGATTTTGTTTACTGGGAGATACTGAAGTGCTGTCTGACGAGGGTACGGAATTCGGGCATGTCTGGAGCTTGTCTAACACTGGGAGGCAGTTGGAGCCACGTGGTGCAGAAGGAAAAGAAAGGGGAACTTACGAATAGGGCAGACCTAGCTAGGGGGAGACGAACGCAGCTTCGGGTGGTGCCACCTAACTTAAACCAATTAAGGGACTGTGAATGAGCAGGGTGCTGGTCAAGAAAAAAAATAATTTGCCAGGGTGCGCTTGGAAGCATCAAGGTAGTGTTGCAGAGTGGTAGCGGATGCAGCAGCATACAAGTCTAGATTTGAGATTTAACGATCAGTACGAAATATGATGCGCAGTATACGGCGATGGAGAACTTCTAATTTACCTATGTGGGTTTTGTTAATGGTGGACCAGGCGGGGAAGCCGTACGTGAAGAGGGGAAGAATGTATGATTTATAAAATTTAATCCTGCAATTTTGGGGCAAATGGGACAAGTGACTTGGCATTATGGCGAAAGATCGACATACTTTGGACAACGCATGATCAGCATGGTGAGACCAGGAGAGGGCGGAATATATGACAATGCCTAGGTGTTTATGGTGGGGCGCTACAGAGATAGGGTGACCGGGATCATCCGGAAAGTGGAAGATGGGCACTGGATCTGTGGGAGGGAGAAAAAGGAGGAGCTGGTTTGGTCACATTTAGCTTAGGGTACCAAGTGCTCATCGGGATGGTAGTGCTGAGTTACACATACTGTAGCGGAATCAGTGCTCTTGACTTTGAATGGAATTTTCTTTCGTTGGAGATCCAGGATTTTGACAACGGACTATTACTGAACGGTGCTTAGTGGATGTGGCGGATTCTCGTTCTTTTTGGGGAGATTTCCTTGGGTTATAGCTTCTATTCGGCAACCAGGTGCGCTCTGCGTACTCCTGCTAGCAGGTTGTCCATTCATGTTGCTTTGGCTTCGGGTTGGTGGTGACTGTGGTTTGTCAGTGCGTTGCTTGCTGACTCGCTACCGTGGTGACTCGCTGCCGTGGGATACAGACTAAACTCAGTACATGCTGGCACGTGACGTGCGTAGCTGACAGTGCAGTTCACAGTGCAGGGCTGTGCGTGGGATGAGCGTGCAGCGTCTCCTCGTCGGGTGGTGTGGCGGGTCTGCTCGTTCTGGTGTACTGGCGTTTCGGGCCGACGTTCGCATGCGGGCATTGACTGGCGTCGTCCTCCGGTGGTGGGGCTGGTGATATGGAGTCTCCCGGGCGGCATGCGGACTCATGCTGCTTCTGTGCTGGTGAAGCTGGAGTTTGTAGTGAGCCTGAGTGTATGTGTGCATCTTCAGGAAGATGTTGCCATAATTGTCATCCTGGAAGGGAAGGCGCCTGTCGGAATTACGGGAAGACTGAGCTTCATCACGCAGCTGTCCTGGTGACCCCTGGCGGTACGGTGGACTCTTTGCCTGAGGCTCCGCCGTACGCACCTCCCGCATATATACGGCGAGTTGCTCCTGGCGCGGATGATGGTGGGGGGTACTCATCCGCTCGTAGGAGTCACCATGGATCCTTGCTACCGCAAAAAGGACCTGCCCCTGTGGCAATGGATGCTGTGAACAAGGACGGCCTAATAGTGCTTCCGGTGCATCAACCGATGAGCACAACTGGTGAAGATCCTGCGAGTTTGTGTCTCCAGCCGTTGTCCGTTGGTGAGCAGAATGAGTACGAAGAGCCAGAAGATCTAGGGCGGAGCCGGGCCTCGACTGAAAATGCACCACGGGCGTGTTGCCGGTGTACTCAGACAGGTGATCAGTGCCGGCAATGCAAATGTAAGCGTGATGGTCGGGCTTGTTTGGATTGCAAACCTGGCGTGAGTGAGAAATGTCGGAATCCTCACAACATCTCGTTAATCTTGCGGAACGGCGATGTGGGTCCTTTGTTTCCAGTGAACAACATGGTATCGTCCAATGCTGGCGGTGGAGGTAACTCGAACCATGCCCATAATGCTGTTCTTCGGATGGCGGCTGCTGATGAGAGTGCACATGTGGGTGATGACCTTTCAACAGTGCCAGTGGCTGTTGTTTCTCGTTGCAGTTCCGTGGCTGGACCTTTGCGTGCCAGTGTCCCTGTGGCATTGGTTCCTGACAGTAACGACCTTGATGCTGTCCATGGCGTTTGTGCTGCCTCGTCATGTGCATCGATTGCGTTTGATGGTGGTGCGGTTCATTGTGCTCAACCATTGGCGGAGTCTTCTCCAGAGGAACATGTTCAGGATCGACCCTTGTCGACCACAGTAGTACCTGGTGTGGATGACTGCGGCCATGTGACAGCCCCTCGTGAAACGTTTTGTCTGGGGAATTTGACGGCAGCTGAGACTATGACGGCTCTTTCCACAGCATATGACAAGTGTGTGCACCTTGCTCCTAATTCATTTCAAGTGCCTCGCGGAAATGTTGGCCGGAGATTTATAACAACTCTATGTACTTATTTTAACTGTTTTGGTGATGCAGGATCATACGCTGACAGCGCGTTGATGGTGGCAGCAGTATTTCAGATGCTGATGCTGCAGGTTCCGCGCATTGATCCTCCTGCTCATGCCAAGCTCCTAGACAGGCGGTTGGACCAGTGGTTTCATGGTCAGATTAATGAATTATTGTTGGAAACAGAGACTACAGTCAACTTCGCTAATAACGACTGCGGATATAACGACAATTCGCGAATAACGACCGAATTTCCATGCCCAGAGCAAAGTCCCATCTAACTGTATACATTTAACTTCGGATATAACGACTATCTGAATAACGACAATTCGCGTATAGCGACATGCTTTTAGTGCCCCGTGGTCATATTCACTGCTTGAATAACGACTTTCTGGGCTTTTGACAGCTATTTCAAGTACCTGTCAGTCAAGTACATGTACCTGTCATGCAGAAGTACCAGAACCTACATTGTATAATGGTGCACTGGTGATGGATATTATTGCACACATGCAAGAAAATGCAGCCAAGGGGGCGGGGGGCGGGGAGGGGCTTTTTCTTCCTTTTTTATGTTGGCTTCAAAATTGTTGGATTTACCAGCACACCTATAATTATGTATACAATGTACATGTAGTTGTACATGATTGTACAGTAATCATCATACATATCTCTGGCCCTGTAGATGGCTCAAAAAGGCATATTTTTCAATTGATTTCCCTTGCATATTGAATTTTTAGTTCCTTTCAACTGCAATATGAAAATAAAGTACACATTGACATAGAGCAAGAAAAGAGCTTGATTTTGATATGCATATCACACTATACAAAAATATGGGTTCACATACATTCAAATGGGACTTCGGTTATAAGGACACTTCGCGAATAAGGACACTTTTCTGATGCCCCGCCGAATGTCGTTATTGGCGAAGTTGACTGTATCCACAATCTCCGAGAGAAGTCCAGTACAAGGGGTCGAGGTCGTCCTGATGATCCTGCACGAGAGTTTGCGGATTGTGTCGCATCTGGGAGGCTGTCGGCTGCTCTGCGCTGCCTTGGTGCTGATCGTGGTGGTGGAGTGCACAGCATCAGTGATGAAATTGACGGTGTTCCAGTAATCGATATATTGAAGCAGAAGCATCCTGAGGCTGAGCCCGTGTGCGACGAGGCTCTAATACAAGGACAGCCGCCCCCTCCTCCGCATCCAATCTATTTTGCTTCGCTGGGGCGCCGTGCTATCCGACAGGCAGCGCTAGGCACACAGGGCGCAGCGGGACCCTGCGGTGTGGATGCTGAGGCCTGGCGTCATATGTGCTCCAGTTTCACGGACGCTTCGGATGGGTTGTGTGATGCGCTTGCTTCTTGTGCCAGGAGAGTGGCCACTGAGCATATTGATGCTGGTGCATTGATGGCATTCACTGCATGTCGCTTGCTGCTCTTGGACAAGCGGCCCGGTGTCAGACCAATTGGCATCGGCGAGGTTGTTCGCCGCATTGTGGGGAAAGCAATTGTGTCCATTGTTGGCCCTGCGGTTCTGCAGGTTGTTGGCTGCTCCCAGCTGTGTGCCGGTCAGGACTGCGGGGTGGAGGCGGGCATACATGCTATGCAGGAGGCGTTTGCTCGTGAAGAGACTGATGGAGTTCTGATGGCAGACGCAACAAATGCTTTCAATCGCCTGAATCGCAGCGTCTGCCTTCGGAATGTTCAACATCTTTGCCCGCCTCTGGCCACTGTTTTAATTAACACCTACAGCACGCCTGCATGCCTATATGTCGACGGTGATTGCATCTTGTTGGAGGAGGGGACAACCCAGGGAGACCCTCTGGCAATGTACATGTATGCCATTGGCATGATGCCTCTCGTGCACAAGGCAGAACAAGCCGGGACTATCCTGTCTTGGTTTGCAGATGACTCCGCAGCGGCGAGTGTGTTGTGTAGGCTCCGTCGTTGGTGGGACATCTTGGCAAGTGATGGCCCAGCTTATGGATATTTTCCAAATGCATAAAAATCGATTCTGGTGGTGAAGGAGCGTTGCCATCGTGAGGCACTTGAGCTGTTCAGCGACACCAGTGTCGTCGTTACGTGTAATGGAGCCCGGTACCTGGGGGCAGCCATCGGCTCAGCTGATTTCAAGGAGAACTTTGTATCGACTAAGGTCCGGGAGTGGGCTGATGAGCTAACTCGGTTGGCTGATTTCGCTCGCTCGCAGCCCCAGGCTGCATACTATGCATATGTCTCGGGCTTGAGAAGTCGCTGGGCTTTCCTATGCCGCGTTCAGTCTATTTCTCCGTCCCAGTTCCAGCCACTGGAGGACGTGATAACCACGAAGCTTATACCAGCAATGACGGGTCGGCCACCGCCTGGCACAGGGTTGAGGGTAGTACTAGCAATGCCCTGTCGTTTGGGTGGCCTGGGCCTGGTCAGCCCGATGACTTTGTGCGCCCAGTATGAGTCGTCTGTCCCCATCACAGCATCTCTCTCCCGGCGTATCGTGGATCGTGTTTCTGATATTGGGAATTCTCTGATTGGCATCCAGCGGGAGAAGGCGAAGAGGAAGAAGGAAGTGCGTTATAGCCAGGCGGAGTCGGCACGGCGTATCAGCAATGATGCGTCGGACGCCTTGCGACACGCCATTGTCCTCGCCCGTGAACCTGGCGCCTCGAGTTGGCTGACTTGCCGTCCTTTGAAAAAGTATGGTTTTTCACTGAGCAAAGCTGAGTTCATGGACGGCTTGTGCCTCCGTTATGGTTGGATGCCGCCGAGGTTACCAACTCATTGCTCTTGTGGACGGGACAATGGTATTGACCATGCCTTGTCATGTCCCCTTGGTGGGTTTACCATTGTCCGCCATAATGAGATCCGGGATGTGACAGCCTCTCTCCTTCAAGAGACCTGTCACAATGTCTCCATTGAGCCACAGCTGCAGCCACTCACTGGAGAGAGAATGAGATACAGGTCTGCTATTGTGGAGGAGCATGCGCGGCTTGATGTAGCGGTCAGCGGTTTGTGGGGCAGTCGTTTTGAGCGTACTTTACTTGATATACGGGTTTTTAATCCTCATGCACGCTCAAATCGATCTGCACCACACACCACTGTCTATCGGCGCCATGAAAAAGAAAAGCGACGATGTTATGAAGAGAGAGTGAGAGAGGTGGAGCATGCGACGTTCATGCCTGTTGTGCTGTCGGCAAGTGGTGGCATGGGAAGAGCGGCGACATCACTCAATCGCCGAATCGCGTTATTGAGAGCGGAAAGGAGGAAGGAGCAGTACTCCCACGTAATATCTTACATCAGATGCCGTCTCTCATTTGCCCTGTTGCGATCATGCATCATGTGTTTGCGGGGTTCACGGGGTCTTTTCCGTGAGCGATCGGTTCGGCATCCGGAGTCTGCTGAGCTGGTTGTTGCTGAGGCCCAGGTTGCTCGCATGTGAGAATCTATAAATTGCAGCAGATTATTTTTATTATAAATACTGGACATGGATATTGAATTAAACTGTACTCAGTGACTTTTTACATTCTACAGGCTACGGTTTATTGTTGTTATTATTGCAAAGCTTTCCTTTTGATCTTGAAAATTTGAGTAATAAATTTAAAAAAAAAATTAGTGGAAGGCAAAAAAAAAACAAAAAAAACAAGTGCTCATCCAGTGAACAAAGGTCAGGTCTGAACTTTGGGGTACAGGGTGGCGTAAGATGGGGAAGAAGCAAGGACAGTGGTATCATCTGCAGACAAAGAAATATTGGGAATTGCATAGGGGAGGTCATTAACGTATGTGAGGAAGAGCAGGGGACCTAAAATTGGGCCCTGGGGCACACCGGATGTCACAGACTCGGGGTGAGATAAGGTTCCATTCAATATGAAGCACTGATTTTGGTCCAAGAGGAAGCTAGTTATCCAGGCGAGTAGGGAGCCGGAGCCACCATGGGCACGAAGTTTGGCGATCAGGCCCTTGTGCTACACGGCGTCGAAGGCCTTGGAGAGGTCGAAGAAACAGATGCAGGAGACCTGCCGCTGGTCTTTTAGGGAGCAGAGGTCTTGGATTATGCGGGACAATTGCAGTGATGTGTTGTCCTTACGACGGAAGCCAGATTGTGCTGGGTGAAGAAAAGGGGAGATATGGCCATACAAGCGGTCGTACACTATTCCCCCTAGCAGTTTGGAGACACAGGACAGGAGGAAGATTGGTCGGTAATTAGACGGGTCGTTCTTGTCGCCTTTATTTTTGTACACTGGAATGACAGTGGCTGACTTCCATCGTGAAGGTAATGTGCCGGAGGAGAGGGAAAGGTTAAAAGGAATGGAGAATGGGCGGGCAATTGAGTAGCTCAGTTTCGTGAGAATCTCATTGGTGATCCTATCAGCTCCGGGGGATTTGTTCAGAGGCAGTCTTGCAATAAAACTTGTGAACATTCGATGAGGTGATGATCAGGGAGTGCAATGTAGTTGCTGGTGGAGGTAGGGAGGAAATAGGGGGAACAGGAGCATCGGGGTCAACCTGTAAGCCAGCACTGGCGACGTGGCGGTTCAATAAGTTACCAATGGATGACGAGGAGGTGCTTGTTCAACCATTGGGGCCCACCATCTTCGAAGGTATGACCCGGGCGCTGGTAGGATTTCGCAGTTGACGAATGAGCACAGGGAGGGATGGGAGGCGAGGGTTTGTGGGAGACATCATGGCACGGAGGTTGCGGATGTAGCAGCGATGGCAGGATCTGGACAGGCATTATACATAGGTACGTTGGTGTTTGTTTTTGTTCAAATTTGTGGGGATGGGTATTTTCTGTAGATGCTGTAGAGATAACTCTTGACTTTAATAGCTGCTTTCAGACTTTCAAATATTCTGAAGTTCTAGGAAGCGCAGAACGAAGATGATAATTATGTCCTTTAAATTACTAATTGAAGCCATGAGTAGGCACCGGCGGATTATGCCGGCATAATTATTGGAATAATTTGATGGTTGAAAATTTGGAGCATAATTTGGCATCCTTTCGGAGGTAGGAGCATATCTACATTGTATAATATGGTTGTACCACAGTTCTAGTAGGTAGGCTACACTTGTACAAAGAATGCACCTGCTCAGTGCTGGCGGTCTGCATGGTAAAGGGTTTGGAGGTCATGCAGATAGTGTTTTCAATGAAAAGCAGGGTAGGAATCCTGGCAATACATTATCGTATGCTCGAACTCGTCTTCTTCAAAGTTCTTTCTCACACTGATACAGTACACTGATGTTGCAGACGATGCGAGTGAATCAGCCTTTATCGGCCTGGGGCGGACGAGATAGTGACGGGTAGCCCGCAAAACTCCGCGCACATGTACATTATGCAGTCATGACCCGTCAGTCAGTATTTTAGCAACCATGACTGTGCAGGCTATGGATATTGCTCGGTATGTTATTTTATTTATTTATTTATTTATTCAACATCTCCTGGCCCGTCCGAAGACTGCCAATAAACATGAGAGGTCAGGTGATAGCCAACCACGGCAAGCTAAAAAGGGAAAAAAAAGAAAGATGCTGTCAGAGAGGGAAAGGAGATAGGGAGAGAAAAAGAAAGGGAGGCACATTAATAATACATGGGATCACTTCGGATGAGACAGTGTGGAAAGCTGGACTGTGAATTTCGTGAAATCCTGGCATGTCTTAATGCTAGTAGGCAGGTTAGACCAAAGGGAGTATGCTGAGAAGAAAGGGGATTTCAAAAACAGAGAGGAACTAGCTCGGGGCAGTGATAAGGCATTGCGTGTTGGTCTAGTGGTAACAAACCAGTTGTACTTGGCAATATGTTTCGGGACTTGGGCTAGGAAGATTTTTTGCACAAGGATACAAAGATGCTGCTGATGTCGGGCAAGAAGAGGGTGCGTGGAAGCAAGTTTATAAAGACAAAGGGAGGCAAATGTTTGGTCTTTTCGAAACAGAATTTTCAGAAGCAAGCGTTGATGTACCTCCAGTCTGTGGAGTAAAGTCTGAGACAACCCGCACCAAGCTATATCGCAATAGTCAAATATAGGCAAAATGTACGACTTAAAGAACAATTCTCTGCAGTTATCATTCAAGTGTTGGCAGTGGGGTTGTAGCATACCTAAGGACGCACTCGCACGCTTGCACACAGACTGGACTTGTGGAGACCAGGAGAGTTGGCGGTCGAGAATAACGCCCAGGTGCTTGTGCTCGTTAACAACTTTAATAGGTGTACTATTTAGACCAGGAAAATACAGAAGCTGAGTGGGGGGCGAGGGAGAGAAGAACATGGCCTCGGTTTTGGCGAGGTTAGGCTTCAGTTTCCAGGTTTCCATCCATGTTACTGTAGCGTTGACCCCGGACTGCATGGAGGCCGTGAGGTTGTCTGCCGAGCTGTCGGAGCACATCAGAGCAGTGTCGTCAGCAAAAAGACTTACATTTGGTACAAGGGCTGGCAAGTCATTAACGTACAGTAGAAATAGGAGCGGCCCAAGTATGGACCCCTGGGGTACCCCAGACACGACTAACACGAGTAATGGGTCTGATAGGGAGGTAGATACTCTGACAGTCTGGTGGCGGCAGGAAAGATAGGATGAGAGCCATTGCAGGGCTGGACCATGTACCAAGAAGACGGACTCTAGCTTTGCAAGCAGACCACGATGCCAGACGGTGTCGAAAGCTTTCGCTAGGTCAAAGAACACGATGCCAACATGCCGCCTGAGGTTCCGCTGGGTGTAGATGTCTTGTACTAGACGCGTTAGTTGGAAAGTTGTGGAGTCTCCACGGCAGAAACCGGATTGAGATGGTGAAAGCGCTGGGGTGACGTGGCAGTACAGAGACTCAAAGAAAATACGTTCACAGACCTTGGACACAGCGGGAAGGAGAGAGATTGGTCTGTAGTTGCCAGCCTGAGAGCGTTGGCCTTTCTTATAGATCGGGACGATAACAGCAGATTTCCAGACGGACGGAAATATGTTGGTGCTCGGTCTTGATGGAAGGAGAGATGGAGGGAGCTACGGGAGAGATGAGCTGGCTTTTCGCAGGGTGAGGGTGACATTGGCTGGACGAGTATGACGATTACGAAGACAGTTGAACATGATAATTTTCAAAGGTAACTTAAACTAGGTTGGCAATGAAAAAATCTTTTTATCAAAGAAGTCAACAATGAATAGAAGAGTATTGACTGTTTTCTCTTTTCCATGTTGTAAATTACTAGTACTAGTATGCCAGGACACCTTGGTATGGAGATACAGTACTCGTGTAGCATTTTGATGGACTTACATGACATGTATGCCCACTTGCAAGTACGAAAAACGCACAGTTTTCCGAACTTTGAGGCTCCATAAGTGCAACAAAGTGAATATGTATCCCCACGTGCCAAAGCATAATATGAGGATTTTCCGAGCATAATGCGAGAATCGAAGAAAGCATAATTCCATGATTTCGCGAGCATAATCCGCCGGAGCCTAGCCATGAGGCATTCGCCCATCGCGGATAATTCTCTTAGAAAACAATGACAGATTCTGTTCGAAAAGCATTGCCATTTCCAGAACCTTCAAACCTTATGGCAGGCACTTCCTTTATTTATGCTCCATTTTTCATGAATTTAACAAAAGGGGGGTGTTGTCAACATAACGACACGTTAATTTTAAAACGTACCATAAAGAAAACGGAGGATTTTTGTACCTTTTCTATTGCAATGACCCACCAAAGGCTATGAATCCCTGGGAAAGTCCCAGTTTAGGTATACTGTCATATTCAGTTCTCATGCAATTTGTAACAATTCAAGCCAGTATATTGTTCATTCCTCGGCGGCCAGTTATTTGTCTGCATTGTCAAACAATGCATCGTTAGAAATTGTGTTTTCTTAGCTTTGCAACAAACCTCTTGCTTTACAGCAGAAGAAAAATTACGGTTGCATACGAATCATTTTGTGGTTAGGAGTCTAGGTTATTTCTGAAAACAAGGTCATGATTAGGCGTTTTAGAGTAGAACTTCATTATCCTATACTCCGTGTTTTGTGCACTACCCTGAACATAGCAAGAACAACATTGTCTTTGTGCTTTGTCAACTGTAGATATTTGTCCAATAATCAGATCCAGAATTTAAGTGATGGTGTGTTCTCCGGTCTACCAAACCTCTAAGCACTGTAAGTATTCTCAACTGCACCACTGAACGCAGAGAATAGTAATTATACCTGTGTGTATATAGAGTACTGCTGAATGCGTGATGAACAAAACTCTAACATCTGTGAGTATTATTATCTGCTGTAGTGATTGAAGGAAACAGTTGTAGACGCTGTGTGCGAAATGCTTTGTTACGACGCCTCTGATTTTCGTAAGTGTCAGGAATGAACGAGCACACGGCACGAGGACAACTGCTTTTTCTTAACGGTATATTTCACTTGATCGAACTTAATAACTCAGTCTAAGAATACCAGATATGTAAAGCAAATGACAGCGTATACAGTAAATCACACACAGCGCATATAGCGTATACCATGCATGATGCATCAGCGATACGGCGGAGTCGAAATACTTGGAGGAGTGTTGGAGCTAGGTGTCAGGTCTCCGAATGTCCCAGTACTCCTTGTCAGTTTTGTGCAATTTTGTCGCAATCGCTGACCTTATAAGATCTGGTTACGTTGATGGACAGTTAGTCAAAAATTCGTAACATTTTTTTCCTTCTCCTTTTTCACCATAATTTAAAAGGCTCACCATCCGAGTTGAATTTTTCCTTACTCTTTTCTTTTCTTGCCAAAGTTGGCTATCACCCATCTCTCGCACTTTGCCTGCCAATTAGTCATGGACCACGAGTTAAGTGTAATAATTTAATAAAACGTTCCTCTTTTATTATTTTTTTATTTTATTTATTCAACATCTCCTGGCCCGTCCGAATACTGCCAATAAACATGAGAGGTCAGGTGATAGCCAACCACGGCAAGCTAAAAAGGGAGAAAAAGAAAGATGCTGTCAGAGAGGGAAAGGAGATAGGGAGAGAAAAAGAAAGGGAGGCACATTAGTAATACATGGGATCACTTCGGATGAGACAGTGTGGAAAGCTGGACTTTGAATTTCCTGATATCCTGGCATGTCTTAATGCTAGTAGGCAGGTTAGACCAAAGGGAGTATGCTGAGAAGAAAGGGGATTTCAAAAACAGAGAGGAACTAGCTCGGGGCAGTGATAAGGCATTGCGTGTTGGTCTAGTGGTAACAAACCAGTTGTACTTGGCAATATGTTTCGGGACTTGGGCTAGGAAGATTTTTTGCACAAGGATACAAAGATGCTGCTGATGTCGGGCAAGAAGAGGGTGCGTGGAAGCAAGTTTATAAAGACAAAGGGAGGCAAATGTTTGGTCTTTTCGAAACAGAATTTTCAGAAGCAAGCGTTGATGTACTTCCAGTCTGTGGAGTAAAGTCTGAGACAACCCGCACCAAGCTATATCGCAATAGTCAAATATAGGCAAAGTGTTGGCAGTGGGGTTGTAGCATACCTAAGGACGCACTCGCACGCTTGCACACAGACTGGACTTGTGGAGACCAGGAGAGTTGGCGGTCGAGAATAACGCCCAGGTGCTTGTGCTCGTTAACAACTTTAATAGGTGTACTATTTAGACCAGGAAAATACAGAAGCTGAGTGGGGGGCGAGGGAGAGAAGAACATGGCCTCGGTTTTGGCGAGGTTAGGCTTCAGTTTCCAGGTTTCCATCCATGTTACTGTAGCGTTGACCCCGGACTGCATGGAGGCCGTGAGGTTGTCTGCCGAGCTGTCGGAGCACATCAGAGCAGTGTCGTCAGCAAAAAGACTTACATTTGGTACAAGGGCTGGCAAGTCATTAACGTACAGTAGAAATAGGAGCGGCCCAAGTATGGACCCCTGGGGTACCCCAGACACGACTAACACGAGTAATGGGTCTGATAGGGAGGTAGATACTCTGACAGTCTGGTGGCGGCAGGAAAGATAGGATGAGAGCCATTGCAGGGCTGGACCATGTACCAAGAAGACGGACTCTAGCTTTGCAAGCAGACCACGATGCCAGACGGTGTCGAAAGCTTTCGCTAGGTCAAAGAACACGATGCCAACATGCCGCCTGAGGTTCCGCTGGGTGTAGATGTCTTGTACTAGACGCGTTAGTTGGAAAGTTGTGGAGTCTCCACGGCAGAAACCGGATTGAGATGGTGAAAGCGCTGGGGTGACGTGGCAGTACAGAGACTCAAAGAAAATACGTTCACAGACCTTGGACACAGCGGGAAGGAGAGAGATTGGTCTGTAGTTGCCAGCCTGAGAGCGTTGGCCTTTCTTATAGATCGGGACGATAACAGCAGATTTCCAGACGGACGGAAATACTCCTGTACGATATGACATGTTAAAGAGCAGGCACAAGGGATAGGACAGAGATGGCGCAAGCCATTTGAGAACCTCATTGGGTATGCCATCTTCGCCAGGGGACTTACAATTCTTCAGGAGTTTGAGGTGCTTATAGACGGTAGCAGTCGTGGTAACGACGCGTGTGAGTGGTGCGCTAAGTTCAGGGGCTGGGGACAGCGATGGAATGTCCCAATTCGGATCCTCCGGAATGCCGGATGAAACAAACTGCTTGTTCAGTGTGTCTGCAATCGCCTTCACATCGTGCTGGCGGTTGCCATTGGAGTCCGTCAGGTACTGGATTGGCGCGCGGGAGGTCCCGCGGCACTGGTTGCGAATGAATTGGTGGAGTGATGGGCGATCGGGGGAGGAGAGTGTTGCAGAAAGAGAGTTTAGAAAGGAGCGGTGTGAGGTACGAGAAAGGTGCTTGACGAAGTTGCGTTGAACTCGGTAAGCCTCCCGGTTAACCGGCGTTGGGAATTTCTTGTAGATGCTGAAAAGATCACGCTTGCGCTTCACTTCAGATACGAGGGACCGTGTCACCCATGGGGGACTAGATGTCGAGGATGTTGGGTTGGAATGTTTCCGGTTGTTGTAGCCGATAGCAAAGTTAGAGAGGTGCTGTTGGAACCCTCGTTCAAGGACGGCTGCAAAGTGATCTACCGCGGCGTCAACAGTTGGAGAGCCTTCTGGTTGCAGAAACGACCAGTCGTGGCAGGAGAAATCAGCGTTCATAGAGTCCCAGCACTGAGAGGGAACTCGACGGAAGCGATATGGGAACGGTTTGCGAGAAGGAAGTGGCAGGTCTGGGTCCGAGGGCAATGAGACGGCGAACTGGCATGAAACCATGAGATGGTCCGAGGAGCCAAGAGCGCAAGCTGTGTGAACGTCCGTCGCCAGCAGGGGTTGGTTTGTGAAGACAAGGTCTAGACATGACTGTGTTCCGGAAGATGTTGTGTGCGTTGGACTCTGCACCAGCTGATCCAAACCGAAGCAGGTAAGGGTGCGAAAAAGTGCCGCCCCAGCAGGACACGTTAAATCCGATGGGCACCACCGTTTGTGCTTACTGTTGAAGTCCCCAGCCATTATGACATGGTACGATGACATGGGAACGGTTACCAAAGCACTAGCTAGCATATCACAGAAGTGGTCTATTTCCGTGGTTTTGACTGAGGGCGGACGGTAGGTACAGCAGACGAGGATGGGTGTCGGGGAGCCTAAGATTGGGTGAAGCTCAACCCATACGGATTCACAGGTCGGACGAGCAAGGTCGTCGCGAACTTGGACTCTTCCGAAGCGATTTTGCCGGACAAGAATCGCAACTCCACCATATCCTCTGGTTGCCGTACCGGATTTGTTATCATGAGGTGGTCGGTCGCGACGAAATGTGGTATAACCGGAGATGGTGAGCGCTATGCTTGGATTTAGCCATATTTCATTTAGACAGATGACATCAGGTTTGTTGAAATCAGCAATGACAGACAGTTCGGCAGATTTGTTAACGATTGAGCGGCAATTTACGGAAAGCAAGGTCAGTTTACCCTGGCAAGGGGGGAAGTAGGGCCGAGCCAGTGGATTCAGCTGTGGTCGCGCCATCATGCTGAGCCTGAGGAGAGGACGTTGTTTGCCTGGTTGGCATTGCTGGTGTCAAAACTGTCCGCGGCAAAACGCCAGGGCCTAACCGTGTGCGAAAGAGCATCCGGCCAGAACCCTTTGTCACCGACTGTGTTCTCATCAGCTGCCTCGACGGTCACCCGTGCGTAGGCAGTTCTGAAGTGCTTGGATGCAAATATGACACCTTCCTGAATCTGCACTCCTCGGGCAGAGCACCATTCAGCAATTGATGATGCGGAGCAGTGTGGCTGCACGTTGCCAACGTAAAACACTTTGCGTTTGGCCCGGGGTGATGCCGTGAGGTCTACTGCCGGCTCGCTATCACGAGCCGGCTTGGTGTAGCGGGATGTTTCCACCCGCCTTGTTATGCTTTGAGCTAGCTGGGACTGACTACTAGTATCTGCCGCGTGCCTTTGTCTCTGGGCGGCTCGAGTGCGTCTGTCCTGGTGTTCCTGCCATTCATGTACTTGTTGTTCAGTATCGGTGGACCTACGGGATGCATCCAGGCCTGCTGCGGGGCTGGAGCTACGACTTGTAGTAGTGCTGGACCTACGGGATGCATGCACGCCTGCTGCGGGGCTAGAACTACGACTTGTAGTAGTGTTGGGTTGTTGCACACGCGTTTCTCCTGGCAGGCTGCCACTGCCGGCGTGTGTACCGTACGTTTGTACAGACCTGCCCGTTGTGGTGCTGAGCCTCGCACGTGCACTTGCAGTTTGTGTGGCGGTTCCTAGTACTACGTCGCTGTACTGGTGTGGCATGGCGTGCTGTGTGTGTACGCTAGTATCTCGCAGGTCAGCCATTTCCCGCCTCAGCTGTTGAATTTCAAGCTTCAAGGAAGCAATTTCATCATCTCTTCCCACCCTAATTGCCACTATTTCTTTATTCAGGTCCATTATTGTCGAGGACAATGCGGCCAAAGCAGTCGTGACATGTCCTATACCGGTCATACCTTCCAGGATGGGGTGGGACCCAATCCCCTCCTTCCGGAGCGCTCCCACCAGGTCGGGCCGTGAGAAGGAGTCCGCTTTCGGGATGCCAGTCCGGGTGGCCAGGTTTTGTAGACAGTCGAACGTCAGAAGGGCCAGGTCGACATGCTCATTGGTGGCCATAGTCCGCAGTACAAGTCACAGCTCCTGTAGGTTACAGTTACAGACTCGGAAAGGCTGATAGGAGCGGAGCTCCTAAAACTGCATCCGCACTCTAACTGGTAAAAATATGCCTTTCCCCCGTTCTCTTCACGGTTTACCTGGAGGCTGCGCTCCGACAACTAAGGCAAGAGGTGCCAGCAAGACCTCTCAGCGACAACGGTCTGCCGCTCGAACTTGTATATGCGGATGATGCAGACTTTGTCAGCACCTCAAAGTCCTGGCTGGCGGACGTGGAGGCGACTGCCAGCACGGTGCTACCACAGTGGTCCCTGATCATGAACCGGGACAAAACTGAGTATACGGACATCTTCAGAAGTGCGGACAGGATCGATGAAGAGTGGAGGACAACGCGCAAGCTGGGTTCGCTGCTGGGCGACGAAGAGGATATTATGCGACGAAAACAGCTGGCGACTGCAGCATTTCAGTCCCTATGGAGCCTCTGGAAGAGGCATCAGCACATCAGCGAGAAGTTGCGTCTGCGGCTGTACAGCACTTTTATTGTTCCAGTACTGACGTACAACTCGGGTACGTGGGGGGTCAGTGTGACCGTTCTGTCCCGCCTGGATTCCTTCCACCGCCGTCAGCTAAGGTCACTCATCGGTGTGAAATGGCCACAAATAATACCGAATGATGCTCTCTATGCCAGATGCGAAGCTGAACCCTTGAGTGTCATGGTCAAGAGATCACGCTGGAGGCTGTTTGGCCACATCCTGCGGATGGCAGATGAATCTCCAGCTGTTATGGCTATGTTCGCGTACTTCGCCAATCAGCAACAGAAATGCTGGAGGGGTAGACCGCGGACGACCCTGCCGCAGGCATTGGTGGGAGATCTGCGCCAAGCCAATGCCGGATTGCTCGGGAACTTAGACGCTCTGCAGAGCCTGCGAGCCATTGCCCATGACCGACCCGCATGGCGAGATCTATGCATGAAGATCTGTGCATCGTGATATTCCGACAGGTCCTGAAACAGTCAAACTCAGGAAATAGCACTATTATTATCACTCAGGCTGCAATATTCAATGACATAATTAAAGACATATTCATAAATGACATATCTTCAATACCCATGAGCTACATTGTATATGATAATTATATCATTGTATCATCGTTCTAGCTCAATTTCTTTCCCCTGTCATAGTCCTGTTTATCATGTTCAGCATAAGCGAAGTTGTGGATCATGCTTGCATGGTTGACTCCAACGCGTACATGCAAGTAATAATAATAATATTTTAAATAATCGACGTGGAGACAACAGTTTTATAATAGCAATAAAGAGAACAAATTCTCCTGGTTCGCCTAACTACAACGAAGGCATAAAAGTTTACCAAAATTAATTTTCTGGTCACATTCATCAGTGGAAAGTCGTGACTGAAGAGTAACCATGCTGAACAATGATTAAAAATACATTCAATGTGTTTTACACACTTTTTAAGAGAACAAAATAGAGTGCTAAATATGGAATGAGGGAGGGTGAGACAATAGAAGTGAAGTGAGAGCTAAGTGCAAGGCCGGGTGAGAAACTAATTGTAACGCTAGAACTGTGTAGTGAGACAAACGATCATGCTGTGTACCTACGAAAACAATCTTAATGCAACTACAGTAAAACCTGTAATTAACGACCACCGTGACTAGCGACCGACCTGGGACTACCGACCACTTTGTCATGCGTGGACGGTCTCATATTCAAAACGCACTGTGACTAGCGACGACCTGCTGAACGGGACCAACGACCGCCTTTTCTTGTCCCAATGTCGAATTTTGACCCGTACCTAGCGACCGCGATTAGCCCTTCTCCAAAGGTGCTCGCCTTTTTGGCCCTTTTCGGAAAAGCCCGTTTCTTTCGCCCTTTATTGCGTTTCTTGGTGAATATCGCTCTTTTTGAGCCTTTTTAGCTGTAAAAATGCTAAAATCTGTTTGCTCATGCATGCGGTCAAAATTTCCGAGTGCTCGATCTGGATGGGCCTTGGCAGGCCGCATTTTCGGGGGGGGGGGGGGAGGGGCAACAAGTTGGTGAAGCTTGTACCCGGTGTACAGAATGCTGTAAAAGTGGGTGTTTTGAACTTTACTTCCTGTTTTGCCTTTCGTGGACCCATAAATGGAAGAGCGCGTATTTATTTCTCAGCTTGGGTTCATATCTGAACATGTATCATGGCTTACAGCATCATGGAGTGAAGTGCAGCCCACAACATTCCAGAAGTGCTTCAGCCATTGTGGATTTGCAGTAGAAGCACCGTCATCAGAGTTGGATGAACCTGAATTTGACGAGCTCCCTGCTGCAGAGAGTGTCCTTGGAGATCAGACATTGTCGGATTATGCAGTAATAGACAACGAGCTTGGAACAAACGAAACTCCATCTGATGATTGGGAGAATAGAATCTTCCAAGAAGCACGGGGTGAGCCTGATGATAATGATGATGTGGTCGATGCCAGTGGGGATGAGTGTGATTCTGTAGAGTCCACAGAGGCCACAGAAGTCAGAGAAGTAACAGTTTACGTTGCAGCGTGGCTTGTCTACCATTGCAATGGATGTAGAGAAACTTGGTGCCTTCAAGAACAAACTTGAAGCCCAGCGCAAAGAGAAGCTTCCACAGGGAACTCTTGGCTCCTGGATTCAGAAGTAGGAGCAGAATTTGATGTCTGCAATAAAACTTGATTTTCTCTCTCTCCAAGTGTTGTATGATCTGAAAGAAGAATGTCAGTGCGCAAGTGGCGGGGGATTGTATTATCTGCGTTTTGACATACATATCATATAATGGGATCAATATATGGTCACGCGGTGCAAACCTCTAACTAAAGACCACCTGCCACTAAAAACCACTTTTTCGGGCACCAAGGGGTGGTCGTTAGTTACAGGTTTTACTGTACACGTTTCCTCTGCTTACAAAAATCAGGCTTAAGCAAACGAATGCAAACAGCCTCAAGTACTTTCAGCTGACTACGGATATGCACTTCGAGATCAGAGACACTGTTATCTAGCCAGGTCTCGGAAACGGCTAGTATATCCAGCTGCTGTTCTATCATTATATTTTTAACTTCACACAGTTTGTGGCATAGACTGCGTAATAATTATGCTATATTGATGTGGCCAATGTTAAGTGTACTACTGTGCTGGGGCAGGTGGTGGGTGTGTGGGTGAAACGGGGCGGCATGTGGATTAAGCTTCATGCTGATCCGATTGGTGTGTTGAGCATGCGGGTTCAAGGGGAGTGGGTCGGTGGTTTGAGCCATTATGCTTTAACGGGTTTAGGAGCCCAGGCCTCTGTACCAAATTGCCACTCTCTTACAGTACGGCCAACTTCGTCAGGCCAGAACGATTCTTCCGCGACCTTCTTGGCGTCCGTGACCAAGACTGTAATACGAGCAGAGGCTGTTCTAAAGTGCATGGAGGTGTACACGACGCTTTGTACTACAGATACACCTTGTGCCTCGCAGTGTTCAGCTATTGAATCCGCATCGCAGTCCGGGTCAACATTTCCAATGTAGTACACCGTCACGCGAGGTCGTCCTACGAGTCCAGGTGCACTCTTGGGTGTGTTCGGTGCCGTGTACCATGATGTCTCCTCCCTACGGTGGTTTTGCTTTTGCGAACGTTTGTCATGGCCAGGTGCATGCGCCTTGGTGGCTGCCTTGCGGAGTCTGCGTACGAATTTTCTACAATGTGCTGTGCAGCTGGGCCTTGTGTTTGTACCGGTGCATGTGACAGGTATGGGGTAGCGTCGGCACTCGTACTAAAGTACATGGGGAGAGTACTACTTGTAGTACTTCTGAGATGAGTTGTATCCCCAGGGTCAGGACGTGGGTCGAACGGGTTTGGTGATCTTGTTTAGTATGCAGTTCACGTCGGAGCTTTTGCACGTCGTCTTTCAAAACCTGAATTTCAATGTCGGAATCTCTCAGCTGTACATTCATATCTTTCTTCGTCTTTAGCTCTGATTTCAGTTCCCTTACTACCCCGGTAAGTTCAGAGAGTGCGGCGCAATCGCTAGCTACATCAGGGTTAGCATGACTCACGGGAGCCGAGTCCTTGGATCCTCTCAGTAGGGCAATCAGCATTGGCCTGTTCGCCTTTCTGGGGAACTCCAGTCCTGGTCGCTGGATGAGCTCCTTGAGCTCGTCATCAGTAAGCACGGCGATGTCCGTATTGGGGTCGAGGGCCTAGTACCCCGGGAAACCGAAAAAAGTAGTAAAGGTCAGGAGCTCGCAAACTTGCATCCTACCTGACAGGTAAAAATTGTAATCATGCTAGTTGTGGCAACGGAAAATAAAATTATGGAGATCGATACGCGCCTGGTTCGATCGTGAGCAGAGTACGAAAATAGCACACATTCAAACTGTGCAACAGAAGCAGAAGAGGAAATCGAAAATGAACACTGTCGTTCAGTGAAGTGGTTCTGTCCAAGGGTGCTCGCACCCGACGGGGTGACAGCGCCCCTAGTCAGACAATACAAGGCAAACGAAATATAATTTAGCTGAGTCACAGCGCTGGACTGCGAAACGAAAACCGGTGAGTATGTAAATATTAATTGGTCGTACTTGCTGTACAAAGTAACAATTGCTCAAACTCATAACGCAATTTCAAACTAGCACTCGTAGAATTGTAGTTCGAATGTGCCACTCGATTATAGTAACAACGACAAAGAGATACTCTTCTAATCATTTCTCTTCTTTCTCACTGTGCCGAAATTCACAGTGACCAAAAAATACGAAAATTGACTATTGTTCTGAAATAGGCAAACAAGGAACTACTCACAGAACAGCTTGCAAAGACGCACGATTGGGCGGGTGTAGGTCTTGTCGCCCACCTTGACCTTCACAAATCGCACGTGTCCGTCTGGACCAGGGTGCACTTCGGTGACACGACCCATTGGCCAAGTGCCCCGTGGGTTGTCTTGGGATGTCAATAGAACGATGTCGTCGATCTTGAGGTCTGTCTCGGCCGTCCTTCACTTGACTCGCCGGTTCAGCTCTGGCACGTCTTACTGCATCCATCTCCGCCAAAAGTGCAGCACGAGTTCTTGCACTGCACACCAGCGTTGCCGAGGGTTGAACTCGCTCTCGTCCACTCCTGCAGGTGCAAACCGAGTACTGACCCGGCTGTACAGGAAATGGTTGGGCGTTAGTGGAGTCGGGTCACGACCATCTGCCGACATGTAGGACAGGGGCCGTGAGTTCATGAGCGCCTCTGCGCCGACAATAGCAGACAAAAGCTCCTTGTCTGTGACCTCCGTGTTCTTCAGAATCGGCGAGATAGCACGCTTTGCCGATTTTACTAACGCGTCATGCACTCCGCCGAAATGTGGTACTACTGGAGGGTTGAAACGCCAGCTAGTCTGCTGGTCCGCTGTCTGCCGCTGAATCGCCTCTGCATCAAGCTGCTTGACTGGCTGAGCAAGCTCATTGGTGAAGCCGACAAAATTCGTGCCATTGTCGGAGATGACGTCGATCGGTACTCACCGTTGATTGGTGAAGCGTACGTACGCCTGCAGAAACGAGTCCGTTGTCAACGCGTATGACAGCTCGAGATGCACTGCTCTCGTCTGCAAGCAGGTGAACAAGCACAGATACCGCTTGTGTTGTGTCTTGCCGCGACCCGGCTTCGTCATAAATGGTCCGGCGTAGTCTACAGAGACTCGGCTGAATGCGCGTAGCGGCAGGCTAACTCGGACCTAAGGTAGTGACGCCATCACCTGCATTGCCGGCTTCGTACGGTTCCGGGCGCTCCTCGCACACTTGGCTTCCCAAGCTCGTACCTCTTCGCGGCCAGCGACGGTCCAGTAGCGTTATGAGAGTTCGCCTAGCGCGTGGCTGACACGGAACGCGTGATATCCTCGTTCGTGACATGCTTATACAATCAGCTGTGTCACATGATCTCCTCGTGGTAGGACGATCGGATTGCATTGTTCTGCAGTCAAGAAATCAGCATGCCGTAGTCGACCTCCGACGCGTAGAAGGCCAGCGTCGTCAATCATTGGCTTGAGCGAGACCAGCTTGCAGGTTGCAGGGATCGGCTTGCCTGCCTTAACTGCAGCATACTCTGGTAGCGACTGGTGCTGCGCTCACTTGTTGTAAAACTCATCAGAGTCCCGGATTGCCTGTGCCGATAATTCGTCAAACTCTCGCTTTGCGGGTGGAAACGAGCAATTCGTAGAGAATCGCACACACCAAGCATGAATACGGCACAATCGTACCCAGTCGGAGTAGCGGCTTTGCTCATGACGATTCAGCTCGCCGTGGCATTGGTCGACGGTCACCGCAGCCAGCTCGATGGACTCGTCCGTTGGTTGGTTGACTTTCTTCAACTCCAGAGTTGACGGACGGGGCTTCAGTTCCGGCTGAACTGGCCGTTCTCTTTCAGCGGCACCGAAGAAGCCAGGACGGTTCCACCATAAACTGCTTCCCGCCAACTCTTGCATTGACATTCCTCGAGAGACCGGGTCGGCTTGATTGAGCACGGTGGGCACATACCGCCACTGGGTAGGATTGGTTTGCCGTTGAATCTCGCCCACTCGACTAGCCACAAACTGCTTGAAGGTGCGGCTGTGATTGGTGATCCAGTGCAGAACGTTGCTGCTGTCCGACCATAGCGTCGTTGTTCGGGGGTCGAGGTTCAGTGACTCGGCGGATGATATGGCGAGCGTTGCTCCGGTTGTCGCCGCCATTAGCTCAAGACGCGGAACGCTGACAGCAGTCACTGGTGCCTCACGGACCTTGCTTGGGACGAACCGTGCTGTCGGTTCTCCAGTGTCATAGTGACTGACAAGACACCCGACTGCTCCGTATGCTATCTTGGACGCATCTGAGAACACGTGAAGCTGGCTGCTGATCGCTGGTACGGTGCAAGGAGTCCAAGTGGATCAAATAAACTTGCTGTTGCACTGAGAAACGCGCGCTTCGTTGGATTAGAGCCGATCTCCGATAGCTGCAGTTCTAATGTGAACTGATCCTCTTTCGCAAGCCAGCGGATTCCCAGTGGCTCGACATTCGGCAGCTCTCCCTTCGTGAGGTTGCTCTCCTTAGTGCGATCCTCCTCCGGGATGGTCTGCAGTACTGCCGTGGAGTTGCTCAGCCATTTGCGAGGGTGCATACTGGCTTTGTGCCACAACACCAACAGCTGCCTTACGAGCTCAACGCCTTCCTCATCGCTTCGAACAGAGTCCATGGAGGCATCCATGTACGTTGACTCAAGGACCGTTTTCGCTGCACGAGGATAGGGCATTGTGCCTTGTCACGTGTACTGCGCTAGGAAAGGCGACGCGTTCACACGGAAGACCACCCGGTTGAACTCAAATGTGGTCGGTTCCTGTTAATTATCCAGCCACAGAAAGCGATGGAAGGGCCTTTCCTCCGGAGCCGGGGATATCTGGAGATACATCTCCTGGATGTCGCAGATGATGGCGACCTTGTTCTGCCGGTAGCGCAGGAGTCCCTACGGCAGCGATCGCTGCAGCTTGGGAGCAGCACTGATAACATCGTACAGCGCTACACCTTTGCTGATGCCAGCTGCGTCAAAAACCACACATGTCTTTGTGTAGGCCTTATCTTCACGGATGATGGTGAAGTGGTGAAGGTACCATTCATTTACAGAACCTCACCACTCTTTGTCTGGCACTCGTCGAATGTACACGTTAGCTAGGTACCTGCGGATGACACCACTGTACGCTGTTGCTGCCGCTGAGTCACGTCGCAGCCGCTTTTCCAAGCTGTGCAGAGGGCCGAGTGCCTTCGCTGGGCTTTCAGGCACAACTGGACGTTTTGATTTCCAGGGTATGCCAACGCAGTAGCGGCCATCCGTCACCTTCAACAACGCTGCAATTTTCTGCTCTGCCGCCTTGTCCTCGTGTGACATGAATTTCGTAGTGCTGCTGTTCACTTCTTCGATTTCCCACAGGCGCTTCAAGCTGTTCTGTAGGTCACCGTCGCTGAACATTGTGAAGCAGCAGCTCGCCGCTGGGTGTGCTGGTTGTACTTGGCCGATGCAGGTCCACGCTAATGCCGTCCGACGCGCCACGGGCTCATGACTGTTACCCGAGAGCTCTTCATGCGCCATGTGAAGCTCCGGATAGTCGGCACCGATAAGCACGTCAATGTGGCGTTTCGACGGTAGCGGTGGAAACTCAACGTTTGCTAGATTTGCCTATTGCTTTCCCAGGTGGTGCCAGTCTACAACCTCCATATTGCCTTTTGGCTGCTCGATTGTGCATGCATTAAGAGTCGTCGATGTGGTTCCGTCAATACTTCGCAGAGTGCACGATACTGGTACGGTGTGAATGGTTTCTTGCTGTCCATTCAGCTTGCTGATTGTCAGCGACATGCTTGATCCCACCAGGCCGAGTTCAGCCGTAACATTGCTCGCTATGAAGGAGCGCGTGCTTGCGTCGTCCAGCAGTGTGTTGACAGTTAGCGACCGTTCTCCGTTGGATAGCTGAACGGTAACTGTCCGAATTGACGTCACCGTCCGTACGATCCGCTACTCTCCCTTCGTGCTGTTTCCAAGGGAGACAGCACTGAAGTTCTCCGGCTGCATGCCTCTAGTCTCTCCGGAGGCGTGGGTTGACGACGCTGGAGGCGGTTGACGGGGCTTAGTGTGCAGCCGGCGATGGTGATGCTTCGTGCATCCGTCGATACCGCACTCCCGGTCCCGTGGGCAATCCTTGCCGCTGTGCCCAGTCGCAAGGCATCTATATCATGACTTGCTTCGCTTCGCGCTGCCTAGCGCTGGCTTACAGCTTGTTTCTGAAACTCCGGGCAGCGCCAGATTGGGTGCTCGCTGCCATTGCAACATTGGTACATGGACCTTGCGGGTGGCATGTTGCCGCTGGTGTTTGTAGATGTCACAAACGTGGTCGTGCGCGGCTGCACCGCGTCATGTGCTGTTGCCGTCCGAGTCGGCTGATTTCGACTTGTCCCGCTGGTTGACAATTGGCTCCTGACGTGATGCTGCTTGCTGATGCCTTTGACAGTTTCTGTGGCGACAGCAAGAACGTCTGCCTCGGCATTCAGCCACTCCAGCAGCACCTCCACCGATTCGTCTTTTTGATGGTGTACTATCCAGCGGCGATACTGTACCAACACGTTTACCGGCAGCTTCTGCTGGATCCGCTGGTAGAGAATGACTGCACCTAGCTCGGTGTGCATACCGGCATCCTTTAACGTCACCACTACCATGTTGAGCACATCAGTAAAGCGCTCCAGGTCCTGGGCTCTACCGGATTGAATAGGTGGAGATTGTTCCAGCTCTTCCAGCCTAACCGCAAGGCGCTGGGGACTCCCACGGAAGCGTCGCTCCAACCGCCGCAAAGCAGCCTCGTATGCTGCTGCCGAGTAGCCAAGACTCTCCATGGCATCCAGTGCCTCCCCCGCCACGTACTGTCGGAGCTTCAGCAGCTTTATTTCAGCGGAAAGCGGTTGCCGGTCCACACAAACGCTGAAAGCGGATTTCCAGCGCTCGTATTTTCGCTTCTTTCGAGTGAACACGGCAATTTCGATCCGCTTCAACTTACTGGCGATGTTAATCTGTGGAGCTGCCGCTGGCGCAGTCCGTGGCGCAGGTCGAGCTGCGGTGCCTCTGACATATATCGGAACTGGGATGAATACTGCGGTACGGGGTGCTTGGATGCCAGCGCTGGGTCTCGTACCGAACTGTGACGCTCCGGCAGAGATGGTGTGCGATGGTCCAGTAGACACGGTTGAGTTGTACACGACTGCACTATTGCTCGCACTCCACTGCGGTTGCTGTTGTTGCTGTTGTTGTTGGTACATATATGCCTGCTGCGGCCTAGCACTATTGTTGCCATACGTTGCAAACATCATACTAGGTGTTTGATCAGCAGGATCGTGGATCAGGAAGGTAGAGCCTTGTTCCTCATTTATACTTATAGCCGGAGCGTTGCTGCCCGCGGTCATAATTGCAAATGGCCCTGGCGGCACTGAACTACATGGCTGGTACTCTGCGGCTGCTGCAGATAAAGCGGTGCACGCATTTTGCGGCGGCGCGTACGCGGTTGCCATGGCAACGGTCGGGAAGGGTTCGGCAGGTTCCCCCATACGCTGACCACTGATCATCACAAAAGGGCTGTCCGGCTCTACTTTTACCCGTTCTCCATCATCTGCAGCCCTGGGAAACTTCACCCAAGTGTCGTCCTGGCGACCAAGAAACGGTGCATCTTGGAGCGCCGCACGCAGATCCTGAATTTCTCTGATTTCCTCGCGCACTGACGCGCACTGACGCCAGTAACGGCGTTGCTCCTCTCAGCGGCGATTGCTTGGGACTAGGAGTCTGCCTGGTCGACGCTGCCAGGCTCGCTCTGCTGCTTCTGATGAGCACACTCCTGGCCAATTCCATGGCATCTGCATACAGTCAACTTCGCCAATAACGACATTCGGCGGGGCAATAGAAAAGTGTCCTTATTCGCGAAGTGTCCTTATAACCGAAGTCCCATTTGAATGTATGTGAACCCATATTTTGTATAGTATGATATGCATATCAAAATCAAGCTCTTTTCTTGCTCTATGTCAATGTGTACTTTATTTTCATATTGCAGTTGAAAGGAACTAAAAATTCAATATGCAAAGGAAATCAATTGAAAAATATGCCTTTTGAGCCATCTACAGGGCCAGAGACATGTACATGTACATGTATGATGATTACTGTACAATCATGTACAACTACATATACATTGTATACATACATGTATAGGTGTGCTGGTAAATCCAACAATTTTGAAGCCAACATAAAAAAGGAAGAAAAAGCCCCCCCCCCCCTTGGCTGCATTTTCTTGCATGTGTGCAATAATATCCATCACCGGTGCACCATAGGTTCTGGTACTTCTGCATGACAGGTACATGTACTTGACTGACAGGTACTTGAAATAGCTGTCAAAAGCCCAGAAAGTTGTTATTCAAGCAGTGAATATGACCACGGGCACTAAAAGCATGTCGCTATACGCGAATTGTCGTTATTCAGATAGTCGTTATATCCGAAGCTAAATGTATAAAATAGACTATATATTATAGTTAGATGGGACTTTGCTCTGGGCATGGAAATTCGGTCGTTATTCGCGAATTGTCGTTATATCCGCAGTCGTTATTAGCGAAGTTGACTGTACTGGAATTCCAGCTGTTTGTATTGTTTCTGGAGACCAGCATGTCTTCTGGAGTCAGTGTCCACCACCGCTTCCATGAACTCCAATAACACCTTCTTGCTCTCCTGGTACGCTATTGTCAAGCGGCTCCATGCCTGTAAGTTCTTGTGGTTAGGCACCTCATTTGTTGACTCTAAGGTCAAATTTCTCCGGGTATTAGTGAAATCCGTTTTCAGCTCTCGCTTTTCCGTGCTAGATCTTCCAGTTTTACAGCCATGATGGCTCCGTAGAAGCCATTCTCTGCTACCAATGATTTGGAGTTTACAGAGGGCATGCAAATCGAAACCACGCCCGTTCTCGTTATCCCGCCACAGAAAACGATGGAAGGGCCTGTCCTTTGGAGCCAGGGATATCTTGAGATATATCTCCTGGATGTTGCAGATGATGGCGACCTTGTTCTGCTGGAAGCGCAGGAGTACCTTCGGCAGCTTGGTTTGGAGTTGACAGAGGGCATGCAAATCGAAACCACGCCCAGTCAACGACCCGTTCTTTCTCAGTTTTAACGACCACTACTCTGCAAAGAACAAAAAAACAACGAAGCACAACGACACACCAACGCTGATGTGGCATCGCAAATCCCGTACCGTGCACGCAGGCACTGGGTTGAAACAGAAGAAAGATGCGCTGCAAGCGTGCCAAGCAGCGAGTGAGTACACAATGCGTACTAATGCTAGTCATGGCAATGGAAGATAAAATTATGGAGATCGATCCGCGCCTGGTTCGATCGTGAGCAGAGTACGAAAAAAGCACACATTCAAACTGCGCAACAGAAGCAGAAGAGGAAATCGAAAATGAACACTGTCGTTCAGTGAAGTGCTTCTGTCCAAGGGTGCTCGCACCCGACGGGGTGACAGCGCCCCTAGTCAGACAATACTAGGCAAACGAAATAGAAATTAGCTGAGTCACAACGCGGGACTGCGAAACGAAAACCGGTGAGTATGTAAATATTAATTGTTCCTACTTGCTGTACAACTGTAGTATCCCTGCCCGACCAATACGGAAATAGTACGGAACTAATACGCAGCTTTGCCGGATGTATATTATTTGAGTGTATCTCCGTATGTAAGCGTACGGCGTCTGCTGCATCAAAACGGCTGCGCATTTCTGTTTTAAGAAGATTAGACTAGATAGCAACGAAAGCTAACTCGAAGAAGAAGTAGTTAACCTCTAGGTGAGCACCGAAGAAAAAGTTATTTATTTTGCCGCTTCTTCTTTCACTAATAATTATATCTCAGGTGTGTACCTGAGAGAAGTAGAATAAAAGTAATTATTGTTGATTTCACTGCGCCTACCACTTGGCTAACCATTACACAACGTAGTACAACGTAACAATTGCTCAAATTCATAACGCAATTTCAAATTGGCACTCGTAGAATTGTAGTTCGAATGTGCCACTCGATTATAGTAACAACGACAAAGAGATACTCTTCTAAACAAGCATCATCAGGAATGAGGTGCACATGAAGAAAAAAACAGCAGTATAAAAGAAGGAAGCAAAGCGCGGTACCTAGTAAGAGCTCCGGTAGAAAATTGCAAAGCACGTCAAGGCGGGTGCATTGCAACATATACATGACAACACAAGCACAAACGGCGAGGAACGTAGATATTGTGCTACAGCAGTGATACAAGCACAGCTCTAGTCTCACACCTCCAGTGAGGTGTGTAGAACCCCGCGCCACTCGCAGTAAATAACAGTTGTATTGAATGCCGGCAAAACGGACAGGTCAGTTCTACAACATCCCAAGCATAATGCTGTAGGTAGCTGAGTAAAAAGTAAGATTATGTAGACCATGGACCATGGTAGAGTGTGGAAAAGCATACTCCAAAAAAAGTGGTACCCAAGGTACGTGAAGGCATGCATTGCCCACACACATGTGCCGAGTGTATGACCCAGAACGCATGTTAGAAACTAATAATATTATGGCCGCACAGGTGGTATTATTGCAGGCGCCAGCCACTGTTGTTGTTGATTTTCGGGGATCGCTCCCTGATGTTGATGGCCTCTCGGATCCTCCTCCTGGGGCGGTAACGCTCAGAACCAAGAACCAGGATACCCAAGAAGGTCGTTGCTCCCAATGGTAATGTTTCAGATGCAAGCTTGGCTGGAAAATGCTCACCCAGCGCGGTGCCGCTCACTGTGTTGCGTGCGTCGTCGTTGTGTTCTTTTGTCCTTGTAGCGAGGCTGCGGTAAGTCTCTCGGACATATCTATCACCACATCTGCACTCGAGGTGGTATACAACGTTTCGCTCTGTGCATGCTTCTGAACCGGACATGCAGGCAACAGAAGCAGCTTTGGACCGCCCCCGTTTACGGGGCTTGGACGGGTCTACATACCTGCGGCATGGTGGTTTGCTAAGGGCAGACGTGCAAATCATTGAACTTAGACGGCGGTAACTAAACTACGTGACAAGGTCACTTGGAACACCCATGTAAACATTATGTTTGGCTGGCCTGCACAGGATCTCGAGTGAACGGAGCATGGTCAGGCTGCTACAGGCATTAAGGACGAGGAGGAATTTCGTTTCGGCTACTGCTTAGTTTTGAGATTCTAACGTCATCAATTTTTTCCCGCCCACGAAAAGGATGAACTAAGGCGCCAATATTTTTGCCTCACCGTCGCAGAAGCTCTTGTGCAGATTATCGCACATGTATTCAATCTTTCTAGGGGCTCCCGTAAGAAGACCATAGGTCAAAGGGAAACACCCTAGTAAAATAAATATAGGAATGAGTTTGCTCCCACACTGGAGATCGCACTATTCCGCCGACGACTTGACATTTGACTGACTCACGACTGCCATCCAGAGAACACGAGAAATCCATCGAACATTCGACTCGGCAGACCTGCAAGAAAGCATCACTTCCTGCTCAATACACAGTGTTTCGGGGAATTCACCCCTCATCAGTTGAGCTTGAATAGGCTGTGGAAGATTGTGCCTGAAGAGCACCACTTATATAGTGCTGTCCAGGCACAAACATCACCAGGGATACACTCCGTTTCCAGCGCGACAAACACCTCGTAAACACTAGATAGCAGCGTGAGTCAGTTAACGCTCCTGGACGGTGAGAACAGACGTAGATGACCCTCGGTCATTCACAATGCTGTCACCGGCAAACCAGCTAGTCACACGCCCGCGCTGGGCACTACAAAATAGAGGTTGCGACTTCGGCGATGTTTTGGTTTCCTGTTCTCTGGATGACAGTTGTTAGTCAGTGAAGTGTCAAGTTGTCGGCAGAATAGCGCGAGCTCCAGTGTTGGAGCAAACCCATTTCTAAACAAAATCATCGCCGGAATCGCCACCTCTATTTCGCACTGTTGTGCCCAGCGCGGGTGTTCGACTAGCTTGTTTGGAGGTGACAGCGTTGGGAATGACCGAGGGTCCTCTACGTCTGTTCTCACCGCCCAGGAGCGATAACTGACTTACGCTGCTATCTGGTGTGCACGAGGTGCTTGTCGCGCTGGAAAAGGAGTGTCTCTGTAAGTTTGTATCCCTGGTGATGATTGTGTGGCATCCCTGCCTCTCAGTGACCGGACCCCGAAATCACTACGAGTGGCGACTGAATAGACGTGTGGCCTCACGACAAGCCCAACACAACCCAGGGGCCAACCAATATAGCTGGCTTGGTCCAAGTTCAACCCCACACGATCAACAGACAAAGACTGTTAGTTTTACGTTGTGAGTAGTCATTCAATCCGAGCTCAAAGTAAACCAAGACAGAGAGCTGAGACCGAGTCTCGATTGCTAGACTAGACTAGACTAGACTAGACTAGACTAGACTAAAGTAAGAGAGAGAATGCGAGCTTCTTTTATAGCACAATTTAGAGATTTGGCGTGATCATTGCCTAGAATGATACGAGGTATTACCAGGAACTACAAGAACAGGTAAAACTGGAATATGAGCAGCCAGTCTGCAAAAAAGCAGAATGCACGTACGCAATCATTCGAAGAGAAAGAAAGACATGGAGAAGAAAGACCAAATTGGGATGTGGGGAGCCCGCTCACCAACGTCAGAGTACAATGTAAGTATATGAGGTCACGTTAGGGAGCCCGCTCACCCAACGTGCCATAGTTCAGCGGCTTCTTATGGTAAGTTCTGCTGCATTCTTGATCTTGCTTGCTTGATACTGTGACCTCTCGTTCGGTCACTGCGGTGACGGTTTTGGTTCTTGCACACGTCTTGGCTCTGCACTTTTTGCACTTAGCTCGGTTGGTTAGTCTTGGCTCTTTGCACAAAGCACCAAGGCATCGTGGAAACCAGTAGAACGTCGTAGTGGCGTGGTTTTGCACAAAGCCTGGAGTCACATTTCCAGGGAGTGAAGCACTTCCAGGAAACGTACAACGCGAGAACCTACCTGACCAGGTTCCGGCCTTGGATCACATGATGTGCCATAACAAGAAGGCATGTCACCTACATGAGAAAGCGCCTGGAGAGCACTATATAAGTGGTGTTTTTCAGGCACAATCTTCCTCAGCCTACTAAAGCTCAACAGATGAGGGGTCAGTTCCCAGAAACACTTTGTACTGAGCAGGGAGTGGTGCTTTCTTGCAGGTTTGCCGAGTCGAAGGTTCGATGGACTTCTCGTGTCATCTGGATGGCAGTTGTGAGTCAGTCATGTGTCAAGTCGTCCGCGAAATAGCGCGAGCCCCAGTGTGGGAGCAAAACCATTCCTAAACAAAATCATCGCCGAAGTCGCAACCTCTATTTCGTAGAATAAATATAATAGACACCCTTAGCAAACAACGTTATGTTGTAACGGTATTATCGTAAGGGGGAAAATGCCGTGATTTGGGTTCGACCTTTAGCAAGATGTACGCTATTTTTAGTACGCTGTTGCCAAGAGAATAGCTTTTACTTGGCGCGGTACAACCATTTATGTCACCATATACGCGATACAAGGTGAAATTCGGAATATTTGGCCAAAAAACGTACCATTGGTCACAACGATAAATCAGCCCCCATTAAGTTTTTACGCTGTAACTTCGACGCCATTTTTAATTTGGGTGATCTAGGTACGAGTACCGTCAACTATAGTGTTACCTTTGTTTGCTAAGGGTGTGTAATAACGAGAGAGCTTGGTAGCTCAGGGCCCTACGCTATGCCTTTTTGCCTTGATGACCCTGACAAAAAGGCAAACGGATGTTATAAATTCATATAAATTTTTCCCTTTTTTTTAGACATAACCTGGGATTGGAACCCGCACTATCGCCCTGCATGCATCCCCCGATTCATTTCGCATACATACTAATTCTTCCAAGTTGCTTCACGTTATGATCTTGCATTTGAAAGCCCTATTTGAATATAAATTGTGGCCAGCCGTCTTTGATGGCACGGTACGGTACGGAACAGGTACGGGACAGGTACGGGACATCTACAGTCGAGGGTAATACGACACTGTCCACCGCCTAGCGCTTTGATGACCTAGGCAAAAAAAGCATAGGGATGTTTTATATTTTTCAATTCTATTTTTAGGCATAACCTGGGATTCGAAAACGCACTATCGCCCTACATGCATTCCCCCATACACTTCGCATTCATACTCATTCTTCCAAGTTGCTTCACGTTATGATCTTGTGTTTGAAAGCCCTATTTGAATCAGGGAGTAGTACAATACCGGGAGATGACACGGGCACACATCCGGGATTACGAGCTTTGCCGCACAAAAAATACAAACCGCGCGAAAATTCAAATTTTTGCTCCTTTGACAGCGCTGAGAAACCTTCAAATAGTGACGAGAAGACCAGACGTATCCCTTCGTGACAAGCTGCCACTTGTTCGTTTCAGCTCGAGCCTTTTTTGGGAGCTAGTCTGGTACATCGTCCACACTGCTGCCAAGTCTCGACTCCCCAAAATGGATGGAAGTGACGAATATGGAGGACGCTATCCTAGGTAAGTAACGTGATGGAATTCTCTCATCTTGACATGGTGTAACACGAACCTGAATTTCTCATTTGGACCCACTCGGACACCTCACCAAGTTGGGATATTTCGAAACTATACCGATTTGTCTACCAATGTACAGATAATCTACAAGAATGCAAGGCTTTCCAACAGCGTCATTAAGTCCAGCCTCACTGGACCTTGCTGCCGTAAGTGGGTGGATCCCGCTGCCCCGAGGCGACGAGGAAGGCCTAAAGCCGCCTGCGTTGCATGCCAATCGAGCGAGGTAGAGTGCACAAGACGCAACGTGGTTTATCGTCTGACCTGCAAGTGCTCGGAGAAGTATGCTGGAGAGACTGGCCGTAGTGTAGCAACGCGAACAAAAGAACACAATGATAACTCACGCAACAAGACGTCTGGAAAAGCCCTGGGCGAGCACTACCGACTTCACCATGGCGGGGAGGTACTGCCACTTGGCGAGTCGGCATTCACAGAGGTTCGCGTCCTTGCCACTGAGTCGGATCGGGCCAGGAGGAGAATACGCGAAGCAATACAAATTCGCGACACGAGCCCCAGCATAAACAATAACGCAGGGTGGGACCTCCTGTGAAGTCTCTGGTGAAGTACTGCCTTGTACATATTTCTGGCCCTGATACTCGCTCTTCCTGGATAGTGGTGGTTTTGCACCCCTTGCACTAGTGCATACTACTACTGTTGTTGCTAGCGCCTGCAATTACATGTCTGCACGCACCTAGTGCACATGTACATTCTGTTTGTTGCCTGTCATCATCATCATCATCATCTGCGTTGCCGAAAAAATAATAAAAGTAAAATTTTAAAATAATAATAAACGGCATTATGCAGCTGTGTAAGCAGCAGATGCACAGTGCGACTGCCAGGCATCTCTGTCAGATGCCAACTGGCAATTCTCATGTAGAAACATACCAGTCCACGAAACGATGTTGTCAGCAAAGGAAATCTTCGGACGACCACGCTTTCTAATACCATCCACGACACCAAACATCACGTCACGTACAAGCTCGCAGCCAGATGGGCGGCATGTTTGCCCGAAATAGGTCAGTTTGCGTATCCTGACCTTGTTGCCTTTACCTGTGCCAAATTTAGAGTTGTCGCGTATTGCGTTATTTCTATACCTGTTTTTTTTGGTGATGTTTTGTCCTATTGTTCTCTCCTCGGCATAGTGCATGCAGGTGTGATTTGTCATCAGTTCGCAGCTCTCCTCATTTATTAACCCATCCTAACCGGTGTGCCCACTTCAGTCCTGATGATGGTTATTTCATGACCGAAACGTTGAAATAAAATATTTTTCTGGTGAAAAGCAGTGATTTGAGTGTGAGCCAGTGTTGCTCACAACCCATTTTTTTAATTATGAAGCTGCGTGATGCGGCCTACAAGATTTTAAATTGCATAATATTTGTTTATCTTTTTCCAGTACTAACATGTCTTTCCGTATTCACTTCGTCTAGGAAGGGGGGAGGGCAGTTCCTGTAGATCAGCTGGGCATTTATCTTGTACTTCTGGAGTAATTTATGAATTTTGTTGTGGATATATTCGGTGTGAAATGGTAGGTTGAGGGTGACACGTGCAAATCATGGAACGTAGACGGCTGCTCCTGTAGATCAGCAGGTAGTGGACTTTCGCATAAAAAAACAGAAACACACACACACATTCTGGTGTCCCGTCAACGTCTCATAGCTCGTCTTCTTTATCCCAACTCTCATTGCTACGTTGCTGCTCTTCTCCTTATCCACGCAATACAACCGACTCGGACAATCGACTCGCCATGATGCTCTTCTAAGTCACAACTCCTGTAATTCTACATAGTATCATATTTTTTTCCTTTTACACATTAGCTTATCTGGTCGAGGTACGATCCAGTTCATTGATGCCATTCTCTGGAACAAGACACTGCCCATGATGCGCTTTAAACCTTGTTACGCCATTTCTGTGCTCTCTCAAAAGCGTCCAAGTATTCAAAAAAGGTCACTTTTTTATCTGGTAGCCAATGATCAATCCTTCGGTCAGTTACGTTTTCGGTTTTCAACAGAGTTCTTTTTCCCGCAGATCTACTTCCTCCGTTAACAAAAACTTCGTGATGGATTTTTGAGGGGCTGATTTGGGCACGAACTGCCGTGAAATGAGTCGCAATCACTTTCTTGGCCTTCCCTGGCATGCCATGAAAGAGGTACGATGCAAGGAAAGCGACCTTTCACAACAAGCCGAGCGGAATCGATGGTTGCGCTGTGGAAACATAGGTGATGACAGTCGTGGCGAGCGAAACTGAAATATCACTTCTCCGAGGGGATATTGCGCTGCTTGGCCTCTCTACCACTTTAGCACTAAGTAAGTTGGAGAGCGATAGAGAGCGATAAAACGCAGCAGCGAACCCACACAATGAGCGAGTGAACAAGGAGCTGCTCCGATCGCACGGCTCAATGAAAATAATTCTGAACTCAAGTTCTTGTTCAACCTGCGCAAAGCCCAGATTCGAATGCTGATCACCGTGTGCATGTATTCTTTCAGAAGTCTGCAGTCCGATGCGAGTCGTATGGCTAAAGAAAGTCGAGTGGACTTGCTAGCCGCTGCCGTTCAGTGCTGGCAGGGGTATC
Source organism: Sycon ciliatum (assembly GCF_964019385.1). Lineage (NCBI taxonomy): Eukaryota > Metazoa > Porifera > Calcarea > Leucosolenida > Sycettidae > Sycon > Sycon ciliatum. The sequence continues at coordinate 26,154,013 of NC_088651.1, read as the reverse complement.
CATTAGAGAAAATGGAATCAGTTCGGCTGTGCCTTTACTCCTCGTTTCGCAGAGTTCTGGAGAGCGAAGATGAAACCAGGGAGTCGTAAAATATTTTTCACAACTCCCTGGTGGAAACGAGTAATCGCCATCGCGGAAGATCACGCAGCTTGAAAGCCAACTTACTTGAACGACGGCGACATCAAGGTCAGCGGAGTGTGATTAAAGAAGCCGAGGCAAGGCTGAAACGAGCTGAAAAACGACTCGAGAGAGATGACGACTCGCGTGCAGCAGATGACGACTCGCGTGCAGCAGATGACGACAGCGACGCAGGTCAAAATTTAGTCGAGCGAAAGCAACGCAAACTGAACTCTCTGCTCATTCCGCCAATAGTTTCTCTTGTAAAGACGCTGTACATAGGCTGAATCACCTTTGTCCAGTGATTTGCAGTCGATACAAACTATTCTTGACCTGTTCTAAGCGTTTTCATATCCATCAAAATCCATCACGAAGTTTTTGTTAACGGAGGAAGTAACTGTAATATATTCAGGTACCTTCGGTTCCTTCTTTCACTTGTGATTTTTTCTCCTCCCTCCCCATTACTATTATTATTATAATTATTATTAAATTTGTCATGTGGCTGGCATGTATAAAAGAAGGAGCCATGGCCTGTTTGTGTTGAGATTTTAAAATTCAATAACAACATCAACTAATGTTTCCCTTTGCTTTCTTTTGATTTAGCTCACCGTACAATTCTCTCTTTTGTTTTTGAAGGGTGTTTTGGCTGTGATTCGCAGACCTCATGTTGACAGAGCCATCAATGCCCTCACACCACTGCAGCATCTCAGTGCAGTCTGTGCTCAGTAGTTGTTACCCTTGTCCTAATCTCAGTACCAGTGGCTTTCATTATTATTTTATAAGTTGGGTATGGGACCGTAGTAATTTTTTGGAAAGAAAGGCTTTATGTGCAATACAACACCGGCGCTACTTCGAGTCGAAATTTACACTGCGTCAGAAGCACCGGCAGCTCTCAAGGCTGCTGCCCAAGTAAGACAAGAACAGAAAGCAAGTTGACGACGATTTCAGCACATGCAAAGGTGCAAGACAAGGAATAACAACAAAGATTGGTTATCCGAAGACATTCCTAGCAAAGCATATTAGTAACAAACCATTTTCGGGGAAGACAATAACGTTTGGACCAGATAGACGCCCTGTGCTTTTGTGTTTGATCTGGGTAGGTGCTGGCTCTGCTTGAATCGAGAAGGAGGTAATGCCATTGTATCTTTGTTGTACCCGTCTGTAAAGCTGTTAAGTGGTCATTGTGAGGAATATTTTTCTAAGTTACCTACCACGAGTGAAACGAATCTTATCAGTTTTTTTAATTTCAATTATTATTATTATTATTATTATTATTAGTGCAATTAGGAGTATAATAGATGCAGACATGGCCAGACAACAACGAGTTCATGGAATTTTTTAAGGATTTTTATATTATTCAAAATCGATTTTCGTGTTCCGCTCATCAGTGAATAGTATCGGAACTGAGGGTACTGTGTACAAAAAATAGAACATTTTATAACAGCATAATTAAAAGTGTGAACAAAAAAGGAAGTGCTACAGCATTTCAAACATAGTGCTAACATATATAACTGAGTGCAGGCACAGTTCCGATACTATTCCCTGATTAACTGATGAGTGGAACACGAAAATCGATTTTGAATAACATAAAAATCCTTAAAAAATTCCATGAACTCGTTCTTGTCTGGCCATGTCTGCATCTATTATACTCCTAATTGCACTAATAAAATTGCTTTCTCCACGCCGACTCGTTAAATTATTATTATTATTCACACATATCCGCCGGATGAGTACGCGTGGCCCATGCACCATGGGGACCCAAGAATACAAACCAGCAAATGTTCCCTCAGCAATACAAGCAAGCAAGCACGCAAAGATAAATGAGAGCCCAGGCAGCGAAAAGAAAACGAAGAGAGATGAGAACATAGGCAACGAAAACAATTCCAAAGCATAGCCAGGGATTGAATGTGTGCATCTGGGTACGACAGTTAATACGGCTAGTGCAGCCGTACAGAGCGCAGCGGCACGAAAATACAAAAAGTGCCACAGCAGCAGCCAAGAGGGTGCAAACACTTAAAAAGAAGATCAGTACATGAAAAAATTATTGTCGCCACAGGTAGACATCTCCGGCAAGAATGCATGCGTGCGCACGGGTAGGCAGGCAAGCATGTCAGATGTAATCGTATTATTATGGCCAGGCTAATTAACAGTGCTGTTTCGCAATGAATTCCATCGGCATTTATCGTGCGCCACCTTCCGAAGCTGTTAAAGTAATCGGTACGTAGGTGAAACGATTCAACACTGGGGCGCACGCATTCTCCAGCATGTACCTTTAGGTCCCGTGGGGGTCATCCACCGATATAATGAGAGTGTGATCTATATCTGATCGTCCTCATCTACGTCCACTGTTGATTCACTAGTCCATCTCATCTTTCTGGTCATGTGCGGGGCTTAGAACAACTCAGGCTAACATGGTACAGAGAGAGTACGAACCATGCGGAATCACACAATAATACAAACAGAACTATCGAGTCCAAGAAGATTTACGATTCAACTGAAGAGGCGTACGGACGTGTAATTGCTGGCACTGGAGGTGAGAACGACCGTGAACGCCGGGAAACCAAGCAAACTAGATACAGAGGCAATGCCAATTGGAAGAGTAGCTCGGAGAAGCAAAGGCACAGGGAACAATTGAGGAGACCAGGGAAGGGCGACTTCAGAGGTGAGAATAACAGTTACATCAGAGCCAGGAAAGCATTCGTAGGCAGTCAAGAATCACTTATCATTCAGTTCTAGTTGTCGTCAACTTGTAGCCAATAACACACAGCTATTCATGTTGAAAATTTCTGTTCCAAATTACACAGGAATCATAATTCGAAGTACAGTGTAGTTCAATTTTTGTTTACTATGGCGACGGGGCATATATTGGCCCGACTTCTGCGAAAATCAGGCTTAGGTTGAAAATCATTTAATTGAGAAAAATGATGTTTTGTAAAAGTTTGTGTCCCGTGTAGGCACGCTCGAGTGCAGCGAAGTGAAACAAAAAAAATCTCGCTTGTTTGAAGAAGTAGTAATCATGGCAGGAAGGGTTTCAGCGCTCAGGGAAGGCATAGGGCTTCTGGTAGGATATTTGCTCTTATCCCATAGTACGGTAGGGAACCTTGGATTCAGCCAATCAGCGGCCGGTATTTCCGAGGAACATAGCATGCTATTAACGAAATTGACTCAAATGACTGCTTGTTCGTTGTGGTTGCTTTGTGAGATTCATGCTCTGGACGACATTCATCATGGCCGGTGGGGAACCGTGACATCCGGCGATAGTCCTAATATTGCGAAATTCCGTTCGACTTACATTTACGCACGTTGTTGTATTTGGTTCTTGTGCCGTCGAGTGCAGGGTCTGATATCATAATATATGTAGGATCCACTGTCTGATGTCATACATTGTATAAAAGTAATAATAAAGGAGCTGTTTGGCATACAAGAATCCGTACGCAGAATTATGACTGTTAGCATGGCTGAGTGGAAGGTTGACCGTTGGAACGGCACCAACAACTTGAGATCGGCGGCCAGTCAGCATGAGATTTTCCAGGGGGACTCCATATCCCCACTGCTGTTGGTCATCTGCCTCATACGACTACTCCGGTCAGCTCTAAACGGCAACAACATCATCAAAGCCATCAACACCTGGGCTGTGGCTTTCATACGGTATAGTGCTGGTAACTTGACATGGATGCAAGGTGATTTGGAATCTGCTGACCGAAGAACGCGCAAGATTATGACTATGCATGGAACTCTCCATCCACGCGCTGATGTAGCCCGTAAGTACGTCAGTCGCAAGGAGGGTGGACGTGGTTTGCAAAGTATCCATGATGTTGTCCCAATGGAGAAAAGCAATTTGCAGCGTTATGTGTTTCAGTCAGATGCGGAACTCATGAAGCTTGCTGCACCCATTCTGTGGCCACATCTGGTTACCCCACCGGACACCTCACAGGTGGTGAAGTGCGGCTTTAAAAAGAATATCTCTTGGCGTGGACCCAGAAACCCTTGCATGGGTAGTTTGTCCACCAAACAGAACACCTGACAAGCGAGAATATCTGGATTTGGCTGACAAAGGCTGGTCTCAAGAAGATCACTGGTGGTCTCACGAAGATCACAGAAAGCCTGTTCATCGCGACACAATACCAGGCCTTGGCAACTAACCTGCTCAAGGCCCATATCTTCCATCAGGGCAGAAGCCACCTGTCTCGAATGTGTGGGAAGGCAGACGAGTCGGTTGCCCATATCCTATGCGAGTGTTCAAAGCTCACTGGATGGGATTACTTGGAGCGTGATAATCGGCTGGCCTCTGCGTGAACATGGAATACCTTCTGAATACGAGTGCTACAAGCACCACTGTGATCGGTCCAAGAGCATGATGCACCAGCGGGTAACGTGCCTGAAGCTAGAGATGCTTCAGACGCCTACATCTCTCCGCAGGACCAGAAGATCAATATTCTGTGGGATTTCACCATCTGGTGCGATCGCTTCATTGAGAACCGGAGGCTTGATATTGTTCTGCTTGATTTGAAACAAACTCACATTAAAGTCACATATTTGTCTGATACAGAATGTTCCTGAACGCTCCATTACGCTCCATTGATTTACCTAGAATGACCCGTTATTTCTTCTTCAAAAAATTACAGTGCCCACTCGCACTTCGAACTGTGCACGGCACTTTCAAGACCTGATCAGCCTAGCCTGCAAATTTTGCACTGGCAGGCGCGAGTGCGGACTGATCGAACTGCACTGCAGAGTCGAACCGTGCTGTACGCTGACCTGCAGTCTATGCAGTCGAACGTTGGTTTCTTGTTTTCGAGCCATTCAGGGGTTTTGAGAGAAATCCAGGGATTCTTCATGTCTTGTCAAGGTAAAGAGATTTTGGTGGTTGGCCAGTATGGATTTGTATTCGCTTTATTCCTGCTTGTTCTTTGTGGTTTCTTTGTTTCTTTCCTGTTGCCGTTTCGTTTGACCTTTGTTTTCCATACTCCTTCTGCGCCTTCGTCATTTCTTGTTATAATAATAGGAATGGAGACACAATCAAGAATTTGCGTTGCTGTGTGGCGAGGACCGGGGGGAGAACAACACTATTTCCATCTTACTAAGTCCCTATCCAAATAGCAAAGGACGTCCGACTACAGCTGACAATCACAGGTGATACGCAAAAAAGAAAGAGCATGAAGAACGAGCGCAATATCCAGATGTCCAGAGTAGAAACTGGGCACTGGCAAAAGGTCAAACCCTCGTCGTTGGATGAAAAGTGTTACGTGCATGGGAATACCCAGACGGCAGCGCACAGTAACTGGAGCAACACATTCTTCCTACATGTTCATAACTGTATTACAGTGGCTAATGTAAAATGATGTATCCCTCTATAACTTTCAAATGTTCTGAAGTTGTCGGAAGCGCAGAACGAAGATGATATGGCCTTTAGATTGCTAATTGAAGCCATGAGGCATTCGCCCATTGCGGGTAATTCTCTAAAACAATGACAGATTCTGTTCGAAAAGCATTGACATTTCCAGAACCTTCAAACCTTATGGCACGCAGTTCCTTTTTTTCTGCTCCATTTCTTCATCAATATAACCAAAAAGGGGGTGGGGGGGTTGTAAACTAACGAAACAATAATTAAACGAACCACAAAGTAGACCTTTGTTTGGTTGGAGAAGGTAACGCTTTTCCTCTGTCTCTTCGGAGTGAAACAGTTTTTATCAAACTGGCAGACCATCGCTGAGGAATGGACTTGTTGTTGAAATTTTATTTTGTATCGCAGACCAAACGGGTAGTGGTGCCCAATATTATGATGGCGATAAAGTAACGGCCGAGAGCCAAGGAAACAACAAGCAAGCCTCCACGAAAGAGAGAAAAACACAGACTGCAAATACTCAAAAAGAAAAAGAGAAAGGGAAAAAAGAGAAAAGAAAAAAATGAAGAAGAAGAAAGCACAGTTGAGTCACAGTTGAGTCACGACTCCAAGTCCAAGCCTAGATGCTGGCTAGCCATAAAAATAAACCTTTAAAAGTCTCTTGAATGATCTGTGGCAGGGGAGGGACTTGAACTCTTGGGGTAGGGCGTTCCATAATCTAACAGCGAAAACGAGCGGTAGACAGTCACCAGAGATTCGCCTGGTGGCAGGGACAACATACGCATTTGGATCGTTGATCCGAGTGACGCCTTCAGTTTGGCGACGTAGGCGCTTGGACAGGAGATTACTAATACTGGCGGTGTCAATGCAAAGCATGAGGAGGCGCAGTTTACAGTGGGCGTTTTGGATGATGGGGATGAGACCTAGACGGGTGTAGATGGGATCTGTGTGGGAGGGGAATGGCTGGTTGGCAACGCAGCGGATACATCGCTTGTCGAGGACCGAAAGCTGATGCCGTTGGTGCGCAGAGAGAACCGAGAAGAAGGCATTAGATCCATATAACATGTCCGGTAGTATTAACGATCTGTAAATTAGCAGGGCTTGTTGCTCAGTTAAGCAAGAGCGAATGGCTCACAGTGCCGTCAGTTTCTGGGAGGTCTTCCATGTAATAGTTGCAACTTGAGTCTCCCACCGAAGCTGGGAGTCGAGATGTAGGCCAAGATATCGAGCATTTGTGGTCTGAGCTAGGAAATTTCCATTGCATTCTATGTTAAGTACCAAGGGCTGCCTGCGAGACGCATGAAGGGCCAGAACGTGGGTTTTGGAGGGATTTAGTATTGGGCCTCTTTTTTCCAGAAAGTTGGCCAGGTTGGAGACCGAACGGGAGAGGGTTACATTCAAGATATCGACAGATTGACTGATGGCGTCTAGCAGGATATCATCAGCATTGTGTAGATGGAGAACAAAAGAGGACCCAGCACACTTTCCTGAGGAACACCACACTCACAGGGAGAGAGGGCGGACGACTGGCCATTGCTCAGGACGACTTGCTGACGGCGGTCAGTTAGGTAGCTCATGAACCAACTGAGCGCCGTTGAGGTAATACCAAGCTGAAATAGATCTGTAACCAAAATTTGGTGTTAGACCTTATCGAAGGCCTTGCTCATATCGACAAGTACAAGAACTGTATGGTGCTGCTGATCCGGTGCCTCCAAATATCTGTCTACAGCCGATGTCAGGGCATCTTCTGTGGAGTGAAGTGGGCGATATGCGAACTGGTTTGCGGGGAACAAGGAATTATCGGAGAGGAACTTACAGAGTCTCGTGTGGACTACCCGTTCTAGGATTTTGGAAACTTTTGGTAATAATGATATTGGTCTATAGTTCTTAGCGACAGCTTTGTCGCCTGACTTGAAGAGGAGACGAACATCCGCAATCTTCAGAGATGCAGGAACAACACCAGAAGCCAGAGATGCATTGATAAGTATGGTGAGGGACGGCGCAAGGACAGGAGAACAGTGTTTGAGGATTGCAGCTGGAACCTGGTCGCTGCCTGCAGCTTTGCGCACGTCGATGTTAGAGAGCAGCTTAGCGATCTCTTGCACACTTGCTGGAGCAAATTCTTCGAGGCATTCCTTCTTCGTGGGACCCAATGGGGCTGAGAGACGTAGTGGTCTAGTTGGATCTGACACAACACCACTGAATTGGTCATTGAGCTGTGAGACACTGACGGCTGGTGGAACTGAGGACTGGTCACGACCGCTGAGGTAGTTGATGGTCTGCCAGGTTTTTCGTGCGTTGGCCTGACTAGCAGCAAGAAGGCCCCTAAAGTAGGTTGCTCGGAGATGTCGTGCCATACGCTTGGCTTCGTCTCGGGCAGAAGTGAAGACATTGCGTAGAGCCGGGTCTGCAGGTGATGCTTTCCATCGTCGATGGGCCGCGTCACATCGCTGGACTAGGTCATGTAGAGCTGGCGTCTTCCAAGGGAAGGATTTCCGGGTAGGAGCTTTAGGGCGGTGTAGACGGATAGGAGCATGAGTGTTCAAGACAGCGACAAGTTTCTCCAGCCACATATCCCACATTTCATCTTCCGTCCGCGCAAAGCAGAAGTTCTCTAGATCGCTATTTAGAAGGTCATGTGCAAATTGACCCGTATCAATTCTTGCAATGTTACGGCCGCGTCGCACGGTCGGTGTGCAGGACGTTGTGAGGCGCAAATCAAGTGGCAGAGTGAAGTGGTTACTGATTGCTCAAGGTACTACGACACAAGAGTTCACATGATCGTCTCCAACCAGAGCGAGATCCAGGGTTGTTTGGCTGCCCTGGGGTCCAACTCTGGTAGGAAACTACCACTTGGTTCTTGATGTCGAAAGAATTACACAGGTGCAGCAAGCTGTTTAGCTGCGGGCTGTCGCGGGAGCTTACAACAACATTGAAGTCTCCAACAAGGAGCAGAGGTGACGTGGGAAGTGTGGAGACGACAGTGTCTAGTGCATTCGTCAAATCTTGCCAGAATTGCACTGGAGTGCCTGGAGGACGGTACACACCACCAAGGAGAACCTTGGAACGCTGCCCGCTGACCTCTAACATTAGCATTTCTACCTGGGTGTCAGCCTTCACAATTCGGGCTCGGAGATTATCTCTTACATATGCTGCTAAGCCTCCGCCATGAGTTGGCCTGTCGCGTCTGACCAGGGTGTAATTCTGTATGCGTAGGATGTCATAGGAAACGGAGGTTGTTAAGAAAGTCTCTGCCAGCATCATTACATCAACTTTATGGGAAAGAATATAATCTTCAATTTCATGCTTTTTATTGAGAAGATGGCAAACATTAATTTTAGGAATCCTATTTTGAGATTACTTTTAATTAATTCATGCTGTAGGGGGTTACAGTGGGGCAAATATTTCGTGGCTGAAAGATAGGTGCATGAGGGTTTAAGGGTTGAAAGGGGGCTGCGTGAGGATTTAAACAGAACATTAAGTGCTCCTCTGCAGCTCGACCAGTTGCTACACTGTCAGCCTTGAAGCGCCATTCTCGAACTCTGACGTTTGAAGGCCAGAATTCCGGTTCCAGAACAGTAGCTTTGTGTTGTATTGGCAGAATTACCTGAGCAAAGGCCAACCCGAAGTACTTTGTCTCAGACACGGAGCACTTGATGACAGGTATATTTCGGCGTTCACACCATTTGGCAATCGACCCTGATGTTCACCCACTATTGACATTGCCCACATACAAAGCGCAACATTTTGTACGGGATCCTCCCTATAGTTGATCAGAGCGCTTGGGCCGGTTTTCATAGTACGACGTGATCTGCGTGTCTGGGTGACTTGTTTGGGGTCGTGTAGTACTGGCCTGCTGGCTGGGGCCTCCCCATGTGTTATCCCGTGCTCGCACCTGTGACGACAGAGCACGTGCCGCGGCACTGTACAACCTGACGCTGTCAGCAGGCGGTTATACACGTACGCGTTGAGGTTCAGGTGTGCTAGTTTGTACAGGGTCATGATCAGAGTTCCTTTCTTTGAGAGCCGCCAATAGATGACTTGCACAAAGATTGTCTGGGTTCGAGACGGGGCAAGTGGATCTTCTGGACTGTACTTCTGACTCTGACTTCCCCACCTTTTGAGTTCTTCGTGACTTTCGAAGTTTCGCTTTTTGCCTGACGAACACTGAGCTATTTTTTTGGCTAGAGAGTAGAGTTGTTTTGATTCGGCTTGTATCGTCATGCCGAAGCGCTGCTACGCTCCTGAATGCACTAGCAGACGAGAGATGGAACTGAGGCTCCCATTCCATACGTTCCTTTCCGAGCCGGCCGGCCGGGAGGCAGAAAAATGAGGGAATATTATTTTAGTATCATTGGTGTAGGCTGCAACAAGCACGTCGTGGTCCTGAAGTGTGACAACTTTCCCGCAGTGGAAGCGAAGTCAAGCACAACGAAAGTTTGTGGACGTCTGAGAAAGAACTCGATTCCCTTCGATTCGGCTGCACTAGCTCCAGAGCGACCCTCTCCTGAGGACAGACTGCGGAGAGGCCAGGAACCTGCCGAGTCAAGAGTGGAAGCCCGAACCACGAAAATGAGGGGTGGAAGGACTGAGTGTGAGAGCCAGATGGCCTTTAGTAGTACTTCAAGTAGTATCTGAGTTTAAGGAGAGAACAAGTGTGCTGGAGAAACGCTGCGAAGTCCTCAGGCCTGATGTGTACTAGCTCCTGTTGAAGTCTCACTTGTTCCGATATGAACACTTCATCAGCCCTGACTCTGAGCAACTGTATCTAGACTTGGACTTAGGCCAGAGACATAGCATTGCTAACCTTACTGAAGCCATATGTATCCAATGCCTGGCTCTAGTGAGAAAGCAGTTTGGCGCAAGCTCGCAAACTATGATTGAATCAGGGAGTGGTGGAAAGTCACATTATACCTCCCCATGATTAGCTGGTAATGACGACGATGCGGCTCCGGCTGGGTCTCAGTCTCAGAAAGGATTTGTTGGAGCATCATCAAACAGTGCATTCGCCTTCATCATACACTGGCTCCGTTGCCTACAGTAATTCACATTTTGACGGGGCGCGCTGGGACGATACGGAAGGAGCGGCGGGAACCATTGGAGTGCTCATGATGCTGGTTAGCGAAGACCGATGTGTCAGGAACGGGAACGCAACCACACTACTGTACAGATCAGGAAGCGATGGAAGAGTTGAATCTGCTCAGCCTTCCATGCCGTGTACAGGGACACAAACGTAAAAATAGCTACATTTCAAATGTGAACTGGCGATGGCATTATGTGGCGACGAACATTATGCTTCCCATGATAACTCACCGAATGGCTCACATGACGGAGTTGGACATTACCAGGCTAGGATAATCATTTGCTGTATTTATGGATAGTCCTTGAGTTTTCAGATGAAGTGCTTTATCTTTTACCTGTCGTTCCTTTAGTATGGCACAATGTCCATGGCTGCTTCCTTGTCTTCATAACAGACTGGTATAATCAGCATGATTCTGCTTTTTTGAGAAGAACTAAAACTTTCCTTTTGGAAAGGAAGCCCAGAAACGTCAGCCCCCATGGACTGTGCTTTATGACTCTCGTCCATCGACGTTAACCGTCGCAATAACTGCTGCATGTATGTTATGCTGTGCGAACCGTACAAGATTTTACAGCTCACCCACGCCTTCCCAACAGGCTCCTATATCCCGTACCGTTAGCGTTACATTGAATATGAACTAGGCTAGCACAGTTATCCTTCGTTCTTTTGATGGCGGCGGGTAGCATGGAACTTGACGTGTTCTTGGGATCCTCGTGCAACACTTGCTGTTCCCGTATGCCATATTATTGGGTGCATCGAGGTTGCTTCTATGCTCACTGTTGTTTAGTAAGACAATTTTTTATAACTATTTCACCAAAGAATAAGGCAAGAGTATTTTGGGTTGGTTTGGACGCCTGGCTTCTCTTCACATAATAATATAGTCATGTACTTCCACTCAGGGAGTAGAACAATACCTACTTCCACTAACCCTACAAGTGCACATGCATGACTCATGAGCTGCTGAAGACAGTGACGGTACTGATCATATGATCATGTACATGTACATGCCGTGCACCGTTCATTCATGCTGACAAAAAAAGTACACTACACTAGTCTTCAGACGGTGTACACTGGTGTAGGGTGCCCGCAGTGTAGCCTGGGTGCACAGGGTGCACTTGCCCCTTCTTACTCGCGGCTCAGATCTTTGTGCAAGTCATCTATTCTCCTCGAAGGGACGACACCTCCAACTGCAAGGCAGAAATTAAGGGTACCTTGGCGGCCAAATCTTTAACATTTTTTGCAATATCGGCCAATGCCTGCTGAACAACATCTCGCCCATTGCGCACTTTGTCAGACTGACCTGCTGAGTTTGTCGACGAACCAATACGCGAATGTCGCGAAGAAGCTTGACTATCTGGGTACGGAAAAGTCCCGAGTGTTCCAGTCTGTGACTCTTGGCGAGATGGCGGATCTCCTGATTGTCCATCACAGCAAGGTCTACATCTGCTGGTGCGGTGGGAGGTTCCTCAGACGACATTGTCACATCAAGGGACCTGTTCTGCCTACCTCCAGACCGGCCTAGTGCCGGTTGGGCTTAAAAATTTGCAGAGCTCAAAAAGTCACAACTGTCCCGTGCCTGCTTCATACATCGCCGACTGCTGCTAGCTACAGCTCCTCCATGGTCCATTCCAGGCTGGCTCCTACGGATAAATTGACGTGGGTGGACAACACTGATGCGATTTGACGTGGGTGGATGTGGACACAGATTTGGATTTCTCATGGAGAGCCGTTGCTGAATGTTGACTTTCCATCAGAGCCAGTGGAGCAGGCCAAGGAATCTGGACCACCACCACCGAATTCCCACCATCGTCGAATTCCTCTCAGGTCAGCTTGCCATGGCCTCACTGTTTGGTTTTCTTTGCTTCTTCTTCATTAGTAATTTGTCATCTGTGTATGCTGGTCCTTTTCCAGTTTCTCTTTTGTTCACCTCCCAATCGCTTCTCATTCTATCTAAGTGTACTATTTCCCTAGTCTTCTCCTCTCACGTCCTCCCTTCGACTCATTCCATGCTCTTGTGTTTTCAAATTCATGTAGCCTGTCCGCAGTTCCATTTCTCCTTCGTAGAATTTGTTAGTTTTTGTTTAGTTTTGTTTGTTATCGTTTAGCTTCTTTTTTGCAGCTAATCAACCAGTAAGGCTAGTGCATCACCCGTCGAGTGCTGCCGGGAAAATGCAAACTGAGTTTCCGGGATAGCACCGGTGTGGTCGAGGTGCCGTACAAGCTGCCGCTGGACCAGCTTTTCCAGCAACTTTGACAAAATCGGAAGTAGCGACACTGGCCTATATTTTGTCGGCTGAAACGGATCCCCAGACTTGAACAGCGGGCTTACAGCCGCCAACTTGAAACCAGCAGGCACTGCACCAGATTTCAGTGACAGGTTGAAGAGTGTGGTGACAGATGGTGTAAGGACCTCAGGACAGGACTTCAGGAGAAATCCTGAGACACCGTCGCTGCACGTGGCTTTCGAAGGGTTGACTTGACTCAGTAGCCGGTAGATTGCGAAACAAGAGGCTGGCTGGACCGTGTGCAGGATATCCTATGGAATTGGGCCGATGGGAGAGGCTAGGCATGATCGGCGCTTTAGATCCGTCACAATGTAATGAAATACGTTGGCTACCTCTTCGATGTTGCAGGTTGGTTCGGTTTTCTGCTTACCGCGTCCCGTGACGGTATTGATGACTTTCCAAATCTGGCGTGGGTTTCTGGAATGTTCTTGGCATTGACGTGCGAAGTACTCATTCCTACAACGGCGATACATGTTCGTTGCCTGAGTTCGGTAATTAGACGGGTTGTTCTTGTCGCCTTTATTTGGTACACTAGAATGACAGTGGCTGACTTCTATCGTGAAGGTAATGTGCCGGAGGAGAGGGAAAGGTTAAAAGGAATGGAGAGTGGGCGGGCAATTGAGTACCTCAGTTTCCTGAGAATCTCATTGGTGATCCTATCAGCTCCGGGGGATTTGTTCAGTGGCAGTCTTGCAATATACTTGTGAACATTCGATGAGGTGATGATCAGGGAGCGCAATGTAGTGGCTGGTGGAGGTAGGGAGGAAATAGGGGGAATAGGAGCATCGGGGTCAACCTGTAAGCCAGCACTGGCGACGTGGTGGTTCAATAAGTTACCAATGGATGCCGGGGAGGTGCTTGTTCGACCATTGGGGCCCACCATCTTCGAAGGTATGACCCGGGCACTCTTGACTTTAATAGCTGCTTTCAGACTTTCAAATATTCTGAAGTTTTAGGAAGCGCAGAACGAAGATGATAATTATGTCCTTTAAATTACTAATTATAGCCATGAGGCATTCACCCATTGCGAATAATTCTCTAAAACAATCACAGATTCTGTTCGAAAAGCATTGACATTTCCAGAACCTTCAAACCTTGTGGCATGCACTTCCTTTATTTCTGCTCCATTTTTCATGAATTGTTGTCAACATAACAATACATTAATTTTAAAATGAACCATAATGAAGACCGAGGATTTTTGAACCTTTTCTATTGCCATGATCTGCCAAAGACTATGAATCCCTGGGGAAGTCCCAGTTTAGGTATACTCTCATATTCAGTTCTCATGCAATTTGTAACAATTCAAGCCAGTATATTGTTCATTCTTCGGCGGCCAGTTATTTGTCTGCATTGTCAAACAATGCATCGTTAGAAATTGTGTTTTCTTAGCTTTGCAACAAACCTCTTGCTTGACAACAGAAGAAAAATTACGGAGACTATATTGACAGTGGTGTATGTGAACTGGGCAACCTAACCCGGTTGCATACGAATCATGTTGTGGTAAGGAGTCTAGGTTATTTCTGAAAACAAGGTCATGATTCGGCCTTTTTTAGATTAGAACTACATTATCCTAGACACAGTGTTTTTGTGCACTACCCGGAACATAGCAAGAACAACATTGTCTTCATGCTTTGTCGTTCGTAGATATTTGCGCGGTAATCAGATCCAGAATTTAAGTGACGGTGTGTTCTCTGGTCTACCAAACCTCCAAACACTGTAAGTATTCTCAACTGCACCACTGAACGCAGAGAATAGTAATTATACCTGTGTGTATATAGAGTACTGCTGGATACGTGATGAACAAACCTCGATTATATGTATCTATTATTGCACGATTAAAGAGGTCAATATATGAAATATAGAACGAGTAAAAGACCGAGGTCCCCCGAGGTCTTTTACGAGGTCTATATTTGATATATTGACCGATTATGAGGGCAATAATAGATTTATCACGACATAGCATACCTAAAACTGTTTTTGCTTAGTATAGGAAGAAAGGAATACTATTGTAATAGTATAATAGTATGTACATATGCCGTTTACATTGGACATTACTTCTGTGTAAACCGAAGTCTTCAGTTGTCTCTTGTGGTATGTTCCCCAAGTTCTTTGACTGAGAATCTGACAGTTTGGGTTCGAATCCCAGCATTTGGCTTCAGATTTTTCTTCTTTCAGTTCTGATTTTTTTCTAAGTTGAGGAAAAAGTTCTAAGTCCTCGGGCTTAGCTTAGTGGTCAATAATAAGTGGTCAATATAAGCGGTCAATATATGCTGATATTTGACCGCTTAGAGATCACAAGTTTCTGTGGGGGTCAATAATAAGAGAGTGATAAGTGAGTATTATTATCTGCTGTGGTGATTGAAGGAAACAGTTGTAGACGCTGTGTGTGAAAATGTAGTATCCCTGCCTGACCAATACGGAAGCAGTACGGAACTAATACGGAGCTTTGCCTGATGGTACACCCCACCATACAGCAAATCTGTATCCACCAATAACATAACATGGTACAACCCACCATACAGCAAATGTGTATCCACCAATAACATAACATGGTACTTCAACCCACCATACAGCAAATCTGTATCCACCAATAACATAACATGGTACAACCCACCATACAGCAAATCTGTATCCACCAATAACATAACATGGTACAACCCACCATACAGCAAATCTGTATCCACCAATAACATAACATGGTACAACCCACCATACAGCAAATCTGTATCCAGCAATAACATAACATGGTACAACCCACCATACAGCAAATCTGTATCCACCAATAACATAACATGGTACAACCCACCATACAGCAAATCTGTATCCACCAATAACATAACATGGTACAACCCACCATACAGCAAATCTGTATCCACCAATAACATAACATGGTACAACCCACCATACAGCAAATCTGTATCCACCAATAACATAACATGGTACAACCCACCATACAGCAAATCTGTATCCACCAATAACATAACATGGTACAACCCACCATACAGCAAATCTGTATCCACCAATAACATAACATGGTACAACCCACCATACAGCAAATCTGTATCCACCAATAACATAACATGGTACAACCCACCATACAGCAAATCTGTATCCAGCAATAACATAACATGGTACAACCCACCATACAGCAAATCTGTATCCACCAATAACATAACATGGTACAACCCACCATACAGCAAATCTGTATCCACCAATAACATAACATGGTACAACCCACCATACAGCAAATCTGTATCCACCAATAACATAACATGGTACAACCCACCATACAGCAAATCTGTATCCAGCAATAACATAACATGGTACAACCCACCATACAGCAAATCTGTATCCACCAATAACATAACATGGTACAACCCACCATACAGCAAATCTGTATCCACCAATATCGGCCAGAGGTTTTTCAAACTAGTCAGCAAACATTTCCCTGCCGCGTCGCCACTACAAAAAATCTTCAACAGAAACACATTGAAGTTGAGCTACTCCTGCATGCCCAACATGTCCTACCTGATGAAAGGACATAACCAAAAGGTACTAACGCCTGGTGAAGAGAGATCTGCGGCAGGGTGCAACTGCCGAGCCAAGCCATCATGCCCTTTGGGCGGCGGATGCTTGGAGGGGGAAGTGGTGTACCAGGCCTCCGTCACAACCCCAAGCACCGCCGAGGAAAGGGAATACATCCGCCTGTGCGAGACGCCCTTCAAGGTGCGCTATGGCAACTATCTCACCAGCATGCGGCATGAAAAGTACCGTACCAAGACCGAGCTATCCAAGCACACATGGGCGCTGGCTGACCAAGGTGAGGGAAACAGTATCAAATGGGCAGTCATAGATCGGGCCAAGTCCTACAGCAACATATCCAAAAGGTGCTGCTTGTGTTAAGCAGAAAAGTTGCGCATCATCACCTTCAAGACGCCTCACACTCTGCTCAACAAGAGGTCGGAGTTGGTATCAAAGTGCAGACACCAAAACAAGTTCTACCTCTCCACCTACTCTGCCGTGACATAGCCACCGCGTGCTACCACTATCACCGCCACATCCTCTGAATACCCGCGGCTGTTGAATGTGGACACCACAGTGTGCTTCCACCGCCACACATCACACCCCCTGCCCAGTGCCCCCATGGCTTACCCTTGTCCTGCCTTGTGATTTCTCCGCCTCTGCACGCTCCTTGCATAGTTCGCGCCTACTGCGCATGCCCATCCAGTGATGTAATTATTATCACTCGCTCTTCCCATGCATACCCTGCATTGATAGCTCACACCTCCTCTACATGCCCATGCGTATCCCCCACAATAAGAACAAGCTATCCCGCGACAAAAGCATTAGTTGTCTGATGATTGCCTTAGCATTTAGCTACGTGCATGAAACGCAGCGTTACAACTTATGTTTCTATAATTGGTGAAACCATTCTTTTTGACCTTAGAGCTTTGCCTGATGTACATTTAGTGTATCTCCGTATTAAAGCGTACGGCGTCTGCTGCAAAAAAGCGGCTGCGCATTTCTGTTTTGATGAAAAAAGATTAGATTAGACAGCAACGAAAGCTAACTCGAAGAAGAAGTAGTGAACCTCTAGGTGAGCACCGGAGAGAAAGTTATTTATTTTGCCGCTTCTTCTTTCACTAATAATTATATCTCAGGTGTGTACCTGAAAGAAGTAGAATAAAAGATAACTCTTGTTAATTGCACCGCGTCTACCACTCGGCTACCCATAAAAAAATGCTTTGCTATGAAGCCTCTGATTCTCGTAAGTGTCAGGAATGAACGAGCACATGGCACGAGAACAACTGCTTTTTCTTAACGGTATATTTCACTTGATCGAACATGACGACCAGATATGTAAAGCAAATGACAGCGTAGACAGTAAATCGCACACAGCGCATATAGTGTATACCATGCATGATGCATCAGCGATAGGCGGAGTCGAAATACTTCGAGAAGTGTTGGAGCTAGGTGTCAGGTCTCCGAATGTCCCAGTACTCCTTGTCAGTTTTGTGCAATTTTGTCGCAATCACTGACCTTATAAGATCTGGTTACGTTGATGGACAGTTAGTCAAAATTCGTAAAAAAAAATCTTCTCCCTTTTCACCATAATTTAATAGGCTCACCATCCGAGTTGAATTCTTCCTTATTCTTTTCTTTTCTTGCCAAAGTTGGCTATCACCCCTCTCTCGCACTTTGCCTGCCAATTAGTTATGGACCACAAGTTGAGTGTAATAATTTAATAAAACGTTCCTCTTTTATTATTTTTATTTATTTTATTTTAAAATAATCGACGTGGAGACAACAATTTTATAATAGCAATAAAGAGAACAAATTCTCCTGGTTCGCCAAACTACAACGAAGGCATAAAAGTTTACTAAAATTAATTTTCTTGTCACATGCATCAGTGGAAAGTCGTGACTGAAGAGTAACCATGCTAAACAATGATTTAAAATACATTCAATAATGTGTTTTACACACTTTTTTAAGAGAACAAAATAAAGTGCTAAATATGGAATGAGTGTTGTGAACCCTCTGGTTCCCTAAAGTGTCAGGAACGAACGACCCCACACGGCACGAGGTAAACAATTAATTATATTCTCAACAGTATATTTCACTTCCATTGACTAACTAAACAATGAATGAATGAACAACTGAATAACTAACACTAAAACCACCAGGTAGTTATAGGGTGAAAATGACAGCGTATATGAGAAAAGCATACACATACAACATATAACTACAGCGCACACAGCAAACCGTACCTAGCGCCTGTAGCGTATGCCACGTCGTAAACATCAGCGGTACGGCGAAGTCGGGATACAGCTGCATTAAAACGAACAACATATCACAAGCGAGAAGGCCTTTCACTGTCGAGAACTTGTGGTTTCACAACATTCTCCCCGCCAAAGGGCTTCTCACCGCCGTACAACAACTCACAAGTCAAACGATTTGGGGTATACTACGTGCCATCTTCTGCTGCAGTGGTGGCCATGGTAGAATATCACTAATGCCCACCACTTCGGCCGACTCGATTTCGCGGAGCTTGCCGCTGTGGGCTGTTGCACACGACACTGTCACCGATCCACTTCGACATGGGGCGGACGATGGACCAGACAACACACAACCGATATGCTTGCAGATCTTGGCTGTCACACATGACACCGTTACTGGGCCACTGCGTCGTGGGGCGGACGCTGGACCGGATAACATACATCTAATCTCCATGTTCCACACAGTCTAGCCGCTCACTTTTTCCGTGCTAACTTCTTCCATGCTAACCAGTATCGCCCTTTGCATGTCCTTAGCTTCTACGCCTTGCGCTTCTACGTCTTGCGCTTCTACGTCTTGCTCTCCTACGTCTTGCGTGTCTAAGTCTTGCGCTTCTACGTCTTGCGCTTCTATGTCTTGCGCTTCTACGTCTTGCGCCTCTACGTCTTGAGCCTCTACGTCTTGCGCCTCTACGTCTTGCGCCTCTACGTCTTGCGCCTCTACATCTTGAGCCTTTACGTCTTGCGCCTCTACGTCTTGCGGCTCTACGTTTTTTTGGATTAGATTGGATTGGGTTTTTATTTATAGTGGTGACTATAACAGACAATTGCCTAATAACAATAGACCCACTCGAGGGAAAGATGCAAAAAGATATGAATAATGAATATAATAGACTACCGGTATTGGATAGGTGATCATGTTCGCATTTTGCATAGCTGAAAGTCATAATTACTAGCGTGAAAAAGCAAGGCATTGGGGTACGTCGTTCGGCCGAGACTCCAGCTGCTTCTGAGCGTCTCCGACCGATGTCGCCATGCTCTGTACCGACGCAGTGGGCCTTGGATCTGATCCTCCCACTGGCTTCAAGTACTCTTCTGACCGCTGCTTGTCTGTAAGCAAAGTCTTACACGCCTTGTCCGACGTCCTTCCGGGCGAGACAAGCAAATCTCGCTTTGCTTCCTCATAAAATGTACTGACGGCGATGCGCTCGGCCATCTTCTTGAGCTTTTCGTTAAACTCTGCGCGGAGCGCACACTCTTGCCGTCTAGCACTGCGCTCTTCAAACTCCTCGCTCTGTCGGAGCCTCTTCTCCATGTAATCTCTCAACCTATCGCCTTCAAATCCTTACCGAATTTCGTTGTTGATAAAGCTGGCATCAAATATCCATAGTTCCTGTGCCATGCTCGCTTCGTATCCTGGCGTGGTCGCCAAATGTTGTGAACCCTCTGGTTCTCTTAAGAGAGCATGTCTGAGAATACCTTTGTATGTGTGCAAGTGGATCTCTCCGATTTCGCTCAAAATTTGCAGGTAGGTTCCCTTTGGGGTGTGGATGGATTGTGCAAAGCCCTTGAAAAGGTTGAAGGGAACCTTGAAATTTGCAGACCCCTCAAAATATCACATTATTTATGGGTCTAGAAACGAGTCACACCACAGCGTATACGAACAAGCTATGAACAAAACTCCATCAAGCCAACATTGCCTCACCTTAGAAGAGTTCCTGGAGAAGTTTTGCTTAGCCACGCCAGCATCGCAGAAGACGTGGTCCATCACCCCCTGACGCCACAAATGATCGTCTTGAAAATAGCCAATTTACAAGCGCTGGCAAAACAGCCAGCTACGGCCTCAATTGGCCAGAACTATACACCAGCAGATAGTAGAACACCTCTTCTAGCGCTGAGGACATGTCCCCCATCTTCCTTTTGGGGTTTTCTTGAAATAAACCTTTTTGAATTTTTCCACTCGACCATGCTGAAATACGGCCAAAGTCATACCTGCGCAGATAAGCTCGCCCCTCCGCGACGTCTCCTCAGCAATTTCTACTCCAACACTACTCTCAAGGCCGCAAAACAAAGTGTAGTGTGGACTCTGACAAGGAAAAGCAGCGATGAGCACTTGTCACTCCAAAAGACAAGCTTCTCCTTGCGCCACCAATAATTTTTTGTGCGACTGTTGATGCAAAAGTGACTGCAGGCCTGAGTGCAGTTTTGGAATTTTATTGCAAGATGCACAGTGAGATCGCTTGCTCTGTGACGTAGGATGACGCTTCCTTCATCACGATACGCGGCCATCGATCGCGAATGTGCCTGGAACGCTACTCGGAACAGACCATGATGGCAGAGGTAAGATGAGCTTCATTTCCTGCTTGAACTGCTGAGAACCCCACAAACTGTCCTAGGAGTGTTGCAATGGCAGCAAAGTAGTTAGTGCGGGGCGGGTTCTGGTGCACTTTTTGACCTTTGACCTTTGGGCCAAATAAGGCACACTGTGTCGGGCTCGTTTGGTCTGGCTCGGGGACTCCCCCAGGGTTTGACCTTTGACCTTTGGGTTAAATAAGGCACACTGTGTCGGGCGCGCTTGGTCTGGCCCCGGGACTCCCCCAGGGTTCGACCTTTGGCCCTGCCATGCCATAAATGTCATCATGTTCTTTTCCGTGGCGACCGTGCACTTGTGCACGTTCGGTGCATTCGCACCAGGGAGTAGTAAAATACGTACTACTCCCTGATTTGCACATCGTAGATGTGCAGTGAATGACATATTGCGCATGCGCGCATAAGTACGCGGAGCGTGCGACCTTCAGTGGCCCTGCGTGTGGAAAAGACGTATACACCAGGTGTACACGTGTCATTGTAGGGTGATATAGCCGACCTCATATACGCTGTACGGGGAGATTATTTCCTCAGTATGTTGTAGGCAGTGCTGGAGGTGACGTGACGATGGCGGAGCCAAGTGCAAAACGATCTAGGCAGCCCAGACAGCCCACCTCGAGTGCCGTGCGTGGGTTTTTGAAAAAGTTTTCTTTGCCAGGTTCAGGCACTGATCCTCTCGTCTTTTTCAGCAGCCATCATGACGAGCTCCGACAGGTTCTGCTCGAGGAGCTTCAGTCTCACCCTTTCAAGGTGGTTTTAGTTTTGAGGGTGGAGATGACACGAGAGTCGGCCACGGGTAGTACGTCTGCCGTCCCGTTTTTTAGAAGTAGACCGGCTCGGATCCTCAGCGAAGGGGACATTGATAGTGCAGTCAAGACGATGGTGGCGAGGATCACTGGTCTTATTGATAAGTGGATGCAGAACGGATCCAACTGGACCGTTTCTCGAGTGAGACAGCTGGATGTGTCGACAGCAAAGTACACTCCTCTTCGAGGTGAGTTTCTGTTCATCCGGCAGTGTTTGTTCGAAGCCTGTCGAATTTCTTGTGGAAAGTTGTAGATGTATGTTTTGTACCAGATGTACAGTTTTTCGTGATTGTCGAGAGGGTGTAGTTGTGATGTGGTGTTACTCTGAGCAAAGCCTTCGTTGTATTTTTGTGGTGTTCTGTAGGTGGTGCAGCTGCTATCCCGCCGAAATTAGAAAAAAAGAAGGCCATCATTAACGTAAAGAACAACGATGACAGGTGTTTGATGTGGGCGTTGTTGTCAGCGCTGCACCCCGTCGAACAGAATGCTGAGCGTGCATCCAAGTACACCCAGTATGTTGATGAGCTGCGGTTCGATGGTGTGATGTTCCCTGCAACGCTCCGTGATGTACCCAAAGTGGAGTTACAGAATGGTCTTGCAATCAATGTGTTTGGCTACGAGGGGAATCTGTACCCACTCTATCTCAGCGAGCGACAGGAGACTCCAATCAACCTCCTTCTTCATGACAACCACTTCACATGGATAAAAAACTTCAGTCGTGCATGTGAGAATAAGAACAAGCGGGCAACACACTACTGCTTGCGATGCCTCTCCGCACACAAAACAGCAGACTCCCTGCAGCATCACAGCGAGAGATGTCAGGTGATGAAGCCCGTGCCAGTCGTCATGCCCACAGCAAAGGACAGAATCCTCAAATATACAAATTTGAAGCACAGGATGGTGGCTCCATACATCATTTACGCTGATACGGAGGCCATCATTGAGCCGATGGAGGAACAGCATGGCAGCAGCACTGTACGCACAGCCCGTCATGTACCATGCAGCATCAGGTATGTTTTGTTGTTGGTGTTGTTTTTGACTAATGTTTGCTGTACTCATGCCTGCACAGTGCTTCCTGTTATTCCTTCTTGTCTTGTTCTCCCCTAATTGTGTTCGTGTTGTAGTATGTGCATTTTGTGTGATTCCATTTTTTTTAAAAATCACTCATTCTTACTTTCCTTCTTCTTTTATGCTCTTGTAGATATGCTGCCATCCGATCCAACGGTGAAGTCCGTGGCGAGTTTGACGACTGCAGTGAGAATGCCATTCACAACTTTTTCGACAGTCTCAAAGAGTTGGAAGGCAGTATCCAGGAGGATTTGGCTGATATCAAGCCAATTCGCATGACGGCAGAACTGGAGCTTGAGTTTCAGAACGCAGTCAACTGCTGGATATGTGATGAAGTACTTGGAGAAGATCGTGTTCGTGATCATGATCATCTCACTGGTAAGTATTATAATTTTTTGTTTATTTTTGTTGTTTTGCAGTTGTGTGTAGATATGCGCATGATGTGTATAGTGCATTTTCATGTCTTTGTAGCTGTTTGCATCTGTGTTTTATCATGGTGTATTGAATTGTATTGTCTGTGGTATCACCTTCACTGTAGATGTTTACCATGTTTGTGTATTCCCCTCTTTCTGAATATCTGCACAGGCAACTACCGCGGTGCTGCACACTACCAGTGTAATATTCAGCTAAGTATCTACCCAGATCGCCAGATCATTCCGGTTGTGTTTCACAACCTGAAAGGGTACGATGCTCACCACCTCATCGCCCACATTGGTATGACCGAGGTTGAAGAGGTGGAGTACGAGGACTCTAACCAGCGTAAGCGGATTAAGAAGGTTGGTGAGATCAGTGTCATCGCCAACAACATGGAGAAATATATTTCATTCAAGTGGCGTCAGTACCGCTTCATCGACTCCATGGCCTTCTTGAACTCCTCTCTTGACTCGTTGGTGAGCAACACCCCGGAAGATGCGCTCAAGCTTACTCGTACATTGGCCCATCATGACCTTCTCCTGCGTAAGGGTGTCTACCCCTACGAGTACATGGACTCCTTTGCTCGGTTTGATGAGACACAGCTGCCACCTAAATCAGCATTTGAGTCTAGTTTGACTGGAGAAGGTATCAGTGATGCCGACTATGCCCATGCTCAGAACGTATGGCAGGTAAGCAGCTTGTGCCTTCTGTATTGTGCTCTACTTATGACTTTGAATGCTGTTGTGATGTGCTCTACTCATTTTTTTGTACTCATTGCTCTCTATCTGTGGATGCTTGTGTGCATGTGTGTATGGATGCTTGCGTGTGTGTGTGTGTGTGTGCGTTGTTGTTTTGTTTTTCGTTTTGCAGACATTTGAGTGCAGTACAATGGAGACCTATCATGACCTCTATTTGCAAACAGATGTCTATCTTCTAGCAGATGTCTTTGAGCATTTCCGCAAGACGGCATACAAGACGTATGGGTTGGATCCAGCCCATTACCTTACTCTCCCAGGTATGTTCATCAGTCTTTGTTGTTGTCCAATGTATTCTCTCCTTTAGATGGTGTTCTCTGTTAGTATTCTTGTGCTTTCTTGTCGGTGTATTTATATACTTTTTGCATGGTGTATTGACTTTCGTGTTTGTGTTCTGGTGTGTTGTATGGTGTTATGTAGGATATGCATGGGATGCTCTACTACGGTTCACCCAGATTGAACTGCAGCTGCTCACGGATGTAGACATGCATCTGTTTGTCGAAGCCGGTCTACGTGGGGGCATCTCAATGGCGTCGCAGCGGTACGGCAAGGCCAACAACCCAACGATGGATCAGTACAATTCTGCCGAGCCCACATCATACCTGCTATACCTTGATGCCAACAACCTGTATGGCTGGGCTATGTGCCAGAGTATGCCGACATCCGAGTTTGCCTGGTGTGACAAGAACCTGTCCGAGATACTGGCACACCCTGTAGATTCGAGCACTGGGTTCATTGTGGAGTGTGATCTTGAGGTACCCTCTTCGCTGCACCACTACTTCAATGATTATCCACTCGCACCGGAAGTGATGAGAACATTCTCAGATAAGCTATCACCATACCAACAAGCACTTGTGGAGGAGCTCAAAGTGTCAGCCGTAGATGGAGTCAAGTTGACACCCAGTCTCCTACCCAAGTCCAAGTATGTGTTACACTACCGTACACTGCAGCTGTATTCGCGTCTGGGCATGGTGGTGACCGCTGTTCACAAGGTGTTGGGATTTCAGCAGAGTGCCTGGATGGCTCCCTACATCAATCTGAACACTGCACTTCGCACGAGGGCTACAACCGACTTTGAGAAGAGCTTTTACAAGGTAAATGCAACCGTTGTGTGCAGTCTTGTATGTTGTTGTTGTTGTTGTTGTTGTTGTTTTTGTCGCATGTATGGTGCAAGTGTGACGTGGAGTATGCTAATTGAAAAATATGCTGATGTGAAGGAATGGCATGATATGATTCTCATGTGTCATGTTTGCCTGTTTGTGTGCTGCAGCTGATGAACAACTCAGTCTTTGGCAAGACGATGGAGAACGTTCGTAATCGAATACGCATCGATCTCTTGCGAGAAGAAAGTGAGGAGCAGGTACTGAGGGCAGTGAGCAAGCCTACATATGTGCGGCACGACATTTTCCCGAACGGGCTTGTCGGAATAGAAAAGCAGTACACTGAGATCAAGCTCAACAAGCCGGTCTATGTGGGTATGTCGATACTAGACCTGTCAAAGGTACACATGTACTCCTTCTACTACGATGTGCTGAAGGAGCAGTATGGTAGCAGAATCCGGCTGTTGTACACCGACACCGACTCTGTTATTGTGCACATCACCACCGGTGATGTTTATGCAGAGATGGATCTGTCTCTGTATGACACCAGCAACTTTCCCACTGACCATCCTCAGTACACTTCTGCCAATAAGAAAGTGGTTGGCAAATTCAAAGATGAGCTTGGTGGGAAATCCATGGTGGAGTTTGTAGGTCTAAGATCGAAGATGTACTCCTACATCGGACAGGAATCGGCCAAACGGGCCAAGGGTGTGCGAAAGGCAGTCCTGGCAAATACCATCACCCACAAGGACTATGTAGATGCACTGCTCAGTCATCGTGTGTCTTCCAGGCCTATGACGGGTCTCCGATCACATTGCCACACAGTGTATGAGGAGGTAACCACCAAGGTGGCATTGTCTCCATTCGACTGCAAGCGGTACATACTGGATGATGGTATGGCCACACTTGCATATGGTCACAAGGACATTTAATGGACAGGACCCCACATTGAACATGTTTCATCATTTTCATACAAAAACTCCCCGCCGTTCTTCTGTCATTAATTCCTCCTATCTTGGCGTGTCGGGCCGGCTCCAACAATATACATTTTTTGTTAAATATTTCAGGCTTGTGCCTCAATCATATTGCAGGATATAGTGCATCGTGCGGTATAATAATCTTCATTGTATCATCAAATATTACCCTACACACTTTGGTTTGCAGTGTGTGCACAGCATAGTCCATATATCATCAAATTGATCAAGTTCAGTATCTGCGGGCATACATTTCCCCAGCTTGAGAAAATGCTTATATACTTGCGTAAATTTATGCTCACAATGATTACATTAAAATGAGATTAACTCTGCCACACATTATATTACCAGACACTGTTGTTGTTGTTGTCGTCGTCGTTGTTGGTGTTGTTGTTGTTGTTGTTGTTGGTTGTTGTTGGCTGTTGTTGGCTGTTGTTGGCTGTTGTCGGTTGTTGTTGGTTGTTGTTGTTGGTTGTTGTTGTTGGTTGTTGTTGTTGGTTGTTGTTGTTGGTTGTTGTTGTTGGTTGTTGTTGGTTGTTGTTGGTTGTTGTTGGTTGTTGTCGGTTGTTGTCGGTTGTTGTCAGTTGTTGTCGGTTGTTGATTGTTGTTGGTGGTTGTTGTTGGTTGTTGTTGTTGGTTGTTGTTGGTTGTTGTTGGTTGTTGTTGGCTGTTGTCGGTTGTTGTCGGTTGTTGTTGGTTGTTGTTGGTTGTTGTTGGCTGTTGTTGTTGGTTGTTGGTTGTTGTCGGTTGTTGTTGTTGGTTGTTGTTGTTGGTTGTTGTTGGTTGTTGTTGGTTGTTGTTGTTTGTTGTTGGTTGTTGTTGGTTGTTGTTGGTTGTTGTTGGTTGTTGTTGGTTGTTGTTGGTTGTTGTTGGTTGTTGTTGGTTGTTGTTGGTTGTTGTTGGTTGTTGTTGGTTGTTGTTGGTTGTTGTTGTTGTTTGTTGTCCCATGGGACAATGAAACTACAAAGGAAAGTGGCTACTGACGAGGCACCTGTGACCACGCCAATGCCTGAAACTGATGAAGCTGAGGAACGGAGGATCCTTGAGTTGGCCCTTAGCCGACTTGAGCGTGATTAACGCAGTGTTTACACTCTCCTCAGCAAATCCCATCAAATCGGAGCACATGTTGACGGGAGCTTAGAGTTGGCACTGCTCAGTAATGGCAAAATAATTTAAATGGCCGCCAAGACCTTGCTCAATAGGCGGAAGAGTCACCTGTATGCAATACGTTGTATATGTCGTGTGTGTGTGTATTGTATATGCATTGGGCTCGAGTAACTCAACAGCATTCGCTCAGTAACACTCAACACTCCCACCATCAAATGGGAATACACGTGTTGAAGCAAGCTTAGAATGAGCGTTACTTGGTAATAACAGAATGAACCCGATGACCTACATGTACGTAAACAGGTGGCTAAATCACTGGTACACAAATGCATTCGGCATGAGATAAGCATTAACTCACTCATCAACTGTAATATGTTCCATGCGGTCGCCAGGTGTGTGTCTCTGCTAGGTAAATGGACGGGATAAGGTATTATGTTCAGTTCATGTTCGAGTCCGTTGTAGTTTTGACAGAGATCGAGATGTCACGCTGGCTGCTGAATTGGATGACGGCAACGCAACCCAATAGTGGTCAGGAAGTTGGTCCACGAGCTGCTGTTGTCCAACGGAAAGATGATACTAGTGATAGTGACGAAGATGAACGCAGAAGAAAGTGTTAAATTTGTTCTCAGGAAGAGGAAGAGAGTGACGATATCATCCTTGCTCCTACCTGTCATGTTGAATCCAGGATTTCTGGGTTTTGTAGGATCGTTGCCACGCAAGCGTCGGTTCTGGTCGGCTCATGCTGATGGCGACGATGATGGTGTTTGGGAAAAAGAGATCTTGGGGATATGGAGTAGACTTGGACAAGACTTCCAAGGTGTCGAAGATGAGAGGTTCATCGAAAAGTTTCGAGTGACCAAATGCACATTTCTGGCTGTGCACGATTTGGTCAAAGATACCATTGATTGTCAGACGACGCACTTGCGCAAGTGATCTCTGGGAAAAAACGTCTTGCAATATTCCTCCAATGGATGGCTCATGCCGAGGAATTCCAGCAGTTGGCAAAAGAGTATCGCATTGATACTTCTACAGTCCATAGCATCGTGCAAGCGTGTGTATCTACATTCCGGCAACTTGCCCCTAAGTTCATTGTCTTTCCCCAAGACCAGCTCAATGTAGCTGACGTTGTCTCCGGCTTTAAATCTCTGTGCCACCTACCTGGCTGTGCTGGTGCCATTGACGGCACTTTCATGATTTTCATGTTTGTAGAAGATAGACATCTGTTTGCAAATAGAGGTCATGATAGGTCTCCATTGTACTGCACTCAAATGTCTGCAAAACGAAAAACAAAACAACAACGCACACACACACACACACGCAAGCATCCATACACACATGCACACAAGCATCCACAGATAGAGAGCAATGAGTACAAAAAAATGAGTAGAGCACATCACAACAGCATTCAAAGTCATAAGTAGAGCACAATACAGAAGGCACAAGCTGCTTACCTGCCATACGTTCTGAGCATGGGCATAGTCGGCATCACTGATACCTTCTCCAGTCAAACTAGACTCAAATGCTGATTTAGGTGGCAGCTGTGTCTCATCAAACCGAGCAAAGGAGTCCATGTACTCGTAGGGGTAGACACCCTTACGCAGGAGAAGGTCATGATGGGCCAATGTACGAGTAAGCTTGAGCGCATCTTCCGGGGTGTTGCTCACCAACGAGTCAAGAGAGGAGTTCAAGAAGGCCATGGAGTCGATGAAGCGGTACTGACGCCACTTGAATGAAATATATTTCTCCATGTTGTTGGCGATGACACTGATCTCACCAACCTTCTTAATCCGCTTACGCTGGTTAGAGTCCTCGTACTCCACCTCTTCAACCTCGGTCATACCAATGTGGGCGATGAGGTGGTGAGCATCGTACCCTTTCAGGTTGTGAAACACAACCGGAATGATCTGGCGATCTGGGTAGATACTCAGCTGAATATTACACTGGTAGTGTGCAGCACCGCGGTAGTTGCCTGTGCAGATATTCAGAAAGAGGGGAATACACAAACATGGTAAA
Organism: Sycon ciliatum; assembly: GCF_964019385.1. Taxonomy (NCBI): domain Eukaryota; kingdom Metazoa; phylum Porifera; class Calcarea; order Leucosolenida; family Sycettidae; genus Sycon; species Sycon ciliatum. Next base: position 26,124,809 of record NC_088651.1, on the reverse strand, counting down.
CATCTACAGTGAAGGTGATACCACAGACAATACAATTCAATACACCATGATAAAACACAGATGCAAACAGCTACAAAGACATGAAAATGCACTATACACATTTCATACGCATATCTACACACAACTGCAAAACAACAAAAAATAAACAAAAAATTATAATACTTACCAGTGAGATGATCATGATCACGAACACGATCTTCTCCAAGTACTTCATCACATATCCAGCAGTTGACTGCGTTCTGAAACTCAAGCTCCAGTTCTGCCGTCATGCGAATTGGCTTGATATCAGCCAAATCCTCCTGGATACTGCCTTCCAACTCTTTGAGACTGTCGAAAAAGTTGTGAATGGCATTCTCACTGCAGTCGTCAAACTCGCCACGGACTTCACCGTTGGATCGGATGGCAGCATATCTACAAGAGCATAAAAGAAGAAGGAAAGTAAGAATAAGTGATTTTGAAAAAATGGAATCACACAAAATGCACATACTACAACACGAACACAATTAGGGGAGAACAAGACAAGAAGGAATAACAGGAAGCACTGTGCAGGCATGAGTACAGCAAACATTAGTCAAAAACAACACCAACAACAAAACATACCTGATGCTGCATGGTACATGACGGGCTGTGCGTACAGTGCTGCTGCCATGCTGTTCCTCCATCGGCTCAATGATGGCCTCCGTATCAGCGTAAATGATGTATGGAGCCACCATCCTGTGCTTCAAATTTGTATATTTGAGGATTCTGTCCTTTGCTGTGGGCATGACGACTGGCACGGGCTTCATCACCTGACATCTCTCGCTGTGATGCTGCAGGGAGTCTGCTGTTTTGTGTGCGGAGAGGCATCGCAAGCAGTAGTGTGTTGCCCGCTTGTTCTTATTCTCACATGCACGACTGAAGTTTTTTATCCATGTGAAGTGGTTGTCATGAAGAAGGAGGTTGATTGGAGTCTCCTGTCGCTCGCTGAGATAGAGTGGGTACAGATTCCCCTCGTAGCCAAACACATTGATTGCAAGACCATTCTGTAACTCCACTTTGGGTACATCACGGAGCGTTGCAGGGAACATCACACCATCGAACCGCAGCTCATCAACATACTGGGTGTACTTGGATGCACGCTCAGCATTCTGTTCGACGGGGTGCAGCGCTGACAACAACGCCCACATCAAACACCTGTCATCGTTGTTCTTTACGTTAATGATGGCCTTCTTTTTTTCTAATTTCGGCGGGATAGCAGCTGCACCACCTACAGAACACCACAAAAATACAACGAAGGCTTTGCTCAGAGTAACACCACATCACAACTACACCCTCTCGACAATCACGAAAAACTGTACATCTGGTACAAAACATACATCTACAACTTTCCACAAGAAATTCGACAGGCTTCGAACAAACACTGCCGGATGAACAGAAACTCACCTCGAAGAGGAGTGTACTTTGCTGTCGACACATCCAGCTGTCTCACTCGAGAAACGGTCCAGTTGGATCCGTTCTGCATCCACTTATCAATAAGACCAGTGATCCTCGCCACCATCGTCTTGACTGCACTATCAATGTCCCCTTCGCTGAGGATCCGAGCCGGTCTACTTCTAAAAAACGGGACGGCAGACGTACTACCCGTGGCCGACTCTCGTGTCATCTCCACCCTCAAAACTAAAACCACCTTGAAAGGGTGAGACTGAAGCTCCTCGAGCAGAACCTGTCGGAGCTCGTCATGATGGCTGCTGAAAAAGACGAGAGGATCAGTGCCTGAACCTGGCAAAGAAAACTTTTTCAAAAACCCACGCACGGCACTCGAGGTGGGCTGTCTGGGCTGCCTAGATCGTTTTGCACTTGGCTCCGCCATCGTCACGTCACCTCCAGCACTGCCTACAACATACTGAGGAAATAATCTCCCCGTACAGCGTATATGAGGTCGGCTATATCACCCTACAATGACACGTGTACACCTGGTGTATACGTCTTTTCCACACGCAGGGCCACTGAAGGTCGCACGCTCCGCGTACTTATGCGCGCATGCGCAATATGTCATTCACTGCACATCTACGATGTGCAAATCAGGGAGTAGTACGTATTTTACTACTCCCTGGTGCGAATGCACCGAACGTGCACAAGTGCACGGTCGCCACGGAAAAGAACATGATGACATTTATGGCATGGCAGGGCCAAAGGTCGAACCCTGGGGGAGTCCCGGGGCCAGACCAAGCGCGCCCGACACAGTGTGCCTTATTTAACCCAAAGGTCAAAGGTCAAACCCTGGGGGAGTCCCCGAGCCAGACCAAACGAGCCCGACACAGTGTGCCTTATTTGGCCCAAAGGTCAAAGGTCAAAAAGTGCACCAGAACCCGCCCCGCACTAACTACTCAGCAAGCCGTTGAAATATGCCCCGTACAGCATGGAGAGTTATTCGTCTTTCACACTTACCTCCTGCAATCCCGAACATAGTCCAACAGTAAAAGTCCCTTGTTTTCATGTCGATGCTCGACAAAAGCGGCTAGCTCGGTTCCTTTGTGTTGACTGGCACGCGAGCAGCACTGCTTGCACGCACTTGCCGCGTGAACTGCATGAGAGATTTCTTACGTCATAAAGAGTGTGATTTCATCATCAATTCACTGGCCTTCGACCCACAATTGTACATGGTCAGGAAAAGTCCCGGTTCGTAGGCCTACGACACGGTTCCTGAGCGCAGTAACAACACAAGTGTGATCACATCCAGACCAACGGGCGTTCAAGGCGAGTACCAAGCGCACTTGACAAAGGTGACTCTGAAATCTCGTGAGCCGTGGGCCACGCGACTTGGCATTCTTGCGTCACAAGGCACGTGATTTCACGGTGCATCTTGCAATAAAATTTAAAAACTGCGCTCAAGCCTGCACTGGCTTCAGTCACTTTTGCATCAACAGTCGCACAAAATATTATTGGTGGCGCAAGGAGAAGCTTGTCGTTTGGAGTGACAAGTGATCACCGCTGCTTTTCCTTGTCAGAGTTCACACTACACTTTGTTCTGCGGCCTTGGGAGTAGTGTTGGAGTAGAAATTGCTGAGGAGACGTCGCGGAGGGGCGAGCTTTCCTGCGCAGGTATGACTTTGGCCGTATTTCAGCATGGTCGAGTGGAAAAATTCACAACGAAGAGTTTTTGAGCTGATCGAACGGATTCCATCTCCTAAACTCAGGGAGGGCGAAATTTCTGCGCTAGCTGCTGCTTGCGGAAAATGGTGAAGAAATCGTCTCCAGTTAGACTCGTGATGGCGATAGCGAGGAGAACCTGGACGACATCGATCCAGCCAATCGAAGTATGGAGATACTAGCTGTTTCTGGGCCTCACGCAAAGGGAACACGCACAGCAGAGCTCATACGTTTGCAGCAAGTTCACAAGGAAAAAGGCTTAAAGCGCAGTGTGAAAACTGTTTTGAATTGAAGTCCTTGGCGATGAAGTGCTACTGAATGCCAGGCGAATGAGCGAGCAGATCGAGTAGCCCCCACTCGAGACTTTCCTCGCTTGACAGCTAGCTGCAAGGGATTGTACGTGGTGCCGATATTTCACTTGCTGATCAGCACCAAGCAGACACTGCAGCACGCCAGCACACTACTCAGTATGCGCTTACTATGAACAGTGGAGCAGTTTGAAAGGCTGTGTTCTGGCTTGTTTCTGAACAGTTGTACTAGATTCACCCTTCAAAAGGTGCCATCTCAACTGGAGTCAGGTTTCCTTCTGGTGTGTAGCGAAAGAGCATGCCAGTACATGTATTCAACCCCAGAATGTGCTGAGTGATGAGCAAACAAATTTCATGCACAACTGTGCATGGCCACTACAGCCTGAAGCACAAAGGAGCCACAACAAGCCTGCCCCCAGATGCCTACCTTGTCATGTCACCTAAACAAAAATCATCCATGTCTCTTCCTTGTGTCTGGTGGATCTCTCTTCATTTCTTTCCTGTGATAATAATTTTTTTTGGATTTTTTTAACACAATACCCTGGTGTGTTTGAGATACTTTTAATACCACTATGAGTTTACCCACACCTGTAATATTTTGTTTCCTGACCTCCCATGCCCAGTAGAAGCTGAAAATGGGAAAAAATCATTTTGTGAAATTTCACCCTAAGCCTGGTTTTCGCAGATTCTGGGCCAAATGGTCACGCGGTGCAAACCTCTAACTAAAGACCACCTGCCACTAAAAACCACTTTTCCGGGCACCAAGGGGTGGTCGTTAGTTACAGGTTTTACTGTACACGTTTCCTCTGCTTACAAAAATCAGGCTTAAGCAAACGAATACAAACAGCCTCAAGTACTTTCAGCTGACTACGGATATGCACTTCCAGATCAGAAACACTGTTATCTAGCCAGGTCTCGGAAACGGCTAGTATATCCAGCTGCTGTTCTATCATTATACTTTCAACTTCACACAGTTTGTGGCATAGACTGCGTAATAATTATGCTATATTGATGTGGCCAATGTTAAGTGTACTACTGTGCTGGGTCAGGTGGTGGGTGTATGGGTGAAACGGGGCGGCATGTGGATTAAGCTTCATGCTGATCCGATTGGTGTGTTGAGCATGCGGGTTCAAGGGGAGTGGGTCGGTGGTTTGAGCCATTATGCTTTAACGGGTTTAGGACCCCAGGCCTCTGTACCAAATCGCCACACTCTCACAGTACGGCCAACTTCGTCAGGCCAGAACGATTCTTCCGCGACCTTCTTGGCGTCCGTGACCAAGACTGTAATACGAGCAGAGGCTGTTCTAAAGTGCATGGAGGTGTACACGTCGCTTTGTACTACAGATACACCTTGTGCCTCGCAGTGTTCAGCTATTGAATCCGCATCGCAGTCGGGGTCAACATTTCCAATGTAGTACACCGTCACGCAGGGTCGTCCTACGAGTCCAGGTGCACTCTTGGGTGTGTTCGGTGCTGTGTACCATGATGTCTCCTCCCTACGGTGGTTTTGCTTTTGCGAACGTTTGTCATGGCCAGGTGCATGCGGCCTTGGTGGCTGACTTGCGGAGTCTACGTACGAATTTTCTACAATGTGCTGTGCAGCTGGGCCTTGTGTTTGTACCGGTGCATGTGACAATGTCGGAATCTCTCAGCTGTACATTTCATATCTTTCTTCGTCTCTAGCCCTGATTTCAGTTCCCTTACTACCCCGGTAAGTTCGGAGAGTTCGGCGCAATCGCTAGCTACATCAGGGTTAGCATGACTCACAAGAGCCGAGTCCTTGGATCCTCTCAGTAGGGCAATCAGCATTGGCCTTTTCGCCTTTCTGGGGAACTCCAGTCCCAGTCGCTGGATGAGCTCGATGAGCTCGTCATCAGTGAGCACGGCGATGTCCGTATTGGGGTCGAGGGCCTAGTGCCCCGGGAAACCGAAAAAAGGAGTAAAGGTCAGGAGCTCGCAAACTTGCATCCACCCTGACAGGTAAAAATTGTAATCATGCAAGGTATGGCAACGGAAAATAAAATTATGGAGATCGATACGCGCCTGGTTCGATCGTGAGCAGAGTACGAAAATAGCACACATTCAAACTGTGCAACAGAAGCAGAAGAGGAAATCGAAAATGAACACTGTCGTTCAGTGAAGTGGTTCTGTCCAAGGGTGCTCGCACCCGAGGGGGTGACAGCGCCCCTAGTCAGACAATACAAGGCAAACGAAATATAATTTAGCTGAGTCACAGCGCTGGACTGCGAAACGAAAACCGGTGAGTATGTAAATATTAATTGGTCGTACCTGCTGTACAAAGTAACAATTGCTCAAATTCATAACGCAATTTCAAACTAGCACTCGTAGAATTGTAGTTTGAATGTGCCACTCGATTATAGTAAAAACGACAAAGAGATACTGTTCTAAACATTTCTCTCCCTTCTCACTGTGCCGAAATTCACAGTGACCAAAAAATAGGAAAATTGAATATTGTTCTGAAATAGGCAAACAAGGAGCTACTCACAGAACAGCTTGCAAAGACGCACGATTGGGCGGGTGTAGGTCTTGCCGCCCACCTTGACCTTCACAAATCGCACGTGTCCGTTTGGACAAGGGTGCACTTCGGTGACACGACCCATTGGCCAAGTGCCCCGTGGGTTGTCTTGGGATGTCAATAGAACGATGTCGTCGATCTTGAGGTCTGTCTCGACCGTCCTTCACTTGACTCGCCGGTTCAGCTCTGGCACGTCTTACTGCATCCATCTCCGCCAAAAGTGCAGCATGAGTTCTTGCACTGCACACCAGCGTTGCCGAGGGTTGAACTCGCTCTCGTCCACTCCTGCAGGTGCAAACCGAGTACCGACCCGGCTGTACAGGAAATGGTTGGGCGTTAGTGGAGTCGGGTCACGACCATCTGCCGACATGTAGGACAGGGGCCGTGAGTTCATGAGCGCCTCTGCGCCGACAATGGCAGACAAAAGCTCCTCGTCTGTGACCTCCGTGTTCTTCAGAATCGGCGAGATAGCACGCTTTGCCGATTTTACTAACGCCTCATGCACTCCGCGGAATGTGGTACTGCTGGAGGGTTGAAACGCCAGCTAGTCTGCTGGTCCGCTGTCTGCCGCTGAATCGCCTCTGCATCAAGCTGCTTGACTAGCTGAGCAAGCTCATTGGTGAAGCCGACGAAATTCGTGCCATTGTCGGAGATGACGTCGATCGGTACTCACCGTTGATTGGTGAAGCGTACGTACGCCTGCAGAAACGAGTCCGTTGTCAAGGCGTATGACAGCGCGAGATGCACTGCTCTCGTCTGCAAGCAGGTGAACAAGCACGGATACCGCTTGTGTTGTGTCTGGCCGCGACCCGGCTTCGTCATAAAAAAGTCCGGCGTAGTCTACAGAGACTCGGCTGAATGCGCGTAGCGGCAGGCTAACTCGGACCCAAGGTAGTGACGCCCATCACCTGCATTGCCGGCTTCGTACGGTTCCGGGCGCTCCTCGCACACTTGGCTTCCCAAGCTCGCACCTCTTCGCGGCCAGCGACGATCCAGTAGCGTTATGAGAGTTCGCCTAGCGCGTGGCTGACACGGAACGCGTGATATCCTCGTTCGTGACATGCCTTGACAATCAGCTGTGTCACATGATCTCCTCGTGGTAGGACGATCGGATTGCATTGTTCTGCAGTCAAGAAATCAGCATGCCGTAGTCGACTTCCGACGCGTAGAAGGCCAGCGTCGTCAATCATTGGCTTGAGCGAGACCAGCTTGCAGGTTGCATTGATCGGCTTGCCTGCCTTAACTGCATCATACTCTGGTAGCGACTGTTGCTGCGCTCACTTGTTGTAAAACTCATCAGAGTCCCGGATTGCCTGTGCCGATAATTCGTCAAACTCTCGCTTTGCGGGTGGAAACGAGCAATTCGTAGAGAATCGCACACAGCAAACATGAATACGGCACAATCGTACCTAGTCGGAGTAGCGGCTTGGCTCATGACGATTCAGCTCGCCGTGGCATTGGTCGACGGTCACCGCAGCCAGCTCTATGGACTCGTCCGTTGGTGGGTTGACTTTCTTCAACTCCAGAGTTGACGGACGGGGTTCAGTTCCGGCTGAACTGGCCGTTCACTTTTAGCGGCACCGAAGAAGCCAGGGCGGTTCCACCATAAACTGCTTCCCGCCAACTCTTGCATTGACATTCCTCGAGAGACCAGGTCGGCTTGATTGAGCACGGTGGGCACATACCGCCACTGGGTAGGATTGGTTTGCCGTTGAATCTCGCCCACTCGACTAGCCACAAACTGCTTGAAGGTGCGGCTGTGATTGGTGATCCAGTGCAGAACGTTGCTGCTGTCCGACCATAGCGTCGTTGTTCGGGGGTCGAGGTTCAGTGACTCGGCGGATGATATGGCGAGCGTTGCTCCGGTTGTCGCCGCCATTAGCTCAAGACGCGGAACGCTGACAGCAGTCACTGGTGCCTCACGGACCTTGCTTGGGACGAACCGTGCTGTCGGTTTTCCAGTGCCATAGTGACTGACAAGACACGCGACTGCTCCGTATGCTATCTTGGACGCATCTGAGAACACGTGAAGCTGGCTGCTGATCGCTGTGCGCGCCGTGGCCGTCAGGCAGTGTGGTACACGTAATGTTGATAGCTCCGTCACCGGCTCAAGCCAACCAAGAACCTTCTTGGCGATTGCTGGGGGCAGTGGCTCATCCCATGCTGCTCCCCAAAGCCACATTTCTTGCAGCAGGATCCTTGCTTGCACGAGGTTCGGTGCGAGGAGTCCAAGTGGATCAAATAAACTTGCTGTTGCACTGAGAAACGCGCGCTTTGTTGGATTAGAGCCGATCTCCGATAGCTGCAGTTCGAATGTGAACTGATCCTCATTCGCAAGCCAGCGGATTCCCAGTGGCTTGACATTCGGCAGCTCTCCCTTCGTGAGGTTGCTCTCCTTAGTTCGATCCTCCTCCGGGATGGTCTGCAGTACTGCCGCGGAGTTGCTCAGCCATTTGCGAGGGTGCATACTGGCTTTGTGCCACAACGCCAACAGCTGCCTTACGAGCTCAACGCCTTCCTCATCGCTTCGAACAGAGTCCATGGAGGCATCCATGTACGTTGGCTCAAGGACCGTTTTCGCTGCGTGAGAATAGGGCATTGTGCCTTGTCACGTGTACTGCGCTAGGAAAGGCGACGCGTTCACACAAAAGACCACCCGGTTGAACTCAAATGTGGTCGGTTCCTGTTAATTATCCCGCCACAGAAAGCGATGGAAGGGCCTTTTCTCCGGAGCCGGGGATATCTGGAGATATATCTTCTGGATGTCGCAGATGATGGCGACCTTGTTCTGCCGGTAGCGCAGGAGTCCCTACGGCAGCGATCGCTGCAGCTTGGGAGCAGCACTGATAACATCGTACAGTGCTACACCTTTGCTGATGCCAGCTGCGTCGAAAACCACACATGTCTTTGTGGTGGCCTTATCTTCACGGATGATGGTGAAGTGGTGAAGGTACAATTCATTTACAGAACCTCCACACTCTTTGTCTGGCACTCGTCGAATGTACACGTTAGCTAGGTAATTGCGGATGACACCACTGTACGCTGTTGCTGCCGCTGAGTCACGTCGTAGCCGCTTTTCCAAGCTGTGCAGATGGCCGAGTGCCTTCGCTGGGCTTTCAGGCATGACTGGACGTTTTGATTTCCAGGGTATGCCAACGCAGTAGCAGTGTCCGTCACCTTCAACGACGCTGCAATTTTCTGCTCTGCCGCCTTGTCGTCGTGTGACATGAATTTCGTAGTGCTGCTGTTCACTTCTTCGATTTCCCACAGGCGCTTCAAGCTGTTCTGTAGGTCACCGTCGCTGAACATTGTGAAGCAGCAGCTCGCCGCTGGGTGTGCTGGTTGTACTTGGCCGATGCAGGTCCAAGCTAATGCCGTCCGACGCGCCTTGGGCTCATGACTGTTACCCGAGAGCTCTTCATGCGCCATGTGAAGCTCCGGATAGTCGGCACCGATAAGCACGTCAATGTGGCGTTTCGACGGTAGCGGTGGAAACTCAACGTTTGCTAGATTTGCCTATTGCTTTCCCAGGTGGTGCCAGTCTACAACCTCTATGTTGCCTTTTGGCTGCTCGATTGTGCATGCATTAAGAGTCGTCGATGTGGCTCCGTCAATACTTCGCAGAATGCACGATACTGGTACGGTGTGAATGGTTTCTTGCTGTCCATTCAGCTTGCTGATTGTCAGCGACATGCTTGATCCCACCAGGCCGAGTTCAGCCGTAACATTGCTCGCTATGAAGGAGCGCGTGCTGGCGTCGTCCAGCAGTGTGTTGACAGTTAGCGACCGCTTTCCGTTGGATAGCTGAACGGTAACTGTCCGAATTGACGTCACCGTCCGTACGATCCGCTACTCTCCCTTCGTGCTGTTTCCGAGGGAGACAGCACTGAAGTTCTCCGGCAGCATGGCTCTAGTCTCTCCGGAGGCGTGGGTTGACGACGCTGGAGGCGGTTGACGGGGCTTAGTGTGCAGCCGGCGATGGTGATGCTTCGTGCATCCGTCGATACCGCACTCCCGGTCCCGTGGGCAATCCTTGCCGCTGTGCCCAGTCGCAAGGCATCTATATCATGACTTGCTTTGCTTCGCGCTGCCCAGCGCTGGCTTACAGCTTGTTTCTGAAACTCCGGGCAGCGCCAGATTGGGTGCTCGCTGCCATTGCAACATTCGTACATGGACCTTGCGGGTGGCATGTTGCCGCTGGTGTTTGTAGATGTCACAAACGTGGTCGTGCGCGGCTGCACCGCGTCATGTGCTGTTGCCGTCCGAGTCGGCTGATTTCGACTTGTCTCGCTGGTTGACAATTGGCTCCTGACGTGATGCTGCTTGCTGATGCCTTTGACAGTTCCTGTGGCGACAGCAAGAACGTCTGCCTCGGCATCCAGCCACTCCAGCAGCACCCCCACCGATTCGTCTTTTTGATGGTGTACTATCCAGCTTCGATACTGTACCAACAAGTTTACCGGCAGCTTCTGCAGGATCCGCTGGTAGAGAATGCCTGCACCTAGCTCGGTGTGCATACCGGCATCCTTTAACGTCACCACTGCCATGTCGAGCACATCAGTAAAGCGCTCCAGGTCCTGGGCTCTACCGGATTGAATAGGTGGAGATTGTTCCAGCTCTTCCAGCCTAACCGCAAGGCGCTGGGGACTCCCACGGAAGCGTCGCTCCAACCGCTGCAAAGCAGCTTCGTATGCTGCTGCCGAGTAGCCAAGACTCTCCATGGCATCCAGTGCCTCCCCCGCCACGTACTGTCGGAGCTTCAGCAGCTTGATTTCAGCGGAAAGCGGTTGCTGGTCCACACAAACGCTGAAAGCGGATTTCCAGCGCTCGTATTTTCGCTTCTTTCCAGTGAACACGGCAATTTCGATCCGTTTCAACTTACTGGCGATGTTAATCTGTGGAGCTGCCGCTGGCGCAGTCCGTGCCTCTGACATATATCGGAACTAGGGTGAATACTGCGGTACGGGGTGCTTGGATGCCAGCGCTGGGTCTCGTACGGAACTGTGACGCTCCGGCAGAGATGGTGTGCGATGGTCCAGTAGACACGGGGGAGTTGTACACGACTGCACTATTGCTCGCACTCCACTGCGGTTGCTGTTGTTGCTGTTGTTGTTGGTACATATATGCCTGCTGCGGCCTAGCACTATTGTTGCCATACGTTGCATACATCATACTAGGTGTTTGATCAGCAGGATCGTGGATTAGGAAGGTAGAGCCTTGTTGTTGTTGTTGTATGTTGTATTTTATTATTTTACTTGGGCATTCCCAACAGACCCTAAGGTCTTCTTACAGGGTGCCCAAGATGAATGAAATTGTTAAGTTCCTGGCGAAATGAATTGGGGATATGATTTGTGCGAAGGGATTCGGGAAGCGCATTAAAGCGGTTAGCACCAAGGAATGAAATAGATCTGTATCCAGCTTGGGCTTGCACAATGGGTAAGGAAAGGGAATAATTGACTTGGCCGCGGGTTACTCTGTCTGTGTGAGCGCAGTCACGGCGAAGGGAGAACATGTCAGAGAGGAGTGAACTGCAGATATTGTGGATGCAACGGAACACGAAGAATATGGACTTAGTATGATATCTTTTGTCTAAGCTAATTATGTGGTATCGCTCAAGCAAGTATGATGTCCGCGTGAATGTGTCATGCTCAAATATGCATCTAAGTGCTCTCTTACTTATGCGTAGCAGCTGATCTCTCACATTGTCAGCGAGGCAGTGGACATAGGCAGTGCTGGCGTACTCGAGCTTGCTCTGGACTACTGACAAGTAGAACTGCCTTCTGGCCTGTACAGCAAGGTTCCTCCTTCCACGTCGAAAAGCACCTAGTTTCTTTCCGATATCTTCCCTGAGGGAGTTAACGTGGGCACTGAAACTTAAAGTTGAATCGAGAGTCAGTCCTAGATACTTAACTTCGTCAGACGGGGCAATAACAGTCGAACCACAGACAATGCTCAGGTTAGGTGGGGGATGTGAGCGTCTGCTGTGGATCAGTAGTACTTGGCTCTTGCTGGAGTTCAGGAGCAGGCCGCGATCTGTGAGGTGCTGCTTAACCACTGAAAAATCGTCTTCTAAGTAAGACATGAGAATTCGTGGACACTTTCCAGAGGCATACAGGGTGGTGTCGTCTGCATAAAGAAGGCATTGGGAACGCAATGGCAGAGTGGGGACAAGTCGAGTGTAGATGCTGAAGAGGGTAGGGCCTAGGACGGAACCCTGGGGAACGCCCCTAGTGCAGGTTCTACAGTCACTTGAGGTTCCGTTCACTTCTACGCGTTGCTGTCGGTGAGACAGATACGACTTGAACCACTCAAGAGCATTTCCACGGATCTTCAGATTGTGAAGGTCATCTATTAGCGTTTGATGGTGGACGCGGTCAAAGGCTTTGCTCATATCGAGCAGCAGTACGGCCGTATAATCTCCGGTATCCATGCTTCTCTGCCAGTTGTTGATGGCAAGTGTTAAAAGGTCCTCAGTACTGTGGTTACGCCTGTATGCAAACTGTTCATTTGGAATTGCTCCGGGTGTGATGTCCAGATGGTCGTGAAGCTGCTGGAGCACTAGTGATTCCAAAACTTTGGAGATAATGGGCAGTAGCGAGACTGGGCGATAGTTGGAACTGTCGTAGGGGTCGCCTTTCTTAAACACTGGACACACAGACGCTAGTTTGTAGGCTGACGGTACCTTTCCGCTAGACAATGACTGGTTGAAGATGGAAGTTAAGGAATTGGCCAGCTCGGCGGCATGGTGTTTCAAGATGTAAGCTGGTATGCCGTCTGATCCAGATGCTTTCGTGGTATTCAATCGTTCGAGAATCTTCGTTACTGCTGCTGTTGTAACGGGTTGGAATTCGAGAAGGCAGTTGTCTAAACAGTCGTCCGCCGGAGTGTCTGGGGTCGTAAGAGCAGCGCGGTGTTCATCATGGACGATATTGCCTAGGGTATCTGACAAAGATGAGAGGGAGGCTTTCGGTGTGGGGTGGGATTTTCTCCTTCCAGTTAGTTGATTCAGCACTGCCCATTGGAGTCTAGGATTTCCTGTAGCGGCACTGAACTTATCTTTGTAGTACACACTTTTCAGTTTGCGGTTTAGTAAAGTTCCTTGACGACGTATTGCACGATACTGCTGTCGGAGGTGGTCATCCATGGGGTGCTTTATTAAGGCGCGGTGGGCTGAGCTTCGTCGATGAAACATCTGTTTCAGCTCTGGGGTGACCCAGGGCTGGGGGCGGGGTTTGGAGTAAGCTGCGCGCTTCTGGGTAACGAATGGTGCAAGATCATCTAGTACTGTCATGACACTTTGTTGCCAGTGGCTTGCCGCTGCATTTAGAGTATAACTGCCGGATACATCTGAGGGGTCAAGGATGTGTTTGAGAGCTGCAGACGTTACACTACGGTCAAGGTGAGCCAGGCTAGGTTGGCGTCTTCGAGAGAATTGCTCGTGTGGCTGTTCAAAGTTGGCTCTACTAACACGGACAGAGAGGCCAATAAGATGGTGGTCGGACAGGCCATCGACGCTGTGAACAAATGTACTATGAAGAGACATGGGAGCTTGTTCCCGATTTATACTTATAGCCGGAGCGTTGCTGCCCGCGGTCATAATTGCAAATGGTACTGGCGGCACTGAACTACATGGCTGGTACTCTGCGGCTGCTGCAGATAAAGCGGTGCACGCATTTTGCGATGGCGCGTATGCTGACGTGGTTGCCATGGCAACGGTCGGGAAGGGTTCGGCAGGTTCCCCCATACGCTGACCACTGATCATCACAAAAGGGCTGTCCGGCTCTACTTTTACCCGTTCTCCGTCATCTGCAGCCCTGGGCAACATCACCCACGTGTCGTCCTGGCGACCAAGAAACGTTGCATCTTCGAGCGCCGCACGCAGATCCTGAATTTTTCTGATTTCCTCGCGCACTGACGCCAGTAACGGCGTTGCTCCTCTCAGCGGCGATTGCTTGGGACTAGGAGTCTGCCTGGTCGACGCTGCCAGGCTCGCTCTGCTGCTTCTGATGAGCACACTCCTGGCCAATTCCATGGCATCTGCATACTGGAATTCCAGCTGTTTGTATTGTTTCTGGAGACCAGCATGTCTTCTTGAGTCAGTGTCCACCACCGCTTCCATGAACTCCAATAACACCTTCATGCTCTCCTGGTACGCTATCGTCAAGCGGCTCCATGCCTGTAAGTTCTTGTGGTTAGGCACCTCATTTGTTTACTCTAAGGTCAATTTTCTCCGGGTATTAGTGAAATCCGTTTGCAGCTCTCGATTTTCCGTGCTAGATCTTCCAGTTCTACAGCCATGATGGCTCCGTAAGAACCATCCTCTGCTACCAATGATTTGGAGTTTACAGAGGGCATGCAAATTGAAACCACGTGCTATGAACGATCCGTTCTCGTTATCCCGCCACAGAAAACGATGGAAGGGCCTGTCCTTTGGAGCCAGGGATATCTTGAGATACATCTCCTTGATGTTGCAGATGATGGCGACCTTGTTCTGCTGGAAGCGCAGGAGTACCTTCGGCAGCTTGGTTTGGAGTTGACAGAGGGCATGCAAATCGAAACCAAGCCCAGTCAACGACCCGTTCATTCTCAGTTTTAACGACCACTACTCTGCAAAGAACAAAAAAACAACGAAGCACACACCAACGCTGATATGGCATCGCAAATTCCGTACCGTGCACGCAGGCACTGGGTTGAAACAGAAGAAGGATGCGCTGCAAGCATGCCAAGCAGCGAGTGAGTACACAATGCGTACTAATGCTAGTCATGGCAATGAAAGATAAAATTATGGAGATCGATCCGCGCCTGGTTCGATCGTGAGCAGAGTACGAAAAAAGCACACATTCAAACTGCGCAACAGAAGCAGAAGAGGAAATCGAAAATGAACACTGTCGTTCAGTGAAGTGCTTCTGTCCAAGGGTGCTCGCACCCGACGGGGTGACAGCGCCCCTATTCAGACAATACTAGGCAAACGAAATAGAAATTAGCTGAGTCACAACGCGGGACTGCGAAACGAAAACCGGTGGGTATGTAAATATTAATTGTTCCTACCTGCTGCACAACTGTAGTATCCCTGCCCGACCAATACGGAAGTAGTACGGAACTAATACGCAGCTTTGCCGGATGTATATTATTTGAGTGTATCTCCGTATGTAAGCGTACGGCGTCTGCTGCATCAAAACGGCTGCGCATTTCTGTTTTAAGAAGATTAGATTAGATAGCAACGAAAGCTAACTCGAAGAAGAAGTAGTTAACCTCTAGGTGAGCACCGGAGAAAAATTTATTTATTTTGCCGCTTCTTCTTTCACTAATAATTATATCTCAGGTGTGTACCTGAGAGAAGTAGAATAAAAGTAATTATTGTTGATTTCACCGCGCCTACCACTCGGCTAACCATTACACAACGTAGTACAACGTAACAATTGGTCAAATTCATAACGCAATTTCAAATTGGCACTTGTAGAATTGTAGTTCGAATGTGCCGGTCGATTATAGTAACAACGACAAAGAGATACTCTTCTAAACAAGCATCATCAGGAATGAGGTGGACATGAAAAAAAAACAGCAGTATAAAAGAAGGAAGCAAAGTGCGGTACCTAGTAAGAGCTCCGGTAGAAAATTGCAAAGCACGTCAAGGCGGGTGCATTGCAACATATACATGACACCACAAGCACAAACGGCGAGGAACGTAGATATTGTGCTACAGCAGTGATACAAGCACAGCTCTAGTCTCACGCCTCCAGTGAGGTGTGTAGAACCCCGCGCCACTCGCAGTAAATAACAGTTGTATTGAATGCCGGCAAAACGGACAGGTCAGTTCTACAACATCCCGAGCATAATGCTGTAGGTAGCTGAGTAAAAAGTAAGATTATGTAGACCATGGACCATGGTAGAGTGTGGAAAAGCATACTCCAAAAAAAGTGGTACAAAGGCTGGTCTCAAGAAGATCACTGGTGGTCTCACGAAGATCACAGAAAGCCTGTTCATCGCGACACAATACCAGGCCTTGGCAACTAACCTGCTCAAGGCCCATATCTTCCATCAGGGCAGTAGCCACCTGTCTCGAATGTGTGGGAAGGCAGGCGAGTCGGTTGCCCATATCCTATGCGAGTGTTCAAAGCTCACTGGACGGGATTACTTGGAGCGTCAAATTTGACTGGCCTCTGCGTGAACATAGAATACCTTCTGAATACGAGTGCTACAAGCACCACCGTGATCGGTCCAAGAGCATCATGCACCCCCGGGTAACGTGCCTGAAGCTAGAGATGCTTTAGACGCCTACATCTCTCCGCAGGACCAGCAGATCAATATTCTGTGGGATTTCACCATCTGGTGCGATCGCTTCATTGAGAACCGGAGGCTTGATATTGTTCTGCTTGATTTGAAACAAACTCCCATTAAAGTCATATATTTGTCTGATACAGAATGTTCCTGAACGCTCCATTACACTCCATTGATTTACCTAGAATGACCCGTTATTTCTTCTTCAAAAAATTACAGTGCCCACTCCCACTTCGAACTGTGCACGGCACTTTCAAGACCTGATCAGCCTAGCCTGCAAATTCTGCACTGGCAGGCGCGAGTGCGGACTGATCGAACTGCACTGCAGAGTCGAATCGTGCGGTACGCTGACCTGCAGTCTATGCCGTCGAACGTTGTTTTCTTGTTTTCGAGCCATTCAGGGCTTTTGAAAGAATTTCAGGGATTCTTCATGTCTTGCCAAGGTAAAGAGATTTTGGTTGTTGGCCAGTATGGATTTGTATTCGCTTTATTACTGCTTGTTCTTTGTGGTTTCTTTGTTTCTTTCCTGTTGTCGTTTCGTTTGACCTTTGTTTTCCATACTCCTTCTGCGCCTTCGTCATTTCTTGTTATAATAATAGGAATGGAGACACAATCAAGAGTTTGCGTTGCTGTGTGGCGAGGACCGGGGGGAGAACAACACTATTTCCATCTTACTAAGTCCCTATCCAAATAGCAAAGGACGTCCGACTACAGCCGACAATCACAGGTGATACGCAAAAAAGAAAGAGCATGAAGAACGAGCGCAATATGCAGATGTCCAGAGTAGAAACTGGGCACTGGCAAAAGGTCAAACCCTCGTCGTTGGATGAAAAGTGTTACGTGCATTGGAATACCCAGACGGCAGCGCACAGTAACTGGAGCAACACATTCTTCCTACATGTTCATAACTGTATTACAGTGGCTAATGTAAAATCATGTATCCCTCTATAACTTTCAAATGTTGTGAAGTTTTCGGAAGCCCAGAACGAAGATGATATGGCCTTTAGATTGCTATTTGAAGCCATGAGGCATTCGCCCATTGCGGATAATTCTCTAAAACAATGACAGATTCTGTTCGAAAAGCATTGACATTTCCAGAACCTTCAAACCTTATGGCACGCAGTTTCTTTTTTCTGCTCCATTTCTTCATCAATATAACCAAAAAGGGGGGGGGTTGTAAACTAACGAAACATTATTTAAACGAACCACAAAGTAGACTTTTGTTTGGTTGGAGAAGGTTACGCTTCTCCTCTGTCTCTTCGGAGTGAAACAGTTTTTATCAAACTGGCAGACCATCGCTGAGGAATGGACTTGTTGTTGAAATTTTATTTTGTATCACAGACCAAACGGGTAGTGGTGCCCACTATTATGATGGCGATAAAGTAACGGCCGAGAGCCAAGGATACAACAAGCAAGCCTCCACGAAAGAGAAAACAACACAGACTGCAAATACTCAAAAAGAAAAAAAGAAAGGGAAAAAAAAAGAAAAGAAAAAAATGAAGAAGAAGAAAGCACAGTTGAGTCACAGTTGAGTCACGACTCCAAGTCCAAGCCTAGATGCTGGCTAGCCATAAAAATATACCTTTAAAAGTCTCTTGAATGATCTGTGGCAGGGGAGGGACTTGAACTCTTGGGGCAGGGCGTTCCATAATCTAACAGCGGAAACGAGCGGTCGACAGTCACCAGAGACTCGCCTGGTGGCAGGGACAACATACGCATTTGGATCGTTGATCCGAGTGACGCCTTCAGTTTGGCGACGTAGGCGCTTGGACAGGAGATTACTAATACTGGCGGTGTGGATGCGAAGCATGAGGAGGCGGAGTTTACAGGGGCGTTTTGGATGATGGGGATGAGGCCTAGACGGGTGTAGATGGGATCTGTGTGGGAGGGGAATGGCTGGTTGGCAACGCAGCGGATACATCGCTTGTCGAGGACCGAAAGCTGATGCCGTTGGTGCGCAGAGAGAACCGAGAAGAAGGCATTAGATCCATATAACATGTCCGGTAGTATTAACTAGGATCTGTAAAATAGCAGGGCTTGTTGCTCAGTTAAGCAAGAGCGAATGGCTCGCAGTGCCGTCAGTTTCTGGGAGGTCTTCCGTGTAATAGTTGCAACTTGAGTCTCCCACCGAAGCTGGGAGTCGAGATGTAGGCCAAGATATCGAGCATTTGTGGTCTGAGCTAGGGGATTTCCATTGCATTGTATGTTAAGTACCAAGGGCTGCCTGCGAGACGCATGAAGGGCCAGAACGTGGGTTTTGGAGGGATTTAGTATTGAGCCTCTTTCTTCCAGAAAGTTGGCCAGGTTGGGCACCGAACGGGTGAGGGTTACATTCAAGAATTCGACAGATTGACTGATGGCGTCTAGCAGGATATCATCGGCAAACAGTTGTGAGTGGGCTGGAGCTGTGATCTGTTCTATTTCGATTGTGTAGATGGAGAACAAAAGAGGACCCAGCACACTTCCCTGAGGAACACCACACTCACAGGGAGAGAGGGCGGACGACTGGCCATTGCTCAGGACGACTCGCTGACGGCGGTCAGTTAGGTAGCTCGTGAACCAACTGAGCGCCGTTGAGGTAATACCAAGCTGAAATAGATTTCTGGCCAAAATTTAGTGTTTGACCTTATCGAAGGCCTTGCTCATATCGACAAGTACAAGACCTTATGGTGCTGCTGATTCGCTGCCTCCAAATATCTGTCTACAGCCAATGTCAGGGCATCTTCTGTGGAGTGAAGTGGGCGATATGCGAACTGGTTTGCGGGGAACAAGGAATTATCGGAGAGGAACTTACAAAGTCTCGTGTGGACTACCCGTTCTAAGATTTTGGAAACTATTGGTAATAACGATATTGGTCTATAGTTCTTAGCGACAGCTTTGTCGCCTGACTTTAAGAGGAGACGAACATCCGCAATCTTCAGAGATGCAGGAACAACACCAGAAGCCAGAGATGCATTGATAAGTATGGTGAGGGACGGCGCAAGGACAGGAGAACAGTGTTTCAGGATTGCAGCTGGAACCTGGTCGCTGCCTGCACCTTTGCGCACGTCGATGTTGGAGAGCAGCTTAGCGATCTCTTGCACACTTGCTGGAGCAAATTCTTCGAGGCATTCCTTCTTCGTGGGACCCAATGGGGCTGAGAGACGTAGTGGTCTAGTTGGATCTGACACAACACCGCTGAATTGGTCACTGAGCTGTGAGACACTGACGGCTGGTGGAACTGAGGACTGGTCACGACCGCTGAGGTAGTTGATGGTCTGCCAGGTTTTTCGTGCGTTGGCCTGAGTAGCAGCAAGAAGGTCCCTAAAGTAGGTTGCTCGGAGATATCGTGACATACGCTTGGCTATGTCTCGGGCAGAAGTGAAGACATTGAGTAGAGCCGGGTCTGCAGGTGATGCTTTCCATCGTCGATGGGCCTCGTCACGTCGCTGGACTAGGTCATGTAGAGCTGGCGTCTTCCGGGGGAAAGATTTCCGGGTAGGAGCTTTAGGGCGGTGTAGACGGATAGGAGCATGAGTGTTCAAGACAGCGACAAGTTTCTCCAGCCACATATCCCACATTTCATCTTCCGTCCGCGCAAAGCAGAAGTTCTCTAGATCGCTATTTAGAAGGTCATGTGCAAATTGACCCATATCAATTCTTGCAATGTTACGGCCGCGTCGCACGGTCGGTGTGCAGGACGTTGTGAGGCGCAAATCAAGTGCCAGAGCGAAGTGGTCACTGATTGTTCAAGGTACTACGACACACGAGGGTTCACATGATCGTCTCCAACCAGAGCAAGATCCAGGGTTGTTTACCTGCCCTGGGGTCCAACTCTGGTAGGACCATCCACTTGGTTCTTGATGTCGAAAGAATTACACAGGTGCAGCAAGCTGTTTAGCTGGGGGCTGACGCGGGAGTTTACAACGACATTGAAGTCTCCAACAAGGAGCAGAGGTGACGTGGGAAGTGTGGAGACGACAGTGTCTAGTGCATTCGTCAAGTCTTGCCAGAATTGCACAGGAGTGCCTGGAGGACGGTACACACTACCAAGGAGAACCTTGGAACGCTACCCGCTGACCTCTAACATGAGCATTTCTACCTGGGTGTCAGCCTTCACAATTCGGGCTCGGAGATTATCTCTTACATATGCTGATAAGCCTCCGCCATGAGTTGGCCTGTCGCGTCTGACCAGGGTGTTATTCTGTATGCGTAGGATGTCATAGGAAACGGAGGTTGTTAAGAAAGTCTCTGCCAGCATCATTACATCAACTTTATGGGAAAGAATATAATCTTCAATTTCATGCTTTTTATTGAGAAGATGGCAAACATTTAGGAATCCTATATTGAGGTTACTTTTAATTAATTCATGCTGTAGGGGGTTACAGTGGGGCAAATATTTCGTGGCTGAAAGATAGGTGCATGAGGGTTTAAGGGTTGAAAGGGGGCTGCGTGAGGATTTAAACAGAACATTAAGTGCTCCTCTGCAGCTCGACCAGTTGCTACACTGTCAGCCTTGAAGCGCCATTCTCGAACTCTGACGTTTGAAGGCCGGAATTCCGGTTCCAGAACAGTAGCTTTGTGTTGTATTGGCAGAATTACCTGAGCAAAGGCCAACCCGAAGTACTTTGTCTCAGACACGGAGCACTTGATGACAGGTATATTTCGGCGTTCACACCATTTGGCGATCGACCCTGAGGTTCACCCACTATTGACATTGCCTACATACAAAGCGCAACATTTTGTACAGGATCCTCCCTGTAGTTGATCAGAGCGCTTGGGCCGGTTTTCATAGTACGACGTGACCTGAGTGCCTGGGTGACTTGTTTTGGGTCGTGTAGTACTGGCCTGCTGGCTGGGGCCTCCCCATGTGTTTTCCCGTGCTCGCACCTGTGACGACTGAGCACGTGCCGCGGCACTGTACAACCTGACGCTGTCAGCAGGCGGTTGTACACGTACGGGTTGAGGTTCAGGTGTGCTAGTTTGTACAGGGTCATGATCAGAGTTCCTTTCTTTGAGAGCCGCCAATTCTCCTCGAAGGGACGACACCTCCAACTGCAAGGCAGAAATTAGGGCTACCGCGGCCAATTCTTTAACTTTTTTTGCAATATCGGCCAATGCCTGCTGAACAAAATCTCGCCCATTGCGCACTTTGTCAGACAGACCTGCTGAGTTTGTCGACGAACCAATACGCGAATGTCGCGAAGAAGCTTGACTATCTGGGTACAGGAAAGTCCCGAGTGTTCCAGTCTGTGACTCTTGGCGAGATGGCGGATCTCCTGATTGTCCATCACAGCAAGGTCTACATCTGCTGGTGCGGTGGGAGGTTCCTCAGACGACATTGTCACATCAAGGGACCTGTTCTGCCTACCTCCAGACCGGCCTAGTGCCGGTTGGGCTTTGCAGAGCTCAAAAAGTCACAACTGTCCCGTGCCTGCTTCATACATCGCCGACCGCTGCTAGCTATAGCTCCTCCATGGTCCATTCCAGGCTGGCTCCTACGGATAAATTGACGTGGGTGGACAACACTGATGCGATTTGACGTGGGTGGATGTGGACACAGATTTGGATTCCTCATGGAGAGCCGTTGCTGAATGTTGACTTTCCATCAGAGCCAGTGGAGCAAGCCAAGGAATCTGGACCACCACCACCGAATTCCCACCATCGTCGAATTCCTCTCAGGTCAGCTTGCCATGTCCTCACTGTTTGGTTTTCTTTGCTTCTTCTTCATTAGTAATTTGTCATCTGTGTATGCTGGTTCTTTTTCCAGTTTCTCTTTTGTTCACCTCCCAATCGCTTCTCATTCTATCTAAGTGTACTCTTTCCCTAATCTTCTCATATCACGTCCTCCCTTCGACTCATTCCATGCTCTTGTGTTTTCAAATTCATGTTGCCTGTCCGCAGTTCCATTTCTCCTTCGTAGAATTTGTAAGTTATTGTTTAGTTTTGTTTTATATCGTTTAGCTTCCTTTTTGCTTGTAAGAATACTGTTCTTGTTTCGTTTCCCCCGATTTGTTTCTCTCTGTATGTTTTCGTCATGAGACATTGGCATAATCAGTTTGGCACATGCGAACTTGGGCAACCTCCATCCAATGGGGACCCCGGCAGCGTGTACATGCTTACAATTATGAAAATAAAAATAATAATATAGAAGAAGACAGATGATTTTTGTACCTTTTCTCACGCCATAATCTGCCAAAGACTAAGAACCGTGTATATATTGAACAAGATGGGCCCCAATACAGATCCTTGGGGTACTCCACTTGTGCATACTGATAGCGTCGGTGTGGTCGAGGTGCCGTACAAGCTGCCGCTGGACCTGCTTTTCCAGCAACTTTGACAAAATCGGAAGTAGCGACACTGGCCTATAGTTTGTCGGCTGAGACGGATCCCCAGACTAAAACAGCGGGCTTACAGCCGCCAACTTGAAACCAGCAGGCACTGCACCAGATTTCAGTGACAGGTTGAAGAGTGTGGTGACAGATGGTGTAAGGACCTCAGGACAGGACTTCAGGAGGAATCCTGAGACACTGTCGCTGCACGTTGCTTTCCAAGGGTTGACTTGACTTAGTAGCCGGTAGATTGCGGAACAAGAGGCTGGCTGGACCGTGTGCAGGATATCCGATGGAAGTGGGCCGTTGAGAGAGGCTAGGCATGATGGGCGCTTTAGATCCGTCACAATGTCATGAAACACGTTGGCTACCTCTTCGATGTTGCAGGTTGGTTCGGTTTTCTGCGTACCGCGTCCCGTGACGGTATTGATGACTTTCCAAATCTGGCGTGGGTTTCTGGAATGTTCTCGGCATTGACGTGCGAAGTACTCATTCCTACAACGGCGATACATGTTCGTTGCCTGAGTTCGGTAATTAGACGGGCCGTTCTTGTCGCCTTTATTTTGTACACTAGAATGACAGTGGCTGACTGGGCAACCTAACCCAGTTGCATACGAATCATGTTGTGGTAAGGAGTCTAGGGTATTTCTGAAAACAAGGACATGATTCGGCCTTTTAGATTAGAACTACATTATCCTAGACACAGTGTTTTTGTGCACTACCCGGAACATAGCAAGAACAACATTGTCTTTGTGCTTTGTCGTTCGTAGATATTTGTCCTATAATCAGATCCAGAATTTAAGTGACGGTGTGTTCTCTGGTCTACCAAACCTCCAAACACTGTAAGTATTCTCAACTGCACCACTGAACGCAGAGAATAGTAATTATACCTGTGTGTATATAGAGTGTGTGTATATAGAGTACTGCTGGAAACGTGATGAACAAACCTCGATTATATGTGAGTATTATTATCTGCTGTGGTGATTGAAGGAAACAGTTGTAGACGCTGTGTGTGAAAATGTAGTATCCCTGCCTGACCAATACGGAAGTAGTACGGAACTAATACGGAGCTTTGCCTGATGTATATTTAGTGTATCTCCGTATGTAAGCGTACGGCGTCTGCTGCATAAAAGCGGCTGCGCATTTCTGTTTTGATGAAAAAAGATTAGATTAGACAGCAACGAAAGCTAACTCGAAGAAGAAGTAGTGAACCTGTAGGTGAGCACCGGAGAGAAAGTTATTTATTTTGCCGCTTCTTCTTTCACTAATAATTATATCTCAGATGTGTACCTGAAAGAAGTAGAATAAAAGATAACTCGTGTTAATTGCACCGCGCCTACCACTCGGCTACCCATTACATTGGTGGCAGCAGTGTAGTTTTAAATAAAACAACGTGATTCGACCCCACACCCCGACGGCTCAGCCCGCTACAGCTCCGAGCGACGAATCAAGATGAGAATCATGTTTCTTGCCTTCCTGGGCGTGGCCCTGCTTATTAGCCTGCAGCCCAGTCAGGGTGCTAGCGTGGATCGCCCTTCTCGCCGCACGGCACTCACTGGAGACTCCGATGGCGATTCCACGCGACCCGCTACCTACATGTATACTACCGGTGGTGATGGCGAAGCTGATGAGGACGACAACAGGCAGGCTGCTGCCCAAGACAAGGAGGGTATTCCATAAGACCAGCAGCGTTTAATTTTGACCGGAACGCAGTCGGAAGCAGGAGCCCACTCTTCATTTGGTACTTCGCCTCCGTAGTTGGATGCAGATTTTCGTCAACACTCTTCCTGGCTAGACCATCACTTTTGACGTCGCGCAAAGCGATGCTATCGACAATGTGAAGACCAAGATTCAAGACGAGGAGGGAGGTCATTTGTCTGATGCCGAGCTAGCCGCTCTGAGTGACCGGCTCAACCAAGATGAAGATAAAACCTGGCTTGCCCTACGCCGTAGCTCCCGCCGCCGCCGTGGTTACTAACGCTGATTCTAGGTAGGGCATTTTCTTTCCTCTCTACCTTTAGTCTCCCTGTTCTTTTCAGTCTTCCTTTGCGCGAGTGTGTGAATCCAGTTAAGTTTGGTAGGTGTCTGATCGTGGAGAGTCACGGTTTACCCAGCTAACGTTGGACAATGTGTGTGACAACGCCCCTTATAGTTATAGTGTATTCAGTTCGGTTTTTGAACTGCGATGTTCCTGGCGGGTTGTGCCAGCGTTGTGCAGCAAGAGTGCTGTGGATTTTCAGGTCCTATTTGGAGGACAGTTCTTTCCCCTTTTAACCCCATGAGATCGTGTGAACCTGGTGTGCTTCTACTTTATGATTTGTTATCAGTTCATTTATTCTGTCTACTCTAAACGTTATCATTTCCGATATAATTTGCCATCTTCCGGTTGACGCTGTGTTCGTAACTCTTCACTCATTTTTTGAAAATCACGAGGACGTGATTATCTGTAGGAAGGGAGGGTTTAGTATCCCTGCCCGACCAATACGGAAGCAGTACGGAACTAATACGGAGCTTTGCCTGATGTATCTCCGTATGTAAGCGTACGGCGTCTGCTGCACAAAAGCGGCTGCGCATTTCTGTTTTGATGAAAGAAGATTAGATAAGATAGCAACGAAAGCTAACTCGAAGAAGAAGTAGTGAACCCCTAGGTGAGCACCGGAGAGAAAGTTATTTATTTTGCCGCTTCTTCTTTCACTAATAATTATATCTCAGGTGTGTACCTGAAAATAGTAGAATAAAAGATAACTCGTGGTAATTGCATCGCGCCTACCACTCGGCTACCCATTACAAAATGCTTTGCTATGAAGCCTCTGATTCTCGTAAGTGTCAGGAATGAACGAGCACACGGCACGAGGACAACTGCTTTTTATTAACGGTATATTTCACTTGATCGAACATGACGACCAGATATGTAAAGCAAATGACAGCGTAGACAGTAAATCGCACACAGCGCATATAGTGTATACCATGCATGATGCATCAGCGATAGGCGGAGTCGAAATACTTCGAGAAGTGTTGGAGCTAGGTGTCAGGTCTCCGAATGTCCCAGTTCTCCTTGTCAGTTTTGTGCAATTTTGTCGCAATCACTGACCTTATAAGATCTGGTTACGTTGATGGACAGTTAGTCAAAATTCGTAAAAAAAAATTCCTTCTCCTTTTTCACCATAATTTTATAGGCTCGACATCCGAGTTGAATTTTTCCTTATTCTTTTCTTTTCTTGCCAAAGATGGCTATCACCCCTCTCTCGCACTTTGCCTGCCAATTAGTGATGGACGACGAGTTGAGTGTAATAATTTAATAAAACGTTCCTCTTTTATTATTTTTATTTATTTTATTTTAAAAAAATCGATGTGGAGACAACAATTTTATAATAGCAATAAAGAGAACAAATTCTCCTGGTTCGCCAAACTACAACGAAGGCATAAAAGTTTACCAAAATTAATTTTCTTGTCACATTCATCAGTGGAAAGTCGTGACTGAAGAGAAACTATGCTAAACAATGATTTAAAATACATTCAATAATGTGTTTTACACACTTTTTTAAGAGAACAAAATGAAGTGCTAAATATGGAATGAGTGTTGTGAACCCTCTGGTTCTCTAAAGTGTCAGGAACGAACGACCCCACACGGCACGAGGACAACAATTAATTTTATTCTCAACAGTATATTTCACTTCCATTGACTAACTAAACAATGAATGAATGAACAACTGAATAACTAACACTAAAACCACCAGGTAGTTATAGGGTGAAAATGACAGCGTATATGAGAAAAGCATACACATACAACATACAACTACAGCGCACACAGCACACCGTACCTAGCGCCTGTAGCGTATGCCACGTCGTAAACATCAGCGGTACGGCGGAGTCGGGATACAGCCGCATTGAAACGAACACAAAATCACAAGCGAGAAGGCCTTTCACTCTCGAGAACTTGTGGTTTCACAACATTCTCCCCACCAAAGGGCTTCTCACCGCCGTACAACAACTCACAAGTCAAACGATTTGGGGTATACTACGCGTCATCTCCTGCTGCGGTGGTGGCCATGGTAGAATATCACTAATGCCCACCACTTCGGCCAACTCGATTTCGCGGAGCTTGCCGCTGTGGGCTGTTGCACACGACACTGTCACCGATCCACTTCGACATGGGGCGGACGATGGACTAGACAACACACAACCGATAAGCTTGCAGATCTTGGCTGTCACACATGACACCGTTACTGGGCCACTGCCTCGTGGGGCGGACGCTGGACCGGAT
This sequence comes from Sycon ciliatum, assembly GCF_964019385.1. Classification (NCBI taxonomy): domain Eukaryota; kingdom Metazoa; phylum Porifera; class Calcarea; order Leucosolenida; family Sycettidae; genus Sycon; species Sycon ciliatum. Next base: position 26,097,983 of record NC_088651.1, on the reverse strand, counting down.
AACATACATCTAGTCTCCATGTTCCACACAGTCTCGCCGCTCACTTTTTCCGTGCTAAATTCTTCCATGCTAACCAGTATCGCCCTTTGCATTTGCTTAGCTTTTACGACTTGCGCTTCTACGTCTTGCGCTTCTACGTCTTGCTCTCCTACGTCTTGCTCGTCTAAGTCTTGCGCTTCTACGTCTTGCGCTTCTATGTCTTGCGCTTCTACGTCTTGCGCCTCTACGTCTTGAGCGTCTACGTCTTGCGCCTCTACGTCTTGCGCCTCTACGTCTTGCGCCTCTACGTCTTGCGCCTCTACGTCTTGAGCCTCTACGTCTTGCGCCTCTACGTCTTGCGCCTCTACGTGGTTCGGCCGAGACTCCAGCTGCTTCTGAGCGTCTCCGACCGATGTCGCTATGCTCTGTACCGACGCAGTGGGCCTTGGATCTGATCCTCCCACTGGCTTCAAGTACTCTTCTGACCGCTGCTTGTCTGTAAGCAAAGTCTTACACGCCTTGTCCGGCGTCCTTCCGGGCGAGGCAAGCAAATCTCGCTTTGCTTCCTCGTAATATGTACTGACGGCGATGCGCTCGGCCATCTTCTTGAGCCTTTCGTTAAACTCTGCGCGGAGCGCACACTCTTGCCGTCTAGCACTGCGCTCTTCAAACTCCTCGCTCTGTCGGAGCCTCTTCTCCACGTATTCTCTCAACCTATCGCCTTCAAATCCTTACCGAATTCCGTTGGCGATAAAGCTGGCTTCAATGATCCATAGTTACTGTGCCATGCTCGCTTCGTATCCTGGCATAGTCGCCAAATGTTGTAAACCCTCAGGTTCTCTTAAGAGAGCATGTCTGAGAATACCAAAGTATGTGTGCAAGTGGATCTCTCCGATTTCGCTCAAAATTTGCAGGTAGGTTCCCTTTGGGGTGTGGATCGATTGTGCAAAGCCCTTGAAAAGGTTTCTGAAGGGAACCTTGAAATTTGCATACCCCTCAAAAATGGCCGAAATATCACATAATTTATGGGTCTAGAAACGAATCACACCACATCGTATACGAACAAGCTATGAACAAAACTCCATCAAGCCAACATTGCCTCACCTAAGAAGAGTTTCTGGAGCAGTACCGCTAAGCCACGCCAGGATTCCAGAAGACTAGGTCCATCACCCCCTGACGCCACAAATGATCGTCTTGAAAATAGCCAATTTACAAGCGCTAGCAAAACAGCCAGCTACGTCCCCAATTGGCCAGAACTATACACCGGCAGATAGTAAAACACCTCTTCTAGCGCTTAGGACATGTCCCCCATCTTCCTTTTGGGGTTTTCTTGAAAAAAATGTTTTTGAATTTTTCCACTCGACTATGCTGAAATACGGCCAAAGTCATACCTGCGCAGGAAAGCTCGCCCCTCCGCGACGTCTCCTCAGCAATTTCTACTCAAACACTACTCCCAAGGCCGCAAAACAAGGTGTAGTGTTGACTCTGACAAGGAAAAGCAGCGATGATCACTTGTCACTCGAAAAGACAAGCTTCTCCTTGCGCCACCAATAATTTTTTGTGCGACTGTTGATGCAAAAGTGACTGTAGGCCTGAGTGCAGTTTTGGAATTTAATTGCAAGATGCACAGTGAAATCGCTGGCTCTGCGACGTAGGATGACGCTTCCTTCATCACGATACGCGGCCATCGATCGCGAATGTGCCTGGAACGCTACTCGGAACAGACCATGATGGCAGAGGTAAGATGATCTTCATTTCCTGCTTGAACTGCTGAGAACCCCACAAACTGTCCTAGGAGTGTTGCAATGACAGCAAGCCGTTGAAATATGCCCCGTACAGCATGGAGAGTTATTCGTCTTTCACACTTACCTCCTGCAATCCCGAACATAGTCCAACAGTAAAAGTCCCTTGTTTTCACGGTTGATGCTCGACAAAAGCCGCTAGCTCGGTTCCTTTGTGTTGACTGGCACGCGAGCAGCACTGCCTGCACGCACTTGTCGCGTGAACTGCATGAGAGATTTCTTACGTCATGAAGAGTGTGATTTCATCATCATTTCACTGGCCTTCGACCTACATGGTCAGGAAAAGTCCCGGTTCGTAGGCCTACGACACGGTCAGCGTGTTCCTGAGCGCAGTAACAACACAAGTGTGATCACTTCCAGACCAACGGGCGTTCAGGGCGAGTACTAAGCGCACTTGACAAAGGTGACTCTGAAATCTCGTGAGCCGTGGGCCACGCGACTTGGCATTCTTGCGTCACAAGGCACGTGATTTCACGGTGCATCTTGCAATAAAATTTAAAAACTGCGCTCAAGCCTGCACTGGCTTCAGTCACTTTTGCATCAACAGTCGCACAAAAAATTATTGGTGGCGCAAGGAGAAGCTTGTCGTTTGGAGTGACAAGTGATCACCGCTGCTTTTCCTTGTCAGAGTCCACACTACACTTTGTTCTGCGGCCTTGGGAGTAGTGTTGGAGTAGAAATTGCTGAGGAGACGTCGCTTAGGGGCGAGCTTTCCTGCGCAGGTATGACTTTGGCCGTATTTCAGCATGGTCGAGTGGAAAAATTCAAAAAAGTTTATTTCAAGAAAACCCCAAAAGGAAGATGGGGGACATGTCCTCAGCGCTAGAAGAGGTGTTCTACTATCGGCCGGTGTATAGTTCTGGCCAATTGAGGACGTAGCTGGCTGTTTTGCCAGCGCTTGTATATTGGCTATTTTCAAGACGATCATTTGTGGCGTCAGGGGGTGATGGACCTCGTCTTCTGCGATGCTAAGCAGTACTGCTCCAGGAACTCTTCTAAGGTGAGGCGGTGTTGGCTTGATGGAGTTTTGTTCATAATTTGTTCGTATACGCTGTGACGTGACTCGTTTCTAGACCCATAAATAATGTGATATTTCGGCCATTTTTGAGGGGTATGTAAATTTCAAGGTTCCCTTCAGAAATTTTTACAAGGGCTTTGCACAATCCATCCACACCCCAAAGGAAACCTACCTTCAAATTTTGAGCGAAATCGGAGAGATCCACTTGCACACATACTTTGGTATTCTCAGACATGCTCTCTTAAGTATCAGGAACGAACGACCCCACACGGCACGTGGACAACTTTTAATTCTCAACAGTATATTTCACTTCCATCGACTAATAACAATGAACAATGAATGACCAACTGAACAACTGAAACAATGAAACTAACACTAAAACCACCAGGTAGTTATAGCGTGAAAATGACAGCGTATATGAGAAAAGCATACACATACGACATACAACTTCAGCGCACACAGCAAACCGCACATAGCGCCTGTAGCGTATGCCACGTCGTAAACATCAGCGGTACGGTGGAGTCGAGATACAGCTGCATTAAAACGAACACAATGTCACAAGCGAGAAGGCCTTTCACTCTCGAGAACTTGTCGTTTCACAACAATGAGGGAGGGTGAGAAAA